>NC_134894.1:34751748-34817591 GCF_041734735.1 Babylonia areolata
TTAAAATTTGAACTCCAAACTTTCTGAGGCAGTGTTGTGCTTTCTTAATAATTTTCCGTTTTATTGTTTTAATTTTAAATCAACAGAAATGATCAGATTTGATCTTCTATTTGCAAGTGATGCGTTGCTGGTTTCCGCTTTGAAATTTGTACCCTCAAATCCTGTTGAACGACCTCTAACCCATTAGTCTGCCCACCATCCAGCAACGGCAAAGATGTTGGGATGGAAAATATTATTTTTTTGCCTTGCACACAATCCCGTTTCTCCCAGTCTCATAGGCATTTCCTTTTTATGACTGTCATTTCATTTCTTACTTTTTTGTTAATTAATCATTGGCTTGAAACTTTACATTCATCATTCGGAATGAAGGTGACATTGACTGATGGATGATGTGTGCCTGAACATAATAAAAAAAAATATTGCACACACTGACTGACTGATTGATCGATTGATCAATTAAATTTTGATGCTTTGTGTACACTTCGATCGTTCTATTGATTTTATTTCAATTTTCGACGCGTTTTGGAAACTTTCTTGCACGGGCATTATCGTGATGCAAACCGTTTTAACATTTTTTCTTCCTGTGTTTTCCTTTTAAGCTGCGTCACTGTGGTCCATATGTAAAAGAGTGGATTGAGGGCAGCATTGAGAGGGGGCATGAACACAACCAGGGTTCCATAGATCTTGTCTGATACAGTAACACCAGCAGCTGACATTATCGTAGCCAGGCCAAATAAAAACCAGCAGAAAGCGGTCATGGCGGCCACTTTTCGCATCAGGTTGGCTGAGGAATAAACTGACCTCTTTGCAGGGTTCAAGATAATTCTATATTTTGGGGTAAGTTGAAAGATGATAATTTGTCCAGCTAAAATCATCATGCTTACAATGAAATTGATCGCCACAGCAACACTAAACAACCTGAACTCTTGATTAGACCTGTAACGCTGAAATAAAGCCAGACGACAAAGACCTGACTGTCCAGAGAGACCCCAGTGTGACAGTCCAGGAAGAAATGGTACCAGAGAAAATGATATTCCATAAGACCAAATAAGCAAATATATAATGACAATTGAATGTTCATTAAATGAGAACATGCTTTGAGTGAAATAAAGAACGATAGTGTGATCCAAAGTGATGAAGAAGATGAAAAAAACGGATACCTGAATGGACAGAAAGAAAAGAAATCCATTCACCTTACAGGTCATACTTCTGGTCCATGTACTTTCAGACTGGATATATTGTCCATGTAATATTTCATTTGCTACAGAAATGATACCAACATGACATCCCATGCACATATCAGCAAAGGTTCGTTGGGCATCGGTCATTAGGAACTTGTTTCCAAACAGTTCTCTGGTAGTCAAAGTAGGCAAAAAGCAAACGAAACTACCAACAATGGTAAATGCGCTCACAATCCACATGAAAATTTTGTGCATTTCCAATGGAACTAATGTTCGACACGAGGGAAGTACAACTTGAGGTGCTATACACTTTATTGTGCTTCTTTGTTCAGGAAGTAAATCATCACAGCAAAACCTGTAATCAGATGAGATGACATATCTTAAACGGCGTGAACCTTTAAACAAATCGAAAGGAAAGTCTCTCATTGGATTTTCTGATATGTCCACTTCTGTCAATTCAGGTAAGTTTTTAAAACCTCCTGCTTCAATTATTTGAAGGGCAGAAAAAGATACATTGATAGATTTTACATTTGGTACGTATTCAGACAGTATACTGTTCATAACGTTAAGATATGTGTTGGACATGTCCACTCGTCTCAGTGAATAATGAATCTGCTTCAACCGTTTACTTGTCGTTTCCAGTAGAGGGTTATTTCTTAAAGATATTATTCTCAAATTAGGCAGCTTATGAATAACAGCAATATCAAGTGATCTCAGATGGTTGTTGTCAAGACTGATTGACTGTAGGTTGGTGAGTTTCACACCTGAAATATTATGCAGTGAGCAATGAGACAGTCTCAGATGAATAAGATTTATATAATTTGTAAAATCTGCCAATGTCATTCCTGACCCTGTGGCATCCACGTAGCGAAGGGAAGTGAACAACCGAGTGAGAAAGAAGTGACTACACCACAAAGAATAACCTTGACACAGACATCCCTCGGGACAAGTCATCTCACATAGCAGTTCATCATCCTGCTGTGGGCACTGACCCCAACCGTCACACAAATGATCTTCATGCACACAGACTTGGGAATCTCTACATTGATAGCAGTAAGGACAAACCACACTGTCACAGTTTTGTTCATCTTCTCCATCAATACAGTCAGAAAATCCGTTGCATCGAGTGTAGAGAGGAAGACAGTACAGCCACTCGGTTGCACAACGATAATGAGTTTCCGGACAAGAGTCCTGAGCTTTCATAACATGCTGTGTGAAGTAACCTGAACCATCTAGGTTGATGTAAAAACGGTACCGTTTTAGTTCATCCTTGGCTGCAAAATGCACTGGTTCTCCTTCTGGACATGTCGCTTCGTCAGACTCGTCTACACAGTCTGAATATCCATTACACCGCTGACTGGGCAATACCCGCTGACTGTTTGAACACAGGTACCCCTCACCCGATGGTTCACAGAATGTTTCATCACTGTTGCCTGGGCAGTTTTGTCTGAAGTCACACACGAACGTGTAATGTACTTCTGTGATATCATCATCACAAAGAAACATGTCATATGTGTTTTTAAGGACCTTTCCAGAATGAGCTGTGTGAAGATTCCGTCCGTAACTCACGTTTGTAAACATACGAAGCTGTGAGTACATCGCTTTTCCACAGCTGCTCTGGACATTGGAAAACAAAAATACGTGTGAAAGTTGTTTGCCTTGACACACAATTAGTAATTGTCGTGTGGTCGTGAAAACGGATTGCTGTGAACTCACGTGAACTTTTAAAGGTGCAGAAGGAACCTTTCTGAGTGATGTGGGGTGCATTTCACACAAGGAATCATGACACATCACATTTTCAAGCTTAGAGTCGAGGGAAATCACCATATTACGGAAGATTCCTCTTTGGATCATCTTTAAAGGGTGATAAGGATTCGATATTCTAATGTGGTTCATATTGTAAATCAGTGTACTGTCAGACCATTTACGAAACTTACTATACATGAAGGGTACAGTGTCCCATCCTGTGGTATAATCTAAGCACATATTTAAGTTACCAAAACGTTTGAAAAAATGTGAAGCATGTTTCAGTTCTTTCCTTGATTTTATTGAAGCTAATTTTCCACCCGTACTTCTGCACTCAATATCCCTAAGATAAGGAATTGTTGCCGTAGTTGACGTGAAAAATTTACTGAAACATTTGTTGTGTGAAGCCACCAGGCCTTGGCAGTCTGGGCTACTGAAGGGACAGCGTTCTGTTTCATCCTGACCATTGTCACACTCCAGCTTCAGGTTGCAGTCAAGATGATCCTGGAATTCCGAATAACTAGTCATAGAACAGTTGAACAATCCACTGGGCAGTTTTGGGGGTGTCACACTCTCAGGAAGAGTAGAAAAATAAAGTTTGATATTCAAATGTATGCCCAGGACATCAAACTGAACGTGAAGCTTTGACGTGAGAATGACATTGGCTGGTTTGAAATAGTCAATGTTCAAAGGCTCCACGCTCTGCTGTGATGTGTTTCGTAGTCGGTACTTCACTACTGAGTACTTGTTCCACATAGGAGGAATCCCAGGATAGGGAACCTGCTGAACACTTATCATAATGACGTGTCCAGTTGGTCCCTTCAGTTCAGTACTGATTACTTTCATGTCTTTCTGAAGAAAGTGGTGTGTTCCCAGATATGGTACGGTCATATATCCAGAATGTTTAAACATATACTTTACAATTATCTCATTGTGTTTTATTTCATCAACATAAATGTTAAGTAAAGGATTATTTCTGTGATGAATGTAAAGATAGTTTGTAGGTGATTGGAAAAACAGTTCTTTAAGTGTATGATGCATGCATGTCACAGCCAGTCCTCCTCCTTCGTGCGACACTTTTGTTGACCAGTAACTGGTATCACACCAGTAGGATAAGACTTGCAAGTGAACCTGGACATGCAAATCTTGCGAAAGCTTCACGTGGATTTTACAGAAAGTAGCAGAGTTACTACAGATGCCATAAACTACCCCCGTGTCTTGCATGCCATTTTGCCAGTCGTTTACACAGTTTGAATCATTGACCTGCAGCAGAAGGTAGTTTGAATTGTTTTGGTCAATAAGGTGTCCAATACCTGGACATGCGGCCCTGAGAGTCGTAGCGCTGGTGTTGACAGTGTTCAGGATTCTTTCGTCTGTGAACAAGTCAGCAGAGACAAACAGAAAACGACACATTAGTCGTCTTTGTCTTTCGTGATTTTAGTCATCCATGGCTCGACACTATCATCATGAAATATTTCTTGATTTATATTTAAAGTGTGGCCATCTGATGGTTTCACAGAAAACATGTCTGAGAGAGAGAGAGAGAGAGAGAGAGAGAGAGAGAGAGAGAGAGAGAGAACTGAATAAGCCACAGCTACTTTCAATGGAGACTATAATCGACAAGATAACAGAATAACATGAAGAGAAAAAAACAACAACAAAAAACAAACAAACCACATATGCACACTAGTAAACACTCACTAAGGATCAAGACATTGAGCACATTGCAAGACAAAATGACAAATTAATGTTCCTTTGTCCAGACACCAATGCAAAGAAAACTTATACGTGAAAGATTTGTGAGATCTCTAGAGAGTAACAATGAGACATAACAAAAGGCCACTCCCAAATCTACTGGGCATGGGAGGGGGAAAATGTGATACCATTCGATTAATGGGCATTAGTATGGAAACGACACAAAATGAACAGTCATTCACGAGTGACCCCTGTGATCCTCGACAACAGTCCCGCAATGCTTGTTCGTGCTGCAGTGAGATTTTTCACCTGCTGCTGTGGAATCTTGTCCCACTCCTCCTGGAGAGTGATTGAAAGCTCAGGTAAGGTACGAGGCTGGTTGCCACGTGCTTACACGGCTCGTCCACTGACGTGATCAATGGGATTCAGGTCTAGAGAACGTGCCGGCCATACCATTCTTTTGATTCCCATACAGCATGAGGTTTGAAGTAACGCCTACCCCCGAAAATGGAGTATGGCTGCCTACATGTCGGAGTAAAAACGGTCATGCACGTAAAAGCCCACTCGTGTACATCCAGGTTAACGTTGGAGTTGCAGCCCACGAACGAAGAAGAAGTAACACCTCCCTTTCTAGATCTTTCTAGATCTGCATCGTAGGACTGCCAACAGAACCGCCAAGATTGACAGTGTTTGCTAGTTCACACGCAATCTAAACTGTATATTGGATGTTGTTGATTATTGTTAATAATATATTTTGGTTAATCATAATATTTTGGATGGATACTTGCACGCTTCGGATGCACTCGCTGTTGATCTGGGAGAAACACGAATTAATCCGTCCGTCCACAGTTTCCCTCCCGTCTTTCTGAAGCCTTTCCATCCGACCAGGACCATCCGCAGAGCCTCAGTGTGACGATGTTCGATTTGAGATGGCAAATACTATTCACATCGATCTTTACCCTCCTGATATACGAATGTCTTATTCACCGAGAACTGTGAGAGAGTACTTCCATTGTTCCTTCCAAGGTCAAAGAGCAAGCGAATTCAACCACACACTCTTTTGACCACTGGGCAAACATTTGGAACTCTAAGTCAAGCCCTTACTTGAAGTCTCGCTGGCTTGTCGCTTTGTTTCAATGTCTGATGGCCTAAGAACACCAGTCGTCAGGCGTATTGGACGGGATCTCAGTGGTTGAGAAAGGTTGTGAAATCTAAAAAAAAATATCTTATCGAAAGTAAATTGTTGCGGACACATTCCTCGACGGAAAGTTGGCCATGGACTTTTGAAACCAATCTGATAATTCAGGAATCAAACATGGGTGTTGGCAGGTGGTGATCATGAGATTACGAACTGGCCACCTGTTCAGGACTATGAAACTGGCATCATCTGCCATATGTTACTTCTTCAGACCTGACCCCTCCAGAAGGGGCGAAGAGGTATTGTGTGACCGACACCAATCCCACTGCACACGAAGCTCCATGGCATCAGACGGGATTTATAGAGAACGATGTCATTCATCAGCCGGGCTAGACTGACACTGGAAAGAGACACCATGAAGAAGGGAAGTCTGTGTTCGTCACGGTGCTCCTAAACTCTCCTCTCTAAACAGCTCAGTAGATAGCCTGCTGCTGGCACATACGGGAGATGCCTCACCCATGTCAGAAGTGAATGACAGAGGCTTGCCACACAGCCGGGTGATAAAACCTGTACGCCTTCGTTTCCAGTCAGTGTGTGTCTCCCCGAAAGCTTCTCCTGCCCGACCTCGAGTCATGAACGAACAGCTCACGAGAGCTCATGACAGGCTTCATGCACTGCAGACAAAGAACGATAAAAACTGCCTTAAAAAGTGTTTAGGGAAATTAAAAGAAGGGTGTCAGGCTATACGAAAAATGAGTCAGGCCAGGACACTCCTTACAGCATCTTTAGACGTAAATCATTTATGATAATTTCGTGGACAAGAGAAAGTTTCAGAGTGGCTTTTAAAGGATTTAGAACCCAAGGCCAAAGAGTGTTTGAAAATGTTATTCCAATGCAGTGAAGAATCCCCCTCTTTTTTGAAGTGTCTTCACCATACAAAGAAGGTATTGCCATTACAACATTATGATCTATGAGCACGCAGTTTGTCAAAATGATTCTTTTTAATAAAAGCAAAAAATACGTTTTTAAAAGATGAAATGAAATGAAATGAAATTATGGTGCTTAGAGCCTCGCCAACCACTAAGGCCATCTCAAAGCTATCGCCACGTTAATACCGCTACAAGTGTAAAAAAAAAACAAGCAATAAAAACAAGTCACCACTTTAAGCTTTCCTCTCAAAGTTTAAAAAACCTTCCATAGTTTAAAACCTTCAAATATGATTAAAAATGTTCACTTCTTTCAAGAAGTCCATCAGCGCCCACGGAGGGACATCACGAACAAGGTCTTCAAAGAAACCGCCGTGTAATGTCTGTGACTAACGTCATACAGATCCCAACAGTCAAGGAGCACGTGTTTCACGGTGAGAGGCTCACCACAGGGAATACATCGAGGGGCCTCTTCCCCCTTCAACAAGTAAGAATGAGTTTTTTAAAAAAAAGAAAAGAAAAAAGAAAAAAAGTGTGCCCCACATGCAGTCTGCACAGCACATACTCCTCCTTTCTGTTCTTCACCCCCATTTAAAAAGATAATCAATTAATTGGTCAGAATAAGAGTTTCATACTATTTATGGCACACATCATCTACGAAATCTGATTTTCCAAAGATGTATTGGTGTAAAATGGAAAATGATAAACTCTCCACACATGTGTGATATGCCGCATTTACTTTCCTTATGATGCAAAGTTATCTTGGAATAAACTTTGAATCGGATGTGCTTTGAAAAGCTACTGAGTTTATTAATTAATTTCAATGCAGGCCACAATGAGAGGGGACTCAGCAAAAATCTGGCCTGACACCTTTTGTGCAATGTTATTTGTGAATCTCGATGTAAATCTCTGAAATCTCAAACAGTAGATCGTTCTTCAATTTAAATTGCTAATGTTTTACTGTGAGTAGCACTGATTTAGAACCAAAACAAAATGAAATGCCGCATTGATTAGTAAGATGAATAGTGGACCGATGATCCAAACAATTCGAATCACAAGTGATTATGGTGTGAAAATCGAAAATTCCTCCTACCTAAGGGTTTTGAATTAGGAACGAGGGATGCTGTTCCACTTTTTTTCATTCAAGATTCATCTGTGAAAACGTTCAATTGATTTGAGCAATGACACTCGTTATAACTATTATTTATTTCAACAATGAGTTTTCTTTAGAATCTTCTTCAGAAACATAGCTATCTTGGCAGATTTATTTGTGTTCACAATGGAATCGCTGACGTTGGTGAAAGCTCAAAGCCTTTCACATGCGGTGAGCTGCCTCCGACACATCCTTTTTTTTATTCACTTATTTCAAGGCCAATTTGAAAGCACTTTCATCGGAACTTGAGATCTTATAACGAGTAATAAGCATTATACTTAAAATCAGTATATAATTGGTGACACTTTGCTGTGTTTATTTGTGTCAAGCAACACAAGTGAAAAAAAACAAAACACTGATCCATATTATACGATAACTTTCGGAACATCATATGCATCAACACATTCCCTCTACAGTATTAATATGTATAATGTACTCCGAAGCATCCTAACATAACACAGCAGTGCAAATTTAAAAGTACCGTCCTGGGAAGAGCTGAAATCCCCAGCAAATACACCCTGTTGAAACAGAGACGCATACGCTGGCTCGGTCAAATGGTACAAATGGATGAAGGTCGGATCCTCAAGGATCTCGTTTACGGAGAACTAGTACATGGTAAACGTCTGCAGGCAGACGCTAACTGAGCTATAAAGTATGCAAGAGGGATATGACGGCCATAAATGTCGACCTGAAAACCTGGGAAGTTGAAGTCTTAGAACGGTCGGCCTGGAGCCTGGAATACGAAGAGATGTTTGCCCAGCCTCTCTGAGTACGAAAAGATGCTTGCCAGATCAACGTATGTTCAGAACTGCTTGTGCCTGAACCACCATCGTGTGTTTACGCATGCAGAAGATCAAATATGTATGATAAACGCCTTGTAATCCATTTCAGCGCACAGTGGTTTATGGAAACAAGAACATACCCAGCATACAACTCCCCGAAAACGGAGTATGGCTGCCTAAATGGCGGGATAGATAGGCAAAACGGTCATGCGCGTTAAATGTTGCATGTCAGTCTGAGTGTGTATGTGTGCGTGCCTGAAATCCGATTGAATGACACATTAAACGAATGATGAGCGTCCATTGGCAGCTGTCAGCCGGCTAGGCAGCCTGTTGTGCAAATGAACCCGTGTTTGTAAAGCGCTTAGAGCTTGGTCACAGACCGAGGATAAACGCTATATAAGTATCCATATCTTTCATTCATCAAGGGACAGGAACAGTTTGTTCATTGTGATGCCAAACAAAGAGGTGTTTGATCATCTGACATTTATCGCTAAGACGCTGGCGATGATGTATTCATTTTTTACTTTGCTGATATAAAGAAATCCTTTTGTTGGTTTTCCGTTGTTGTTTTTGTGATTTGTTGTTTATCTGATGTAAATGTGTGCGTACATGCGTGCGTGCGTGTGTGTGCGCGCGTGTATATATATATATATATATATATATATATATATATATATATACATATATATATATATATATATATATATATATATATATATATATATATATATATATATATATATATATATATATATATATATATATATATATATGTATATTGCTGGGCAAGCTATCTTCAACAGCCCACATCCAATTTCATTTCATTGTTTTAAGATTATTATTTTGATCTGTCAAAGTTTCAAACTTCCTCTATGTTTGTCGCGACATTCTAGCTTTACTAACTTGTTAAAAAAAAAATGCCAAAAGCAATTTCTGTTGAAATATTTTCGGCAGTCACTTCCGGCAAGTCCATTTCTTTCTTCAATTTGTGATTGGCGGATCAAACGTGCATTTCCACTCAGAACAATACATGACTTTCTTGTGTTCGGGAGCGTGCGGATTTGCCCATGCGTTCGTGCGCACACTCGCCATGTTTTTCACACTTGTTTTTCACACTTAATAATAACAATAATAGTATTTATACAGCGCTGAATCTTGTGCAGTGACAAATCTAAGCGCTTTAACACCAGTCATTCACACGCATGCATAACTCTAAGGAAGAGGTAGGGGAGGAGGGCTATCTTGTGAAGAGGTTGGTTTTAAGGCCAGACTTGAAAGAGCTGAGTTCGGAGACCTGACGAAGCGAAAGAGGAAGTTCATTCCAAATATAAGGTCCAGAGACAGAGAACGAACGGCGTCCAACAGTGGAGTGTTTGAATCTGAGTATCCGTAAAGAGAGTGGATCCGAAACCAGTCGAAGAGAGCGAGATGGAGTGTAGCGGTGAAGGCAGCCACAAAGATAGGAAGGGGCAGATTTGTGAATACATTTATAACATAGAGTGCTGATCTTATACTGTATTCTGTGTGAGACAGGGAGCCAATGGAGATGTTGCAAAAGAGGAGTGATGTGCTCAGATCTTTTCTTTCTGAGGACGAGTCGGGCAGTAGAGTTTTGTATGCGCTGAAGGGACTGAATGGATGGAGCAGGCAAACGAGACAATAGGGAGTTACAGTAGTCAAGGCGAGAGAGAATGAGAGAAACGACAAGTCTAGATGTTGTGTCCGTGGACAGATATTTCCGAATGGAACTGATGCGTCGCAATTGACAGAAGCAGGATTGACATGTCTGACTGATAAATTTTTGCATGGACAGTGTGTTGTCAAGGACAACGCCGAGGTTCCTGACTGAGCTGGAAAGAGGGATGGATGTACTGCCAAGTTTGATTTTGTCAGCTGTGATGGAAGAGAGTTTTTGTTTAGTTCCTATGATCATTGCTTGAGTTTTGTCAGCGTTCAATTGTAACTTTTTTTTTAGAGTCATCCAGTTTTGAATGTCCAGGAAGCATTCAGATGTTTCTTGCAAGAGCGAGGACAATTTTTTCAGGGCATCACTCTTCTGAAGTTGAGTGTCATCAGCATAGGAATGATGACTAACATTGTGGTGGTTGATAATTTCAGCGAGAGGAGCAGTGTACAGTGTGAAGAGAACAGGGCCTAAAACAGATCCCTGTGGGACTCCATGTTTGATTTTAACAGGTTCAGACTGGAAATTATCGATGATGACAGACTGGAATCGATCAATGAGATCAGATTTGGTGCCGTTGATGCCAAATGTAAAATGAAGATGGGAAAGAAGGAGGCTGACAAGTCGTGAAGAGTGAGAAGGGAAATTTTTCCTGAGTCGGACGCTAGCAGTAGCTTGTTCAGGGTGTGAAGGAGAGTGACACGAACACACACACGTGCACTTTACTATCACCCGCATAAACAAGCATATTATACACACAAACGTCCATAAACCGCACATGTACACGTGGGCACACACGCACGCACACACATATACACACGTGCACATACGCACACGTACACATGCGAGCATGCACAAAATACACAAACGCGCATACATATGTACATGCACGCGCACACAAGCACATACACACACACGCACGCACGCACTCTCACTCCCTCACCCACTTTCACACACGATTTCCATCATTGTCAAGACGCTGGAGCTGTTGGCATACAAATGACATGATCTTGTTACTTCAGTTGTAACATTCAGTGGATTTGCAATTGCAGGCCATAGACACTCATAATTGAGTCTATGTTCCAGGCTGATTTAACGTCAGCTGATTATGTTCCAATACACATCATGACTGCAGTTCGTAAACGTTAATTTGATCTGGATCTAAGCCGAAGTTCCAAAGATTCATGCATCAGCTTTTGGGCGTGAAATATTTGAACATTCACTGTCGCCGTCGGTTCTCTTCTGGCTGTAAAAGCTGTATTGCATGACGTCACTCCTCCACTTGTCATTCTTGTCTTTATTTGAGTACAGTGAGAAAATACGAAATTTCCTGTGCCTTTGAATATCGAAATCTATTATTTACTTAATTCAGAATCTTCTGACACCACATATATGTTTAAAAAAAAATTCATGTTTTAAAGTTACAGGCAGACAAATATTTGGGTTTTTTTTTTTTTAACTGTGGCTGAATAATTAATATTGCATGACGTCACTCCTCCACTGGCCATACTTCTCTTGGTTTGAGTGGTACAGAAAGAAATTACGAATTTTCCTGTGCCTTTTTCACATAGAAATTTTAAGTTTATTCAGTTCTGAATTGTTTGACACCACATAAATATTCAGGATAATTCTTGTTTTTTAAGTCACAGGAACACAAATATGTTTTTTCATGAGCTGATTTCTCCATTTCTACTCCTGAGGCACACGAACTTAGAAAAAAGTCATAGAAAAAAATCTACGACAGATTGAGCCATTCTGTTTTTCGTTTGTTTGTTGTTGTTGTTGTTTTTATCTGTGATTTTTAAACTTTAAGAATGTATACAAATGTAAACAAATGATAAATTCCGACTTAAGTCAGGTTTTCGCGTGCTGCGTCACATAATTATGTCAAAGTTTCTTTTCTACAGTGGTAAATTATCCTCACTTGCTGACACGCGGGAGCGCACTTTTACTGGAACTGCCATGGCCTGAATAAAATTGTGTATGCACTTTCTAAAGTTTCGTTTTCTCAAGGAGGCATCCCTGTGCTCGGACAAATCCATATATGCTACACATCTGCTAGGTAGATGCCTGACCAGCAGCATAACCCAACGCGCTTAATCAGGCTTTGTGTGCCAGCGCATATATTCATGTAAGTATAAGAAAGGATTTTTATATAGATTTTTGTCAAAGGACAACACTTATGTTGCCATGGTTTTTTGTTGTTGTTTTTTTTAAAAAAGATTTGTTGTTGTCTTTTGTTGTTTTTTAAAGAGGAGAAATCAGATGATACGGAAACGTTCTGTAAATGAACAGGACAGTCTCAGCATCCGAGAATGGAGCGAGTGTGTGTGTTTATCTGTTCGTCAGTGTGTGACTGCATTTTTGGGTGTGCGTGTTTGTCTGGGCATCGTGGGCATGCGATGGCAGCTGCACACGTTGTGTTGGTGTGGTGCCAACCTCTTGCGCGCTGGGCCTTTCCTTACTCATTTTGGTGGGTTACTCGGATTCAGCAGGTTGACCTGCTGCTCTGCCGTCCTCCTCAATCAGCCCCTGCACATCATCTATCCTTCACAATTCGCTACAGACCATGTGTCCGTCTTGTAGGCACTGGCTACTTTTAATTTGCTGTTTGTTTTGTTTTTGATTTTTGTGGAACAGTGAGGCGGTGAACATACCGAGTTTCAAATCTGATCGCACAGGTGTATTCGGCACAGATATAAACACAAATCTGCAGCCAGCCTCGAAAAGTGTTGGCTGTCCAATAGTGTTTTTCGCTGTCTGTTGCGAAGCGAAGACCACCTCTCCATACCCACTTTCTGGAGTGCGGTTTCAGTGTCCTTGTTGTCTGTACTGAGTGGTATGTTGTATACCCATAGTTTATTGATGGGCTTATCATCTGACTGGTCTCTAATTGCGAATGGATTCTTGTTCATGAGAGACATACATGCTCCCATGAACATGATCTTCGCCAAAGAGAACTTGTCCCAGGTTTATTCATTTCTCGGATACATCCGCCGCAAACTGCGTACGCGTTGAGCACTTCTGAATTGTTCGCCGACCACAAACCGCTTCTGCAGCAACACATATGTTCTGCAGCAACACATATGTCGTATACTGTGGGCGGGGGTGGGGGGGGGGGGGGGGCTCATAGTCTGGCAGGGTCCGCGTACATCAACGTTCACTGGGGCCATTGGCTGGGCCCGTGATGCTGTAGCCGTGGTGACTCAAGCACTGAATGCTCATATACTTTCAGTTTTCTTTTGCCCTCTCCACACAGAAAATGTTATTGGGAGAAACAATGCGCAATGCCTTACTCAGAGAACTAAACAAATACCTATAGCATATCATTATCATGGTGTTTTAATAAGAACATATAGACAAGTGCACGCTGCACACGGGACCTCGGATATTATCATTTTGTCCGAATGACAAGACAGTGTGATTTTCAAGCTAAACCTGGGAGAAACATCAAGACCGAGATTCGAACTCAGACCCTCACGGACTGTATTGGCATATAGGCGCCTTTACCATTCTGCCATCTTCGTCCTCAAAAGCATTTCTCTGCGTTGTTCAGGTGTGGAGGGAAGTGAATCTGGCTATGTCCACATTAACCACTTATCCCCCCAATGCTAATTCCACAGAAGGGGAGGGGAGTTATTTAGCACTAATGCCCATATACACCCTACCCTCAACCAATTACTTTGCTAACAGTAGAAGCGGGAGTGGGTTTGGTATAATGCAGCCATGTACAGCCACCATCCCTAAATAATTTGATACTTGCAGAAGGGGAGGAGGGTTATTCGTTAATTCGGGCCTTATGCCCAAAGAAGAGGAAGGAAGAAGCTCTGGCCTTGTGCCAACATACACTCTACTCCAAACATGAAGTTCACGTAAGGGGGGTTGGAGTGAAGTGATTCTGGCCTCATGACCGTTTAGTTCATCTCTGTGTGGAGTGGCATTGCCTCAGTGTGTCGGCTCTGCTACATGAAAAACATCATCAAGAACAAGACAGTAACAAAAGGTAACATCTCTCTGAATACATTATCATGTGCCAACGTGACAGCAAAGAATTACCTGTCATCAGAGAGACGCTTTATGCACAATGTTGGATTTATAATAGGGTGAAATCAACATTGACATAGCCCCTTACCATTGGAAACGAACAGTTAAGCAAACGGACCCTCTGTACAACCAGACTCCTTTCACTCTATCAAAAACATTGATAACAACATTGATTCTCAACCATCCTGGTTGACAAGCTCGATTCCTTTACACTACTGGCTGGTGGACCAGAGGTAAACGGTACCAGCTCAAGTGACAGAGACGGCCAAATCAGTTCTGGTCCCAAACAAGAAGACTAATTACTGCTGTTGAGATGAAAAGCATGAAGCATTTCAATCCAGGTGACAGGACTTCATCGACTGATAACATATGTCATATAGCGCTGAGTGACATTGATGACTGTTTCCGTTGCACACAGTTCTTGTCTTATAGCGATATACAGAAGTGCCCATTCTTGTTGCACACAACGATACAGACGAAATGTTTCTCTTACAGCATTTATCAAACTTGACTCTTCGAATTATCAGACGAGGATGTGTAACGATAGTAAATAACAATGATTTTCAATGGTCAATTCTAAACGGATGTTGAGATGATACTTACAAGATGGAGTTATGTCAATGTGTCGGATGAATGCCTGAAGACGAAATGTCAGAGATGAAAGTCAAAGACGAAAGATCTGCAAACAGAACAGTGTGCACTCATAAACGTGTATGCCTGCACTTACATTGAGTAATTCCTCTATCACCCATCCATGTATCTCCTGATCTCATAAGTTACTCTACGTGACCTTCAGTCAACCTGAGGCCAGTAACACGGTTACATTGTGTCAAAGTTTACAACAGCACAGCTCGATCTCCAAGGTCGATATTGCCTCGATCACAGCTGGAACAAATCTTCTTCTTTCTTTTTTCTTTCTTTCTTTCTTTCTTCTTCTTCTTCTTCTTCTCTTCATATGTCAGTCCAGCCCATCCGATGAATGACGTTATCCTCTTCAGTCCTGTCTGGAGCCTTGGAGCTTGGTGTGCAGTAGGGTTGTCGGCCAAGAGGAAACAGGACTGAAAACTGCGTTCTGGTGTTTGGTCTTCGAGACCACAGGACTGAGTGGGGGATGGTGCCAGCTTAATTTTCCTGTACAGGAGGGCACTGGGACGGGACGGCAATGGCCAGTTCGTAATCTTATGATTGCCACCTGTTGCTAACGTTCAGGAAGGTGTTATGCATCCGTTGTGGTTCTCGGTCTCGGTCTTCACAAGGGTCTTCTTTTCTGACGCTTTTTTCTGAGAAGAGTTGTCTTGCAATGGGTGCCAGCCCTGTCGGAATCCCAGGCAACGAAGCAGCAGATCAGCTAGCCAAACTCGGAGCAAGTGGAAGTCAACCAGAAAATAGCGTCAGCTGAAGCAGACACAATTAACGTACGATTATGTCGCCAAGATCCTGCTTTATCGGATCGTGGTGTCCTCAATTTGTATCGATATAAACCTCAATTCTCTTTCCTCAAACAGATCTGAGATTGGGATGGTACTGCCATCCACAGGTTATGAAAGTGGTCCGACGGTTTATCACCTAGCAATAACTATTTTGTCGTGACTGGCCCAGTGTACAAAAGTGGGGTATAGTTTATTATCATATCTATCATATCTTTTATTCATCCATTCAATCACTTTGTCTCGACACGCAATTTTCTGGGACACTTACTGCCTCCGAGGAGGAGAGAGAGACAGAATTAAAGAGCATAAAGACAGAGCCAAAACACAACTCCGCGAAATGAAAGACAATACCAATGCTGGGAGAGGGTAGCAGAGATCAACAATTCCAGGATGTTCAGTATCATAAAGGCCCTCTGTGGGCCCACAGGGACACCGACAGCCAATTTGTTCCCAGTCGATGGCCATGATGTTATAACCATAGCCAACTGTCAACACGCAAAGTTCTACAACCCAGCAGTGGCCTTACAAATGGGCCATTTTCTTAAGAGGAGATGCCAAGGTCGGAAGATGATGAGGAAGAAATGTTAAAACAAACATTGTGTGAGATTATATCTGTTTGAAGCCATGACGACAGTTTTTGAACAATGTGGATATCATCCGTGTAGCACTTGTGGCTGCACACTGAACGATGAACCAGCTGACCAGTACAATAGCTCCTATGCTAAATCTTGAGCGTGTCTGTAAGAAAGAGACGATGGACGATCTGAAGTTTGGATAATATTTGTTGAAACACTTTGCATAATTCTGGAAGGAACCGCCTTCTTTGCTCAGGTCCCTGTCAAGCTGCCCGCTTCCGCCATACTATGATTCCAAACCTGTCCTGTTTTGTTTGTTTGTTTGTTTGTTTGTTTTCTGTTTTTAATACCGCGTTTTCCACGAGTTTCAGTGACACTGATTCTACGCCGCACTCCCAAAAATGTCATAGCCACAGTATTCAACATGGAGCTATCGGAGAGAGATACATATATATATTTTACAAAGGTATGTGACGAGCTCAGAACTCAGAACATTCAGTGTAAGGCCGCCCACCTGTATACACATAGTTACACGTGTTTACACACACGCTTTTGAACCGAACCTTCAGCATGACAGTCAACAATAATTCGTAAGGACGTACTGATTATACAACTAAAAGAATCTGGATGTTATAATCAAAAGAAACTGAGAGAGAAAGAGAGAGCAACATATGATTAAGTACATTTCGTTTATCATTTTATGGTTAATCGCCCCACCCCCTACCACCCACCCTCCCTTCTACCCTCCCCCCTTTTTACGGCGAACATATCATTATATGACACTGATGCTATATCATTGCAAATGACAGTAACATGGTTATATTACATTTCATGTGTCCTACGTGTCATTTAAACAATATATCAGCAACATACATCATTTACAATTCACAGAAAAATAAATCATTTAGCTGAACATCAAGAAAAATCTCTCTTATTCGATCGTGCATCATCTTGGAACTTTGAACAACTTCGTTTTAGTTGCAGTTTATATTCGTATTAATTTGCTTGTGTGTGTGTGTGTGTGTGTGTGTGTGTGTGTGTGTGTGTGTGTGTGTGTGTGTGTGTGTGTGTGTGTGTGTGTGTTTGTGTGTGTGTGTGTGCGTGCGTGCGTGCGTGCGTGCGTGTGTGTGTGTGTGTGTGTGTGTGTGTGTGTGTGTGTGTGTGTGTGAGCAATCGTCAGTTAGGCTGACAGTTTGAGGTGGATTCGATTGAAGAGGACGCTTTATTATATGTGTGCAGATTTTAACAGAGTTTCCGCGGAATTATAAAACGCCCATTTCCTGTTGTGAAGCCAAAGAAACAATCTTGGAATAGACACCGCACAGAAGAATGATGTTTTTGAGGTTAGGAACAGGTCAACTGGAATCCAGTCGATACACATGGGAAAAACACAACTGCCAGTTTTCGAAATCCATCTGATTTTTCAAAATTGTTTTGTGTGTGTGGATTCATTTTTCCTCAATCTCTGAAAAGAAAAAAAATTAGTCGACCATGCCACTGTGTGCGTGTCCGTATGTGCTTTATATATATATATATATATATATATATATATATATATATATATATATATATATATATATATATATATAGAGAGAGAGAGAGAGAGAGAGAGAGAGAGAGAGATAGATAGATATATCAATATATATATATATATATATATGTGTGTGTGTGTGTGTGTGTGTGTGTGTGTCTGTGTGTCTGCGTGTCTATGTGTGACTTATATATATATATATATATATATATATATATATATATATATATATATATATAAAGTTCTCTCAGCGGTAGGGAAAAAAGGAAAGAAAGAAATAAAAGTGGAACGCAGTGGCAACATCCCCTGTTAAAACCATGCTGCAAGTGGTGCATTCTCCTTGTGTACGGAGAAGCCATCATTCTTGATCAAATCACACAGGGGTTTTTCTCTTGACTCACTTTTACGAACAATTTGGGTTCGTTTGGGTTCATACGATTCCAGACCGTTTTTTTTCTGTCGAGACGATTGATGGATATCGACAACAGTGAGTATGCTTCGCTACGGCACAATCCAGAAAATGTGTGGGGTGCAAAATTTCCAAGTAACACATAGTATGTGCCAGTTTGAAATTGTTTTGTGATACTTGGGAATTTTGCTTGTCACACATATATAATATTCCTGTACCTTTGTTTTTCTCTGTCAAGCTAAACCTAAGCCTACATAAAGTGCTAAGAATTATCAGTGTCCTCATTTAAGGATCCTATGGTGGAACCGGATACGAGATTTATTATTACGCATTGTTGACCATGTGTGTTGATTAAATCTCCACTGAAATGTGTTTTCTTTGGATCTTTGGATCAGTGTCATGTACTATGACATCCATTCACGCCTGAGAGACGAGAGGCAAGGTGTGTATTTTCCAATCAATAGTTCTCTCATACAGTTTGTTAACTGATATTAGAATTGGTCTGATCTCGTGGAGTCGTGAACTAATAACTATCAGAGCAAATCATCACACGTGCAGTCGTTGTTTGGGTTCGCAGCTTGACAGAAAAGTCATTAGCATGGATGTGTGTGCACGCGTGTATGTGCGTGTGCCTTTGCTAGAGAGAGAGAGAGAGAGAGAGAGAGAGAGAGAGTGTGTGTGTGTGTGTGTGTGTGTGTGTGTGTGTGTTTAACAGTCGTAATGCTCTCTTTGCAAATTTAACATTGTAAACATGGACCACGTATAGACTTCACAAATCTTTGTCACATTATTGGGTATGTAGAACGCATATAATAATCATATATGAATCACTCCAATTGACAGAATAGGCACACACACACACACACACACACACACACACACACACACACACACACACACACACACACACACCAAAAACAAAACAACAAACAAACACATACACAAGGACAGCAGCTCACACACTTTATTTCTTTCACACTCTTACCCTTTCCTCTCAACTCATTTTGGCTGTTGGACTTCATTTCACAACGCTGTTTTTTTTTGTTGTTGTTTTTTTTGTTTTTTGTTTTGTTTTTGCTTTTTTTTTCTTTTCTTTTTTTTGGGGGGGGTGGGTGGGGGGGGTTGTTGCTATTGTTGTTGCTTTTTTTCCTGTCTTTTTTTTTTTTGTCACTGATTTTAGTACGCGATGCATTTATCTTGTTTTCTTGCATGATGGTCTAGAAGTGTGCTTGGAGTCCATTTCCGAATGAAATGGGGCGGGGGTGTGGGGGGTGGGGGGGAGATTCCTGTTATTGTGCTTCTGTCGTTCAGACGAACACGCACTGTCGTGTTAAAGGCTTTAGGTCAAATCGCTGCTCCGTGTACGTGCGTCACGCTATCTTCAAGCCAAAAGCACAATCCATTCCATGCAGAAAACACAAACTTGCGTCTCCCGAGTCATAAGTTCCTTCCGTCAAACTGAGAGGTGGCTATCTTTTCAGCTCTTTCTAACTTAGAGATGGCAGTACCAGATGAAAGCGTGTAGTCACACATTTGTGCAGAACTCACTTCCTTTAAAAGAAGTACTCGAGCATGTGAGCATGCACACACACACACACACACACACACACACACACACACACACACACACACACACACACACACACACACACACACACATATGCATGCTCACACACACACATACGCATTCATACGTGACTGACTGACTGAAACCATTTATTGTCAGATTAACTTTTTGTTGTACTGACATGTTCGCAACCATTTGAATATATATTAACTGAGCAACACAAAGAAAAATCTAATTTGAGAAAAAAAAAAATCCACAAACAATCAAAAAACAATGATATGAATTTTAAAAGAACATATTTAACAAATCAGTTTACCAAATTTCATTAATATCATTATCTCAAAAAAATGTTTTAACGGCATGCGAACATACGCACATACACATACACACGGAAGCACGTACACAAGCACACATGCACGCACACACACACACACACACACACACACACACACACACACACACACACACACACACACACACACACACACACACACACACACACACACCTGCAAATACTCTTGTATGCACACGCGAACACACAAAAACTTCCCACCCATCCCGAGCAAAACAATGGAAAAGATTGCGAAAACCCACTAGAATTGTGTGAAGGAGAGAGAGCGAGAGAGAGAGAGAGAGAGAGAGAGTGCGAGTGTTGTGTGTGTATTTGTGAGTGCGTTTGTAAAATGCAATTGGATACGATACGATAAAATAAAGTACACTACCCAACAATACGGTACATTGTGTTAACACAGTGTAATATCAATTCATCGATCCATCACATTATAGGAGAGGCGAGTGGTTGTAGGTGGGTGGGTTGTAAATACAATTGTGATTTTGTTTCGGGGTTGCGACACTAGTGTTTTCCGCCACAGGATAGCGACTTTGCTTGGACATGTGACAGCAATACGCATCCTATTTTAGGCGGTGCTTTTGGCTCAGACATGCGATAACGCTGTTTTCACCTGACGGTAGGGCATTGATTTGCCTGGTGGCCTCAATCTGATGGTGGTATTTCTTCACGAGGTGACTGCTTTTAGTATGAAGATGAGATGCAGGTATTTTCTGCCTGATGGTCGTGATTAGGAGCTTGGAGAGCAAGCCTTTCCAAATGAAAGACAATTTGTTTGGTTACACTTGTTTACTACTCTCTTCCCCAGCCCAGCTTTATATGTACACAAAATATATACAAAATAATAAGCATAATCAGTGTACTCATTTTGGGATGATGCTAAGCTTTAAATTCTGGTTATGGTTCTCCCAATGGGAGCAAAGACAACATCAGAACCATCGAGAGTGAAACCTGTATGAAAGGACAGCAGCATCTCCATGGAAGATAAGATCTGACTCACGCGTGCACCGGTGTACTTTATTTCTATGTATTCATGAGAGACATTAACACTCATGGCGGTTTTGGAGAGAAGGACTCAAGCCATGGAAACGAGGTGTAATTGCAAGATGCACTGATCACATCATCAATGAACCAGTGAGCCAAATTGTCAAGCAACACACTGGACCATATGAATAATCTGCTGACATGGGTTAGGAAAAGGAAACTGCGCTAGTATAGTCACGGAACAAGATCCAATGACCATGCTGAATCCTCCAAAGAACTGTTGAGAAAGGGAGACGAGGAACGGGGCGGTGGGAGCGGGGGGTCGGGGGGTGGGGGGTGGGGTTAGAAAAAACGATGGGCTGAGAAAATATTGCAGAATAGACAAGAATACCATTTGCAGAGACCCAGGCTTTGACAAACGTCCGGCAGATCTGGTGAACTGTTCTGTGTGGCGCCCCAATGACAATGACGCCTAAATGAAACACCAGGCTCATTTCCCCTAGCAAATATTATCCTGACCATACGTGAAGAATTATATCTCACTGAAATAATTATGTTGTCTGAAGATAAGTGTCATGTAATATAAGATCCATTCCCATTTGAGAGATGCATGGTGTGCATTCTCCCATCAATACAACTCCCATGTAATTAGTTCATACTAGAGTTGGTCTGTTCTCGTGGGTTCGTGAACAAACAGCATTCGGTAGAAATCATAACACATATGGTCATTGTTTGCCAAAGTAGGGTTTTGCAGCTTGACAGCAAATCATTAGCAGAGATGTGCGGGCCTGCACGTGTGTGTGTGTGTGTGTGTGTGTGTGTGTGTGTGTGTGTGTGTGTGTGTGTGTGTGTGTGTGTGTGTGTGTATTCGTGCTTGTCCGTGTTCGCGAATTACTATAGTTATCTGGCTGTTTATGGTTGTCGTTGAAAATCCTGTTGATGTGCCTCTGTGGCCAGCACAAACATGCACATCCGTAAATTCATATTTAAAAAATCTGTTTGGCGAAACGCTTCTCCGACGCACGTGCAAAGGAAAAGCACAATCGATTTCGTGCAGAAAACACTACATTGTGTCTTGAAGACACATCGTTTCCTTCAAGCGAAAGTCTTTATCTCCACAGCCCCACATAAAATTTGCTATCACTTTTTTGGCGAAAATGCTTTCTCCCACTATCACTACTATTCCTGCTCCTGCTCCTCCTCCTCCTACCACAACAACAACTACTTCAACAACTGGATGACCACGAAACTGCTATAACATAGTGAATAATAAATTGAGGAACTGATGACATCACATTCTAAAAAGGAGTGGAAGGAGCAGCAACAGCCAGTCTAGTTCTAACTGTTTTGTTGTTTTTGTTTGTTTGTTGGTGTTTTTTGGGGGGTTGTTTTTTTGTTTGTTTGTTTGTTTGTTTTGGGTTTTTTTAAGCCTTAGGAATGCTCCACAATGCGGAACAATCGTCGCTTCCTCTGTAAGCTAAACTCCATTTTGGTGGGAAAAGATTTGGCCAAACAGCATTAATAGGACAGTTTTGGTAAAACCTCACACTACTCACCCAGCGAAATCCAGCAATTCAGTTCTTAAAGTTAAAAGTTAATTAAACGAAAAAATGATTTTCGAATCTTCTTTCCCTTCCAAAATTTTAAGAAAAACGAAGACAAGGGTCTTGACTTATTACTCTCTCTCTCTCTCTCTCTCTCTGTGAATCTTTCCGCAGCCTCACAGAGTATAGTTACTCTCTCTTTCTCGCGCGCGCGCTCTCTCATGCTCTCAACACGCACACACTCACACACACACATGCACACACACACACACACACACACACACACACACACACACACACACACACACACACACAGAGATAGATAGATAGACAGATATATATGTGTATAGCTATATAGATAGATAGATAAGGACAGAATGCCAATCCCAGGGCGGAAAGGCGGCATTTGATTCCCCAAAGGAAGAGGAGACAATAGTTAGGTAAGACTGATCACTGATGCCCATCACACACAGCACTGACCATTACGTTCGCAGTTCGTGCGTCATTGTGTGTGTGTGTGTGTGTGTGTGTGTGTGTGTGTGTGTGTGTGTGTGTGTGTGTGTGTGTGTGTGTGTGTGTTTTGGAGGACAGGAGGGCATGTGTGTATGTGTGCGTGATCTGCATACATGTGTAACTGACATATGGGGGGCACACAACGCATGTTGCTCGCGTGCACAGACAGACAGACAGACAGACAGACAGACAGACAGACCACCTACACAAACATAAATAGAAATATAGAGAGACAGACAGATAGGGAGACAGACAGATAGAGAGAGACACACAGAGAAAAAAGACGAACATAGAGAGACAGAGATAATGATGGAAACAGAGTCAAAGACACAGAGAGAGGGAGGGGAGAGAGAGAGGGAGAGAGAGAGAGAGAGAGAGAGAGAGAGAGAGAGAGAGAGAGAGAGAGAGAGAGAGAGCTCACGTACAGACAGACAGAGACAGACAGACAGACACAGGCTATTCCCTTTTCAAGCCGTATCACCGGTGAAAGAACCGCTCTCTTCGATCCCAAGGAAAACTTTAAACGCGAGAAGACAGTTACAAAATCGATAACTTTTCGATCGTTTGGAACGTTATTTTGAGGCGTCATTTGTCCGCGCATCGCTGTGGGTTATTTTCTTTGACCTCTCCTTACTGTCTGCCTTCCATTGAATCACCATTTTGTCAATAATCGAAACATAAGGTGGGCAAGCTGCGGTATCGGTCTCTTACTCTGTCTATGCCGCTGTCTATCTGTCTACATACGTACCTTTCCTTGGCTGGAAGTTCTCCTAGGAGACGGAACTCCGAAGAAAAAACCCGCACCTGCCGAGGCTGTCCTACACGTGGGACTGTGAGCGTCGGTAGGCGAGAGAGTGGGGAAGGGACTGCACAACTCCTCTTCACTAAAAAAAAATGTCACCTGTGCTGGTCAGGCAACCAGGCTAATGTCGGAAACACACCGACAGATAAGCCTGCTTGCCTACTCATCCGTCGGTCCGACGGGAGACTCCATCATACATGTATCTATCTATCTGTTACATTACTGTATACCTTGATCATTTCAAAATTCATTTCTTAATGATGCTCTTTCACGTGAAGCAATTGAATGCATGTTCGTGTGTTTGATATGCGTACCCGCATATGTTATCGTGCGCACATCAATACACGTGCGTTTGTGTGGAGTTGTAGCTTTCGGCATAGTGGTCGCTCAAACAGTTGCATCCTTACTGTGTCAGTTATAATCACCTTAGAATTTAGCTCTTAAAATATGATTCACATGGACTCTTTATATCAGAGATCGAGACTGAGAGTAGAAGATATATGGAAGCAAAGAGAGAATTAGGGGCGTGACTGGTGGAGAGAGAGAGCGACAGACAGAGATAATTATAGTATGAGATATTGAGATGGGGGGGGGGGGGGGGGGGAGAGACAGAGACAGAGACAGACAGAGAGAGACTGCGTCAACTTCATTGGTTGCCCATCCAGTACAGAATTCAGCACGACATTGGCATATTGGTTATCTCCCATCATACTTATCTTCGGTCCTTTATATTTACACCCCTTCTCCTTCTCTCAGCTTTTCTTGAGAGACGTTCCTTCCACTTCCCAGAATCTTTTCAGATATTTGGTCAAAGGGTTTTTCAGTATCAAAGCACCTTCTGTCTGGAATTTTCTTCCTCTGAATCTCCGTCACTCACAAAATCTGTCAAATTAAAGACGTACCTGCTCAAACTGGAATTTGGATATGACGAAGCATAGTCGTTTGCCTGTCTCTTCTCACCCTCTACACCCCACTTCTGAGCCCCCCTCCGTCCTCCCCACTGAAGTTTCCATGTGGTGTGTGTGATTGTGGGTGGATATTTACTGTGTGCGCGCGCGCGTGTGTGCGTGTGGATGCACGTGTTTTTTGTTTGTTTGGCTATTTTTTGTTTGTTTGTTTCGTTTTGTGTGTGTGCGCGTGCGCGCGGGCGTGTGTGTGTGTGTGTGTGTGTGTGTGTGTGTGTGTGTGTGTGTGTGTGTGTGTGTGCAGGGCATATTGTGTTGTATTGTATTACTCATTTTGAGCCTTTGATTTTTTTGCATGTAATTATTCATATCTGCAATTTCTGGTATTGTAGTTGTATATAGATTTGTTAGGTTTTTTTCAGTTCTATGTCCTCATGTCCTGTTGTGTAGTATAATGTACTGTTGTGTATGAATTGTCTCATGTGAGATGCTTAGAGCTGGGAAGCTTGCGCCACTAAGTTCAATACAGAACTTATGTATCTACGTCGCAGAATCGTGATACACCATCTGTGTCATCTAAAAATCAGTCAAGCCGTCGGATTGTAAATACCCACACACACACCCGCACACATTTTCGCATGCATCCGCATACACACACACTCAAACACCCACCTACCCACCCACACACACACACGCACCACGAGAGGACACACACACACACACCACGCAAGAACACACACACACACACACGCCCACGTTCACACCACCACTACCACCACAATCACCACCAAGCTAATCAACCACGCTTATCAATACCACCACAACCATCACCACCAACACCACCAAAGTAGTCACACCTCCATCACCACCACTACTACTACCGCCACCACCACCACCACCCCCATCACACACGACACCCACGCGCACTAGCGCCGCACGAATCTCAGGCACAAATCAGTGACATCAGAGACACTTGCATCGACTTCCCTGCCCTGTCCAGGGTGTCACTAAACTACCGTGTCCTTATCAGGAAAAGAAAGCGTTTCATCATAAAAAGCAATGTCTTATGACATCTATCTATCTATCTATCCGTCTAACTTTCTCTGTCTTTCTCTGTATGTATGTACACACACACACACACACACACACACACACACACACACACACACACACACACACACATATATATATATATATATATATATATATATATATATATATATATACTCCATCAGTATGCTGTGCAATAACATGGTAGGGCTGGTCAAGGTGTCGCCGAAGTGAGGGTAAAAGAATGTCTCCCTGACCAGAGAACAACTAACAGTAAAAGCAGCTTGACCTAGCACAGTGTGATGTGTGTGAACACTTGTCGACAGTGGCACACCCTACCATGACGGGAAACGACCTGTCATCATGTGCAGTTGGTGTCGTTAACACATTAGGGTAGATGGTCTGGGGGGAGAATTGACAAGCTTTTTTTTAAGTGACAAGACCCACAAACAGTTTCAGTTTCTCAAGGAGGCGTCACTGCGTTAGGACAAATCCATATACGAAACACCACATCTGCTAGGCTAGCAGCATAACCCCACGCGCTTGAGTGCATGGATATATATTTGTGCACCTATCATTATGTTTCTTCAAAAGAATTTTACGAGAGGACAACACTCTCGATACCATGGGTTCTTTCTCAGTGCGCCAAGTGCGTGCTGCACACGGGACCACGGTTTATCGTCTCCTCCGACGAACTGCACGCTCAGTTTAATTTTCCAGTCAAACGTGGTAGAAAGGACGAGAGCCAGATTCGAACCCACAACCTCACGGACAACCTACAATATCTGAATAAGTGCATTATATGATACCGATTCACGTCTTCTTCGCGACTTTCAAACCCTGGAGGAGTTTAAAGTCTCGACTAACTTCTATGCGATACCGATGGGGAAAAAAAAAGCAAAAAAAAAAAAAAAAAAAAAAAAAAGCAGAAAATATAGTTTATTTTCGTCTCCAAATTGTGGATAGACACATCTAGAAATTGTGTCGAAGTTTGTTCCCTTTGTTTGTGGTTAATAAATTTATGGAACGTGAAACATGTTTTAATGAGAGGTGTTTTGTTACCAGAGCAATGTTCAAGCACAGGGGACAGAATGAGTTAACAGTTTCATTCACGATTTTCATATCATTAGTATAAAAAAAATAATAATAAAAAGCTACCGCTTCAAACTGTAATTTTTTTTTAACCCACATTGGCAATATATATTTTCATTGTGTGTGTCTGTGTATGTGTGTGTTTGTAAATATTTTAAATATAGATTTATCTTAATGTTCGTAATTGATAATCAGTTTTAAGTTGTTGTTGTTTTTTCGTTTTGTTTTTCTTTTGTTTTCTATCTAAATTATTTTTTTATTATTCGATCGTCAGTTCATTCCGGTACAAAATTATGGCACAAGAATGATTGCTGTTAAACGTTAGAAAATCAACAATGAGTGATGTTTGTGATCTATGTTTATCACTGAATTCTCCACAATTATGTATAAAACCGAGAACACGAACACACCATGACGTGTTCATTTGCCTTTCAGGGTTCCGGCTTCCGCCATTTTGTGGTGTAATAACTCACGCACGCTACATCCCTTTGAAAAGACTATACACAATGCAGCTCTACAAATTGTTAGTTACGCATGCAGAATTTTCGCAATGGAAAAAAAGGATCCTGACTGTGTGGCATAGTGGTTAGATGAATTACTTCAGTGACGTCCACTTCGTTGGTAAGAGCCTAATGGTTCATATAAGGACAGTGGTTTCTGTTAGGACATGACCAAACGTTCCGTCCGTTCGTGTTACTCTCCCTTCATTACATCGATTTGAGAGAAATTCGATCCTGAAGAACGGTGGATGTGGCAGGACAGTTTGTTAAAAGCGTGGGGAAAGTTCAACTGTTTTATCCTCGGAAGTACATGCGTGGATATCTTTTCATAAAACAACTTTACTTTAGCATCTGTCTTTCTTATGAAAGCTTGACAAATGTCCAGTAAGAGACGAAAACAGAAAAAAAAAGGAGATAGACATTCAAGTGTTCAGTCTGAAACAAAATGATTTGTAAAAAGAAAACAGAAAAGGAAAATATGAAAACATTTCTCGGAGAGAGAAGAAAAAGAAAATGATGAAAACATTTCCTGGAGAGAGAAGAGAGAACGTAATAAAAGAAAGATGAATTTTCCATCCGAACATCAAATCTGTCTGAAATGCGAATGCAACTCTCAGAATCCACAACTTTCTGAGAGCGGTAGTGGAATTTAATTTTCTTGTAGAAATCCCTCGGAAATGCTTCTACGAATGTATAACATTTAGTTCTCCACTCACGTTAAACTATCTTTCATCAATTGCAAAATGACCCTTTTTTCTAAACACTGTTATGCTCGCTTTTCTTTTCTCAAGATTGACAGCCATCTGCAGTCGATCCGCTTCACTTTTGAGGCTGTTTCATTTGGTTTTGGAGACAAATAACTGTGAGGTGCCAGTATCACATCATCAGCGAATGTTAAAATAATTATTCCAAGTGCACCAAGATTTAACTGTATACCATACTCACCAATTCGTGATAATTCGTCAGCTAACACATTAATGAAACCAATGAAAATAGCAAGGTTCTTAGCACTCAACCCTGACTTCCACATCTGGGTCAACTGAAGTAGACACTGCGATAACCTTTGTCGGGCCCACAGGCGAATGCACTATCATAAATACTTCTCAAAGCCATACATTTTGTGTTCACCCCATACTTCTCCCAAACTACCCATAACGTACTCATATTGTTAGACTCAAATGCCTTACCACAATCATTGAATCCTAATTACAGTTTGGGATTTTTTATCAAAAACATATATCGATAGACAGACAGACAAACAGACAGACAGATAGATAGATAAAAAGATAGATAGATAGATAGATAGATAGATATTGATATATAAATAAATTAAATAGATAGATAGATAGATAGATAGATAGAGACAGTCAGACAGACAGATCACACACACACACACACACACACACACACACACACACATACATTCTCACTGTTTGCTTCCTCGCGCAATTCCAACACCAGTGTTTTCCAGGACCTTGATTTGCGCATGCCGGGTCACAGCGGACTATCGATTGGCAGTTTGCCGCTGTTGCATGATGGGTGTTAAGGGAGATAACTGCGTCTTTGGCACTGACAAGTGCCGTGGTCCTCGGCGCTCCTGGTTTGGAATAATGGCATGATTGACCTTGTTGCGGTTTTTGTTGTCTTTTTATTGTTGTTGTGCTGTCTTCTTGAATGAGGATTCTTGATTCTTTCATCATTACTAAGACGAACTTATTTCCTCTTCTTCTTGTTTATTTCTTTTTCTTTCCTTTTTTTAAGATATATTTCCCTGTTCGATTTTGTTCTTGTTCTTGTTCTTGTTCTGCTTCTTCTTCTTCATGTTTCATTCATATTCTGCAGCTTCTTTTCATGTTTTATTTTTTCATCGCTGTTTCTTAATTTTGTTTACGCGTTTGTATTCATTTATTCTTTTTTTCTCTTATCTGTTGATTGGCTTACTGATTCATTCATTAGTGTGTGCATTATTGAAATAGACGCGAACAGACAGGCAGAGAGACCGCCAGACAGACATAGTACTGTAGTCATCGTGAAATACAGCCCACATCTGTTACACCTGTCAGATTCATATCAGATGAATCCGTGGCATAATGAACCCAAAATGGGAAGTCCACTGTTAATAAATTGGCACAATGGTCATGTAGCGCAAATCTCTTCATGTCCAGGTACTGACAAAGTAAAATACTGAAAAGTTAAATAAATGAATGAAAAAAACACGTGATTGAATAAACAAAGACCTTGCAGTTTTCACATTTCCAAAGTACCGCTAGAAGTTTTCTTAATGTCTGCATGTTATCTCAAAGAAATTATGTACCTTGAAGCATTGGTACTTGCTTTTAGCCACTGGAGAAACAAAGAAAGTGTTAATTTGAAATACGATGTAAAACGAAAACGTCGTCGAATAAGGACCTAACGAAAACAAGAAAGGCAAGGCCTTCCAGACTCACTTGTGATACACACTTAACTCTCAACAGTTTTGGAGTTTTTCGCACTTTTTTTTTTTAGAAATAACTATACAGCAGTTTTAAATTCCTTTTGAATTAATGTGCATTCATGGACCAACTTTGATGTGTTATATATCAATGTCATCAGAATAAAACAAACTTTCAAAATATAATATATTTTAAATGCTTGTAGAACATTGTCATTTTGATTACCTTTGACCTCTCTTGCTAAAATAGAAATTTTGAGCATTTTCAATATTTTTCACGTTCTTACTGAACACAAAATCCAAGATATTGAGTTCAAGTTCACAATTTTAACTTTTATTGAGAAAGCAATCATTTTTCTTTCATCTGAAATGAAATTCACAGTGCTGTGTCTAAAAGTATATGTTCAGTGCTGTGAATAAAATTATAACTATATTCCCTGAATGATTACTACAAATCACATAAGTCATGTACACAACAGACTTCTTGTTTTGCAGAAAGAAAACCCACAGTAGTTTAGACGGTTAACATTAATGCAGCATCCCATGGATACAAGAATATATATCATTCACACACTATCGTCAGTTTCTTTCTTTAAACAATATATTTGTTGATATTCTTGCTAAAAATAGACCGACCACTCCCACCTGAACAATTTACCTGTTTTGACAGTGGAAACAGTTGCCTTGGTTCTTTTGATACTCATGGGTTATGAAGAGAATGTAAAAAAAGAAACCAGTTTGTTTTTACACATCCATTTTAAAAATAATATAGGTATATACAGAATGTACAGAAAACATCCTGAGGAAGAAACTATGAAAGAAATGCATGAGACAAACAAACACATGCATATATCTTTAAAAGTCATCACTCTTCCATTCTGGCGTTCCCGTCATAACACTATTGGTAATAACAAACTCAACATACTTGTTTCAGAATTAATCACTTACTTGTACCAAAAAAAAACAAAAAAAGAAAAAAAAAGACCCCGCCCCTACACTATCATCATTGCATTTGTGTCCCACACACATGCATGCATAATCTTACCTACATAAAAATTCAGAAAGCAGCTTTTGCCATCCACAAAGCACAGGTGGTTTCTACAGGTAACACACATCACATTGGTTTGTTGTTGTTGTTTTTTATTCTTACTTTAACTCTGCATAACATTTTTGTTTGCAAATCTCTCTCTCTCTCTCTCTCTCTCTCTCTCTCTCTCTCTCTCTCTCTTTAGCAGGGAAATGGAATGTTTAGTGAATATATTTTTATTTGATGCTTCTGGAACTTTTTCATATTCATCCATGCTTGAAAACTGTTTAATCACTTCTTCAGTAAAGTCTAACTGACCATATCTGTCATGTCTCTGTAATTCTGGAATACCTGTTTTGTTTTTGTTTTTGTTTTTTTTTTTTTTTTTTTTTTTTTTGGGGGGGGGGGGTTGTTTGTTTGTTTGTTTGTTTTTTGTTTGTTTGTTTTTTTCTCTCCTGAAATCTTGAAATAAAACAAAAGCATTAAATACTCGTGCTATGTCGATGAAAAAAAAAGTTTTCCATCTTTGTTTTGTGTAATACATTGTATTTGTTGATTAACTTATCACTTTTGTTCACCCTTACCATATTTTCATTGTCTTTGACTAGTTGTGGCTGTCTAACATTGATTTTTCTAAACTTCCCCAGAACCTTTGATCTATGATAATCAAAGCTGGATCTATTCAATGTATGAGCTGTTGACAGAAATGATACAGTTTTGTTGTCTCCCCATTGCATAGAAAGTATGTCCATTGGCTGCAAATATTGGTTGATGTCAGCCCTTGTTTTGACATCCTCCAGGAAGATTCCAGGTTCAAAGGGAGAGAGGATTCTGTGATCCTGGATTCTCCGTGTTGTAACCTGCATCCCGAAACAAAAAGCGAAAATCACTTCTTTTTTTTTCAGCTGATAGAAATAATGAACGCACACGCACACGCGCGCGCGCGCGCACACACACACACACACACACAAAACAAAAACAAAAAAAACCGCACACATACCCATGCAAGCACACGCACATACGCCCATATCCCCCACCCCCACCCCTCACACAAATATATATATATATATATATATATATATATATATATACATACATAAACGTACACGAGCCCCGACAAGTACACACACCCACACGTTCCAATATTCCGTTGCTCCCACAGGACAGACATGCATACACACATATACCTCATCCTCTACACACACACATGGAAACTGTTTTGATACTGATTGAAAGGTTTACTTCTGTCTTCTTCCAATAGCTCCTTGATGTCCGAGTAGCGAACTTTGGGCCAGGAGCCGATTCTTTCTTGCATTTTTGCTATTGTTTTGTTTAGATCACCTCTTATCAAGTCATCATCAGGTCCAGTCTGCATAAGGCTTTGGTTTAACTCCTCAACATATTTCTTTTTTTCATCTAAGTTTCTTTGACCACTCTGTTGTATGAACCGTTTGAGCAGAGAGGATCCTTTTTCTTCATTTGTCTTAAATTTGGTTCCATCAGTATCTAACATATCTGGGTGGTTGTTGTGCACGTTTTCCCTTCCATGCGACAGTAAAATCGCCAGAACTCTTTCAATGTTGTGTCATAACTGAGTGCCTCGCAAAACTGTTTCCACTTGTCATGTTTGGCCTCTTGAGCATTGACTTCAAACTGTTTTGTAGTTTCTTTCATTTTTGTTTCAATTTCTTTGTCCGGAGAAGGCTTTGTTCTTTCTTTTTTGCCAAAGTTTGACAGCCGCATGTTTTTTTCTATCCAGGCTCTCTCTGTGTTAGTATTCCACCATGGGGACTGAATAGTTTGCTCCCAGTTCAACGTCGTTCTTTTGTTTCTTCTGCGTCTTAATTTTTCGATGATGGTTGTCTCTTTGGTTTCATACTGAAATGGATTACGCGGTTTCATACAGCGTTTATCTGATAGTTTCTGTAGACTGAAAACTACCGGGAGGTGATCACTACCTTGGTGCGGAAGCGTCTCTGCATTCATTCCTGCTCTGAACTTTGGAGATGTTAGAGCGATGTTAATCACACTGTCACTGTCCCGAGTTGGGGATGTGGTTGTTAATGGGCTAAGAAGAATTTCTGCTATCATTCCTTCAAGTGGGAGTCATTGTGGGTTGGTGTTCAGCTGGTCCCATAACGTCGATCTTGCATAAAGGTATCCACAGATAATGACAGTCTCCAAATTCGTTCTCTATTTCCTCTAAAAAGGCACATTCCGCTTTTGTTGTGCAGGTTCCTGGGCGAATTTAGGCATTGGTGAGCACGATGCTTTTGTGAATTCCGTCAGGTTTTTCAAGATGCACACCCACTAGTTCACATGAGTTCCTACACCATTTCTCTAGATTTATGGTGGAAACTTTGGGTTTTAAAAAATTTTTTTTTATAGATTTTTGTTTAGTATGATTGCTACTCCTCTTCCTTCATGTCTTTGAAAGACTGTGAAATTCTCAAAATTTATTGGTCTGTCTGCACTTGTCCTGGTTTCTTTGAGACATAAGATATCAAAATTGTATGCCAATTTCTCAGTTGTTGAGATTCTCATTCTCGCACTGGAGCAATTCCAACTGCCGATTTTAAAGAATTTCTGTGACACCCGCTCTGCTTTTCTCATTCTGCCTCCTAAGCACGATCTTTACCCACCTCTTTTGCCGTGCCTGTTTTGGGGTTTTGGGGATCTGAATTTATGTCTCGTGCAATGCAGCTGATCCCCGAGGTGCACGCGATACAGAGTTTTGTTAGCATCCATAGAAGGGTGTTCTATGTGGTGAGGGAAAATATTCGATTGCCGTGACAGAGCCTCTTATCAGGGAAGGGCAATGGATGTCCACCTGTGTGGAGTCCGTCAGCCTGGTGTCGCCCTAAGGCCAGACTGCATATAGTTATGACTGTTTAACCCAACAGCCATCCATCCCTTTGGTACTGTATGAAAGCCGTTGGATTGCCAGTATTCGTTATACATACAATGTCTATAATAGTAATGAACTGTTCCATTTTCGGATGTTATTACTGCTAAAACGCTTCCAGTATGATTATATGAGAGTGACGTGGTGTTAAAGTGTCATTAGTCAAGCCATGATATACTTTGTCTTTTATAGTGTGTAGTAGTAGTTGGATCAATATCAGTCATTGGTTAAAACCATCTGATATGAATCGCAGTCTTGTAACTGTCATGTTTTTATCATGCCTTTTCCTATCTGGCTTTCTCTGGTATAGTGCTGCATGATAACTGATTCATCTGAGGCGTTTTGAGACAGTATAAGCACCATATAATCTATACTGTCCATGTACTTCAGTAAATCAACATAAGCCACTTCTTACTCCTTTATTTAAGTGTACTAGAAATGCCATTTGCTGTCACTGATTGGTCTTCACACATATGCTTTTTATGTTGTTGCTAATTCAAAGCCCAGTGGTATTCATTTCATTGTAATATGTACACACGCACTTACTATCCTCTTGCATCTCTGGCAATGTACTTACGACATTCGTTTGTGTCTTTTTGAGGCACTGTTCTTTTTTTTCTCTCTCCTTCATAAATATTGTAAATAAAATAATATTGTGACTGGTCTATGTATCTCCCTGGCTTGCTTGTGAATCCTTTCTTTCTTTTGATCCTTTTAATGCCTCCCATCCTTTCAGTTCAAATTCCTTCCAAATAAATCCATCACAATATCAAAGAACCTACCTTAACCACCCAGTTAATATAAATGTTCGCTCCATCACACAAACAACAACAACAATAATATATATTTTAAAAATAATAGTAATAACAAAAACAATGATAATAATAAGAATGTGATAATGATGACTATAAAAATAGTAGTAGTAGTAGTAGTAGTAGTAGTAGTAGTAGTAGTAATTGTTGTAGTAATATAATAATAATAATCATAATAATAATCATATTTCCCTCTGTATGTGTCGTTATCACTACGTCCAACAGCTCTATGTGTTGATAGCGCTACTGTTTTCAATTTTGTCGTCTCAGTTGTGCTAAATGTCAGTGACGCTATTTTTTGCCAACCTTATGCTCTTTTTACTATGTGTCGATAGCACTATTTTTGCGACCCTTCCAAATGCTTGTTGCTACGTCTGATTGGCGCTGTAAGACGGATGTAGCCTACGGCTACGTTCACACTAATCCCAGGCCAGTTGCTGACAGCAGCTGACAGCAACTGGCCAAAAATTGTGCGCACGTTATTTTTTTCCACTTTCCCGCCATGTGTGCCGGCGGTGAGTGTTTACACTGGCCACCATCTATCTCCAGCCATCACCTGCCAGCTATTAAACATTTTGATTTGTGGCGTGCACACAAATGAGACAGATGACTGATCCAAGACATGAAACACCTCAATGATACTGGCAACGTGAATCCCAATGGTATTCATTAACCTTTGTTTTTTTATGTCTGGTGAGTGCCATGTTGTTTCTAGCTAACAGCTGGCTGTATCTCACCGAAATGTGTTGCTGTGTCAGGCTGATGGCAACTGGCTGTCAGCAACTGGCTGGGCTTAATGTGAACGTCACCTACAGCTACCGGAAATACTTGCACTCCATGCAGTGCAGTTCGCGCTCATTGTCTTTCGTTCTTTGTTCTTCGCTCTGAAAAGAAGGGGGTCGGGGTGGGGGAGAGGGGTACTGGAGTCTGAGGATGGTGAAGAAAGGAATACTTTGTATAAGAAATTTACCCTAATACCCTGAGATGAAAAAAACAACAAAAATCTTTAACGAAAACTAAAGTCAGTTACGTGAAATGGTGGCATTCCCTACACGAACCCCTTTAATTTTGAGGTTCTCGGATACGATTATATTACATCTTGTCTTCAAATTCTGTGAAGCATGTACATAGGTCTGACCCAAACTGATCAAAACGATGATAACAAAAATATCTGATTCCATACTTCATTACAGGTCCCTTATCAGGGATCACAGCACCAGAACAAGTTGCTATACTTGACTTTCCTTTCGCCGAAGATCTAAAATCCATGAAACCCTATCATACTTTACAGACAATAAAAAAACAACAACATCAACAACAAAAAATAACAAAACAACAACAATACAGCACTATCTCGTCTAAACCATGACAACTGTGCAATGATTACCTGCCGCCGACTGTCATACACATTCACACTTGTTTGTTCTGTGGAACCAAGTGTTGTTTAGTTCCTCGATTATTTGCTAACTTCTGGAATTCCTCGTGCGATTCAGAGTTCAGAGCTTATTTTCCCACCGAAAGATGCCTTTTCACTGTCGATATCGCTGGTCTGAGAAGGAAGGGCGTGGACTGTGTTGTTGTTGTTTCTGTTTCTGTTGTTGTTTCTGTAAATTTAACAGTCAATTGAGGAAAACAGTCATTTCCAAACATGATTTGTTTTTGTGTTTTTTGTTGTTGTTGTTGTTTTTCAGACATTTCCAGAAACGAATGCGATCTGAGTAATTGTTGATAACCCCGAGTTGTTTTATCAAGCTGGTGAACTTTTTCTTTTTTTTTCAAAGCAGGCTTTCCAGAAACATGCATGCTGGCTTCAGAACACTTTAAGAAACCCTGGATAACAGGTACAAGCGAAAAAAGGAAAGCGCTTTCTTCCAGATGACTTTTTTGCTGCCCCATTTTCTGCCCCGTTTCAGTGGCATTACTCCCACGCCGCTCATTCCGAGCCCCCCATACATAGGCACACCCGAATTCGTCAGTCACAGTCACAGTGCCTGCAGTGCACAGGGGACCATCGATGTCAGGTCGTCGGGAGCCCACACACCAGAGGAGACCCTGCACTACTGCTGAGTCACTTCAGTGGTGTCGGGCAAACCTGCTCTGATTTGACATACTTCAGACACCACCTAATAAGCCTAATAAGCCCCCTACTAACGACAACAATGGCATACTGGTAGAGCCATACTGGGTGAGCGTCTCCTCCAGACCAGACACCGCCACCACCTCCCTCCAACGGCAGTCCTTATGAATTCACCGACACTGAAGACCTGGACAAGACTCATCCCCAGCAAAGAAATGGAGGTGTATCGTTACTGAGGTCACCATGAGAGCAGGGCATATAAGGTCGCATAATTTGGGGATTTTGTATAGGCTATATATATATATATATATATATATATATATATATATATATATATATATATATACTTTTATATATTATATTATATTATATTATACTATATTAGTATAGTGTGTGTGTGTGTGTCTGTGAAGGAGGGGTGTTAGGGCTTGGGGTAGGGGATGGGTCGAAGGTTATGTCATTTGTTTGCTATAATGTTTTCATTTATTTGCTGACTTTGCACAGGTGTGTGTGTGTGTGTGTGTGCGTGTTGCATCTGCGCGCGCGCGCGCGCGTGTGTGTGTGTGTGTGTGTGTGTGTGTGTGCATATGAGAGAGAGACAGAGAGAGAGAGAGACAGAGAGGGGGGGGAATAAAACAAGAAAGGCAAGGCCTTCAAGACTCACTTGTGATACACACTTAAAGAAATTGTTTTTAATAGTTTGTTGAAATGTGTTCTCTATTCGTTATCATAATTATATACACTCGGCAGCTTCACGTTAAAAAAAAAAATAAATAAAAAGCCTTGAAAGACAATTTGAACCATGGATGTTCGGGTCGAGAACGAGTTATTTTATTCACTGCACTAACGCGGGTTCATTTATGACGTTAAAAAATTACCATGTTAGCATGTTCTTTCAGCAGAGTAAATCGATAATGGTGATCGAAGTGATAACGTCGTTTAAATCATTTTATTTTGGTATATCTCGGGCATTTAGAAATCTCTTTCAGGTCCGAGCTAAAGGAGACGTTCCCATCGCCTCAAATACACTGCAATATATGTCCGTTTTTATAGATCTGCAGACTTCCATGTTCGACAAGCTTGGTTTTTTTTATTTTGTTATCTTTTTTTAATTTTGTCTGTTTATTGTGTGTGTGCGTGTGTTGTTGTTGTTTGTTGTTTTTTTTTTTGTGTGTGTGTGTGGGGGGGGGGGGTTTTTGGGTTTTTTTGGTCTGTTTTGTCTTTTTTTCTTTTGTCTTTTTTTTTTAATCACTTTGAAACTACGACACCGTCTATTCAATTTATCGTTTCTGTTCATTTTAGTTAATTCAATAATTATCCACTTTAAAACATTCCTATGCAGTAAACACGTTGATGATCATTTAAGAAATTCTTTTAATTCGGCGGTAAAGTAGACGTTGCCATCGCGTCAGGCTTGCAACATATTTTATCAAGATCTGCACAGACCAGGCTAGACAAGGCTGGCCGAAACTCAGTGAAACGATCGATTCAAATTTTCTTTTATGTTCTTTCTAGTAAATTCAGTGTCCACATAAGAATATTCATATGCAGCGAACGCTGTATGTGTTCTGTCCAGATCAGAATTAAATTTTGTGTTTCTTTTCTTTTGATTGCAATCAAGAAAAACGAGGTCATGGCGTTTCCTTACCAGACAACCAGACAGCTGCAATGGAGTAACAGTGTTTTTCTGATTCCGGGATCAGCATCAACGAAATAAACCATTAATTATTCGGAAATACGGCTATGTTCGGGAGACGTACAACCTATTATTGGTATGACTGTGAAGAATGTTTTCCTACTATTTTTAAGCTAAATTTGGTATTGGCAGACAAAGTATTTCCAGAGAAAATGGCAATGTTAAAGTTTACCACACGCACACACACACACACAACTGAACACCAGGCTATAACAAAGACTCACTTTGTTTACACAAGTTCCTAACATACACGTGAGTACACAAGTGAGTCAATAAACAAGTATCTGACAAAGTTGAAATGGAATGCTGACATTAACCTTTCGTAAACACACACCAGAAAATACGACATGATCATAATTCATTTACACAGGGACAATCAAGCACACAGAGTCTTCATCAATCGAGCGATGCCACTGACACGCAGCGCTACTGACACGTAGCGACAAGAGAAATAGTGCTGTTGACACGTAGCTCTACTGAACGTAGTGGTAGGTTCGTAGCGCTATTGGCACATAGCGATACTGAACGTAGCGCTACTGACACGTGGCGTTTTCAACACATAGCACTTTTGACACGTACCGCTATCGACACGTAGCGCTTCTGACCCGTAGCTCTTTTGACACGTAGCGAAATTGACACGCACCGCTATCGACATGCACTCAACAGAGACACTGCACAGTGATATGCAGATGACGACGAAGAAGGTTTTGTTGTTGTTGTTGTTGTTGTTTTTCCACCCACACTTCACCGTTGTTGTGAAAGAACCTTCACTATGGACAAAAACATGAAACAAGCTAAACGAAAACGATACAAAGCAGCTTTGTTCCTTTACAGGCTTAATGATGGAGTCTCCCGTTGGTCTGACGGATGAGTAGGCAGGCAGGCGTATCTGTCGGTGTGTGTCCTCATATGGAAGAATAGGCCGATTCTGGATGTGCAGCACTTCCCACAGGTGTTGCAAGGGAAAACGTCTCCAGAAGCTGAGCCCTGCTTCCTTCGCTCACGCTTCTCCTTAATGGCCAGCGTTCTCTTGTTTTCAAACGTCTTTATGCCACTAGAGCACAGCATCCTCCAGTGACAGAGTGGTCAAGGGCATCAGTTTCCCAGGAAGCGATGTCTATGTCACAGGCGTTGATTTGTCTCTGCACAAGATTCAGCGCTATATAAATACCATTATTATTATTATTATTAAATTGGGGAGGGGGGCACTACTCATAATTTCTTCATCCATTTACTGTTATCACAGGGACTAAATACCCCGTTTTTTGTTTCTTTTTAGTTAGAACAAAGCAAGTCGATGAAAAAGGACACTGATACTCTTTTTCAGATAGAAGAGATTCAAGAGTCTAAGAATTCCCAATATGCTTCCATCTCGTGGAGATAGCGCAAACCGCGCGCGTGTGTGTGTGTGGATTGTTGCAAGCTCATGAAACCTTTTTGATCCGGATCCCTACAGCTGAAGGTATGTTCCGGAAACTGAATAGAGAAAACTACTTCTCCGAGGTGTATTACAAGTACACATCCCAAAAGAAGACCTTTCTAAGACTGCTTTTGTGACTCCTGGTGGGACGAGTTCCTGAAAATGCCAACTGGGAAAAAAACCTCATAAGCTAGGCTGAAATGCAAAATAAGACGGATGCTACAGGGCAAGAAGCATATGGTGTACTGCTGGGGCGACATTGTGGTACGCAAAGAACACGTCGATACTCTCTTAGAGTTACTTTGTTGTCCGACTAACACCAGTCCGACAGTGGGATAAGAAAACGTGAAATCCATTAGCCATTATAGGCGTTCGGAGAGGAATTCCTGAAGGTGGCGCAAAGAAAGAAATTTAAAGATGCTACACGCTTCACCACAAAGAAACAAATCCGGTCTTTCATTGGCTTGACTGCATACTGCAGAGAGTTAATCCCGAAAATGTTTGCGATGTACGGAGCTGTCGCTATCAAACTTGATAAGTGTACCTAACTATGAAGAACTCCTTATCAAAAATCCGATGCGTCTTCCTGATCCTTCAAAAGCCGATATTCTGCGGACCAATAAATCTAATGTCGACAATGGAGCTTTTTTTTTTCTTTCTTTCTTTTTTTTCTTTATGTTGTTACATGGGTACATGTATAGCGCCTATCCTCGATAAATCAAGCTCTAAGCGCTTTAGAAACTTGGATTCATTTGCACAACATGCTGCTTACCTGGGAAATTTGTTACAATTAAAAACATTAATGAATTTTGAAGACTGACAAGGTTGGTTGGTGGTGTTTTCCTGCGTGTATGCGTGAGTGTTGCGTGTTGCAGGGATGTGTCTTTGATAGGGCGTCGTGAGTGGGGGAGGGGTGGGGGTGGGAGTTGTGAAATGGAGGTACCGTGCACGAATATATTGCAGCACGTGTTTCTCTGTGTCATGTGGGGGGAAGGAGGGAGGGGTATGGAGGGGGTGAGAGAGGAGTGGGGGGTACGAAATTTGAAGGTTTGAACCACTAGTATTTTTAGGGGGAAAAAAATCGCGATGTAAATGCCCATTATCATCATCATCATAATCATCTTCATCATCATTACTCATTATGTCATCAGTCTGTATTGGAGGGATATATTATGAACCGTTGTATCGCAGATGACATTGATGGCCTGGCTGGATGGCAGTGAGCAAGAGTTCGCCAAGCTTGTTATGAGAGTGGATGAATCATCGTCAAAATATGGCATGGAAATCAGATACGAGAAGACCTTGCCGATTGTTAGCCACAACCCCACCATCACTGCAAAGAAAACTGTTCATGGACTGGAATCTGATTTCGAATTTGGAAAGAATTCAAGCCACGGAAATGAGATGTCAACCCACGATATTATAATGTCAGATGCGCTGGTCACATCAACAATGAAGGAACAAGAGTGTCAAACCAGGAGGCATACTGGGCCTAGTCAGGATCTGCTGATTTCAGTGAAAATATGGAAACTGTGTTGTGTTGGTCTGGCCTGGTGACAAGATCCAATGGCCTTACAAAAACAATTCTCCAGTCAACTTTTGAGCAAGGGATATAGCAGGCGGGAGAAGGGGGATACAAAATAAAACGAATTGACTGACAGCTTTGCAGAATAGTCAGGAAGATTATTTGCAGAGACCCAGGCTTTCAGACAAGGCCTGGGAGAATCTGGTGGATATTCATCCTGTGCGGCACCCAATGATTCTTCATAGTTTTTTGTTGGTGTTCTTGCTGTTTTTTTGTTTTTCTTTTGTTTGTTTGTTTGTTTTTTGTTGTTGTGTTTTCTTTCTTTCTTTCTTTCTTTTTATATCTTCTCTCTTTGCTTATTTTTCTCTCCTTCTCTTCCTTTCTTTTTTTTCACATGTATGGTTTCATTAGCCTTATTTCCACATCGCATACACAGCCACACTCGGGTTCGTCCGTTGCAGTCCCAGTATCGGCAGTCCACAGAGAACTAACGATGTTAGGTCACCAGGAGGACACACACCTGAGGAGACCCTGTACTAGTGCTGACCCACTTCAATGGAGGTTCATGAAGAAGAGAAAGGAGAAATGGAAACAGTACTAGATTGCTCTTCTTGGCCTATCTAATGTTATATGTCTCATGCTTTCGGTATGTAACGTTATAGTTGCTTCCTTGTTTGCATCCTCTGTTGTGCCGTCGTGCTGATAATACAATGTGACCAGTGACACTGGCGAAATGGCCAGTGTGGCGGACTAGCGACAGGGGAGGACATGGGTTTGAGCCCCAGCAGACTTTTTTTTCCGTCTCGAAGCCGAAACAAGGGCTTCTTGAGATATGTAGGCCTGATAACATGCAGATCCCAGTCGAACAGCAGAGGTTTTACACCGAGTGGTTGGGTGCAAGGCAAACACCATGGAGCGTCTTCACCTCTCAAGTTAACGATATGTCAGCCACATAGAACGGTCTGTTATTTCCTGTTTCATAGAACAGAAGGAAGGAAGTCTTTGATCTAGATTAGCACAACTCTGAAATTTTGGATTTTCCATTCTTCTTGCCAGGTTTGTTTCAACTACAACTGAATTCTGAGTTTCAGGCCTGTGTACAGTGCTGTGGTACAATCAAGTTCCTGGTGACTGACACTTCACAAGTCGATTTGACACTTCGTTGTCTTCACTTAACAGACGACATCAACGGCTTGGCAGGAAGTAAGCAAGAACTGGCCCAGCTTGATAAAAAGCTGGATAAAACATTGACAAGAAATGGCATGGAAATCAGGGCCGAAATCACTAAGGTGATGGCCAGCCACAATACGACCGCCATTGCTGATATAACTGTCCAGGGACAGAAGCTAGGAACTAAAGGATCTAACCCAGAAGTCCTCTCAAGACAACGTCAGTATTGTCCAGACTAAACCCTGGATGGAAGGACAGCAACATCTACATGAAATACGAGATCAGAATCGTGCGTGCCCTGTGGTAGTTTCCATCTTCCTGTATACATGCGAGACTTCAAATGGAAATGAGATTTATGGGAAGACACTGAACATCAGATACATTGAATACATCGCCAATAAACAAGTGTTCAAACTGGTGCATTGCGACAACTTTGAAGAAAATGGGAATATTAGATGTTCATAACTGTAAACATTTGTCATTGTCGCGGGAAGTTTGTTTATTTGGATGTTTTCTTCTTTTCATATGCCTGTGTTTTCATTTTTCTCCAGTGAGCGTCTCCCGAATTGCACGTGAGGTTGAGGTGTTCACATTATGTGGAGTGGCAGTGGGTCTTTCGCGTTGTATGTTTTGGGAGACATAGGAGCTGTCGGGTAGGTGGCAACTAGATGTATGCCCAGTTAAGTGGAGCCAGAGTTTGGGTCCCCAAGTTACTAAAATACTAATGTATTTGAGGTCTCTGTGACCCGAGTTTGGGTTGTTGTTTTTGTATGTAACCACGAGGGGAAGAATAAGTACTCCATGCCTCTTCGTTTCTCCCTCCCCCAGTCTGCTGGCTGTCCCCTCTTGGTTTGGCGAGGTGTGCCTCTGGTGGAAAGACGACACAGGACTGTCGTCGTCTGTAAAGTCCCCAAGTTTCCCGTTTGGTTCCCTTTTCCTCCATTCCTTTCTCCTTTTCCCAGTCTGCCGATATCCCACCCCTATATACACCTCAAGGGGGTACTGAGATTACTCTCAGAGCAGGACAACGCAGCAGCACCAAATCTCCTGGTTCGGACTTTAGCAGGCAGTACAGAGACCAGATCATGACCAGTGGAAGGAACCTGGTGAGCTATGGGATTCTCAATAAGAATCAGATGCCTTCAAACTACAAACTGACAAAAACAGTGAAGATAAGGATAACTGGTACAGGTGGTTAACCTTTTGCATTTTCTGTCGAGTGCATCCACGGATGATGCGTTCAAATACTGGGGCACGACTGTTTGCTGATATGATATTGGGTGTGAGAGAACGTCGCGTCGGGAAGAGTGATGCAAGAGGTTGAGGATGTACGAGAGCGGGGCGAAGAGATGAGGAAGAAGGGGGAAAAGCAGTGGAGAAAAAAAGTAAAAATAAGAAGAAAAGTAAAGAGAAAGGGAAAACATTGGGAGAATGGAGCTTGCAGTGGAGGGGGACGTGTGTGATTTTGTAGGATGTGAATGAGATAGAGGAGGAGGGGGGACACAACAAAAACAAAAACAGCTTATGGAACATGTGAATGAGAAGGGTGTGGGGGAGGTGGGATATTGGGAAACATCAAAACCTGCGTAATGTTATTCAGATCATGAAAGTAGGAGTGGAAATGAAAGAGCGGGTATGAGAACTCAGAATGTGATTCAGAATACTACTGCTGCTGCTACTGCAGATGATGATGATAATGATGATGGTGATAATGATATTCTTCCAGATTCGAAGATAACAATGGCTTCAAGAATCAGATGGAAGATCGGTGGGTGTGGGTCCAGAGGTGACTGGTGAATAATCCAGGCCCTGAGGGCTCGCCCACACGTGGGACACAAGTGAGTGGGTGCTATCGTGGCAGTGGCTGATGCTCGGGCCTTGCGAACAGCACGCTTTCGTTGCGCCTTGGTGATGCATCTGGCTTCAGCTGCTTGGGCTGCTGTGGCGATCTTGCTGCGCCAAGCTGGACGGTCCAGAGCAAGTGTCTCCCACGTGTTGTCAACGCCCAGGTCTTTAAAAGACGCTTTGATGCAGTCTTTAACATTTCTTCTGCCCTCCAATTGAGCGCTTGCCCTGACAGTTCTCCGTATAGCAGCTGCTTAGGTAGCGGACCGGCAATCTGACCATAATTATGTTCAGCGAACCTGGCTTGGGCGTTCTGCAGTAGGGTGTAGACACTGCAGAGATCAGCTCGTTCTAGGCTCGTTTCGGGAACTTTGTCCTGCACCTGATATGGAGGAGTCTGCAGAGACTGTTCAGGTGGAAGCGATTGAGCTGTTTGCTGTGTGTGCTGTATACAGTCAAGGTTTCACTGGCGTAAAGGAGGGTGGTAAGGACCATTGCACAGTAGACCTTCAGCTTGGTGGTAGCTCTGATTCAAAGCTATCAGACGTTCTCACGGAGTCTCCCAAAGGCGGCGCTGGCTTTGGCGATCCTGTTGTTGACCCTCAGCGTCTATGTTCACTGCGCAAGAGAGCGTGCTGCCCAGGTAGGTGAAAATGTCGACTGCCTGGAGGTTCTGCCTCTTCACTGTGATGCGCGGCTCCTGGTATGGCGTTCCTGGGACAGGCTGGTAAATAATTCGGTCTTTTTGGTGCTGGTGGTGAGATCGAAATGGTTGTAGGCTTGTGAGAAGCAGCACATTTTACACTGTGTCTTCTGCTCTGTGCTGGTGTTGAGTGTGCAGTCATCGGCAAACAAGAAGTACCTTTCTAACAGCCTTCAGGCACCTGAAGTTGAACAATCTCCCATCAGTCCTGTACCTAACGTGGATGACTTCTTCGCAGTCACGGAAGGCGTCTGTCAGCATGGTGGAGGATACCATACTGAGTCGGGCCGAGAACGCAGCCTTGTTTGACGCCGTTTGTCACTGGGAAGGCCTCTGACCCATCTCCGTCATCCAAAACTTTCACCATCATGGCGTGGTGGAACTGCCGAACGAATGTAATGGACTTGTTGGGGCAGCCAACTTCACCATGATCTTCCACAGGCCTTCTCTGCTGACTGTATCGACTACTACTACTACTACTACTACTACTACTATTACTACTGTTTCTGTCTTTCCTTCATTTCTCTCCTGTGTGCCTCTGGTTGTCTGCTTCTCTCTTTGTTAGACTGACTATCTCTTGTCCTTTAAAAACAGTTCTTCACCCACACACCCCCAAGAAAATCAGGCACGATACGCTATAGTGCTTTCATCATAGTCCCCAACACGTTCATAATGCCTAACTTGACATTTCCTTTGGTACTTAACTCTGCATTGCCCAGCACCTCACAACTGAACACCTTTATGGCTGTCAGACAAGAACCAGCCAGGATGTAATCAGAGCACTTGTCTTCTGCAAATGTGTCATAATTAAAATGTTTGTCTTTTTTCCCATGATACGTAATTTCTGTCTTCTTATGAACATAGGCAGTGAACATGTTTTCTTTGCTATTGAACAATTACTTTCCTGTCTCACATTCGGTCATGTTTCATTTCATAACATGAAGCAACATGTCGTTTGACTGGACTATTTCTTGTGTGAATGACGGGTGTGCTCTTTATGGCTAGATGTTTTAGTAAACCATTTCACTCATCACTCATAATTTCATATCTAAAATGGTTCTCTTAACTTCAAACACAATGTAAATTAAGCACCTGGACCCATACGTCTTGTGATGACATCAAAGTCGTCTGGGTATATGACGATGGAGAGACAGGGAAGTAATTACGACACAGGTCCTTGGTGGAGGGGTTTTCCTGTGCCCACCAGACTTGTCCTCATGATCAGTTACAAACAACTTGCACCACAGAAAACAAATGTCTTGCTGTTTCGCCACAAGGAAACATACAATGATTCTGTCAGTCCATCTGAACAAATTAACCAGTTAACGATAGTCTGGAGTTCCCAAAAGAGGATAGATGATTTTGCCCGAACCTACAGTTTCAATACCTCACAGATTTCTGTTTTTGTTTCAAATGATTATTGCGTCAAAGAAAGCACGTCGTCGTGTTTCCAGTTGTTGTTTTCCTTTTTCCCTCAAAGAAAAGCACCCCAGAAGCTACCCAATGGTTTTTGGAACTGTTCAGTGGAGCATTATTCCAGCTTTCAGCACCACATGGACTGCAACTTGAAAACAGACTGTGAGGATGGGCGAGATGAAACAGAGCACTGTCCGTTCAGCAGTGCTGATTGTAAAGGCATGGTGGCCTCGTGTGGCCGCTGTTACAAATTTTTTGTGAAACTGGGCACATTTGACGGAGACAAAACAGATGGCAATAAAATGGGTGATGAGGTTTGTAATTCGTTTGGTGGAACACTGGGATTCCCTTCATGTCTATATGATCCACATGATACAATCACCAATAAGTCAAGGGGGTATTGGGTTTCTATTGGATTATCTATGGTGGGTTTGTATTCAAACAATTTGGCACTGCCTAATATGTATAGACATTGTGATTATGCTGAAGACAGGACTGTTTTTCACCATTCATATCACAATCATTTTATTGACGACGGAAATAAGATATGTTTAGCTCTTTCTATCTTATACATGAACACTGTACGAATAGAATGTGATGACTATGAAAGTATAATCCGATTATGGATATCCTGTGAAGTTAAATTAAAAAGGACTGCAGAAAGATTCCGTCATCCAAAGAGAATTCCTTTAGTTAATACACAATTATCACGGCCAAATAGACAATACTCAGTGACAGAGTGCAATGACGATCATGTGGTTCACAAACTATTATCTTGTGCTTCCAACAATGGTGAAGAGTGCGGTCAGCATTATACAGCTTCATATCTTTACTCTAACCAGTTCTCATCCACTAATATGTTGAATTACACAGATCGTCACGTCACTTCAAGACCCATATTCACGTGCAGTGAAGACACAACTACTCTGTCATATTCCCTAGTGTGTGACTTCACGGATGACTGTCCAGATTCCAGTGATGAATCGTTCTGTAAGCATTATCTTTGTAGCAATACCGTTTTCACATGTGCAAATGGTCAATGTATTTCATTTGACAGAGTGTGTGATCAGCTGTCCCACTGTCTAGATGAATCAGACGAAAAGAAATGTTTAGCTTTCCGAAGGAGACGTGGTTTCAAGTTACGTTTGCCATCCCCCGTTCTTGTCAATTTCAATGGAGTTTCACAGTTCACAACAGTCCAAATGAATTCCAGTGAGCCTTGCCTAGAAAGTCATTATCGTTGTCCTGGAGAATTTAACGACTGTCTGCCAGTTTACACACGATGCAATGGGATGCATGACTGTATAGATCACGGGGATGAAGAAGGATGTGGTGAGCTGACGTGTCCAGGGTTTCTCCGGTGTCGGCTTTCCATGATCTGTGTACACAGTGACCACGTGTGTGATGGTTGGCCTCACTGTCCAATGCATGACGATGAATTGTGGTGCAATGCTACCTGTCCTGTTAGCTGCCTCTGTCAGGTTAACACTTTTCTGTGTGTTCAGCCTTTCCATGCAGTACTTTTCCCACAGATCCGCTCCTTGGATGCTACAGGTTCCGGTCTAACTCTGTCTGATGTTAATACCAACGTGTATCTTATTCATCTTGTTCTTGCTAAGTGTTCTTTGTCCCTCTTGCCTGAAATGAAGTTGTTAAATTTGAGGTTTCTTGACCTCAGTGGGAACAAACTGCAGCATATCAACATGACTTCATTCCTCAGCTTAGAAAATATGCAATTATTGTCCTTGTCCAACAATCCTGTAACGTCTGTGAGTGCTGATTCGTCGTCTGGTATTCTACAAACTGCTCTCACTGTTATGGATATGTCATACACAACACTGACAGTGTTTGATTTAAAAGTGTTTACACATTTTGCACGATTACAGAAACTAAATCTTACTTTTACTTACATTCATACTCTAAGTTCAAGTAGTTTTAAGATAATTCCACATCTGACTGAACTTTACTTAGATGGTAGTCCCGTGAAAACATTTCCACCCGACATTTTCAAAGCACTTTCTCATCTACGTTTTATTTCAGCACAAAACTATAAACTATGCTGCAGTGAAATACTCCCCGAAAACTTTGAGGTTTCGTCGTGTCATGCCCCGAAAAACGAAATTTCTTCGTGTGAAGATTTACTGCAGTCATGGACGTACCGTGGATTTCTATGGCTGATCGCCTCTCTGGCTGTGTCTGGTAACGTCCTCTGTTTCTGTGCTCGTTTGTTTTCAAAGAGCATGACTTCTTCCAGTGGCTTCAGTGTGTTTGTCACAAACCTTACTTTGGCTGATTTTCTGATGGGTGTTTACATGGCTATCATAGGAGTAGCTGATGAATGGTTACGTGGCAAATATCTGCATCACGATGACATGTGGAAAAACAGCGTGACTTGTAGAGTAGCCGGATTTCTTTCTCTCCTGTCTAGTGAGGTATCAGCTCTGATCATTTGCCTGATCACTTTAGATCGCTTTATTGTCCTCTGCTTTCCTTTCAGCGCCTTCAGATTTGAGAGAACATCAGCAGCGGTGGTTTGTCTACTGACCTGGATAGTTGGCTGGTTTCTTGCCTTGTTGCCTTTACTTCCTGTGACTTCACACTGGGAGTTCTACAGCCAGACTGGTATTTGTATTCCACTGCCAGTAACGATGCAAGAGTTCAAAGGAAAATTGTATTCTTTCAGTGTATTAATTGTCTTGAATTTTGTATTGTTTTTATTCATCTCCCTGGGACAGGCATTCATCTACTGGTCCATACAGAGCAATGCTCTGAAGACTAATTCTACCAAAATGTCACAAGACATTACCATAGCTCGACGGTTGATTACTATTGCAGTAACCGATTTCATGTGTTGGTTTCCTATTGGATTGTGTGGTATGTCTGCATTGGCTGGTATCCCCATACCTGGAGAAGTGAATGTAGCTTTCGCAATATTCGTGTTACCTTTAAACTCTGCAGTCAATCCCTTTATGTATACTTTAAACACTTTGTCAGAAAAGTGGAGAAAAACCAAAGAATCTAAACTTTTAAAATGGCTGGAGTCTCATGCAGATATGATTCAAGTTAAATAGTGTTGTGATAGTTTGATTCAGTCAACAATAACTTCAAAGGAGAAATCATCATTTTCTATTTGGGATGAATTGTAGTTTACATTTACTCTCTCTTTCTCTCTTTCTCTCTCTCTCACTCTCTCTTTTTCTCTGAATCTCTCTTTGGAGTGTGAGTTTACTAGTAAAACCTAGGTTTCAGAGCTGCATAGAAAACTGAATTGTTTTGCTACTGAGGAGTTTCCATGGCACAAGCCCAAACTGTATATTCCGAGTCCGCCTTACACAGCCTCACCCAAGTTCGTCTGTCGTAGTCTCTGTGCCAGGAATTAATAGAGAGCTATCCATGTTAGGTCGCCAGATCGCACATCAGAGGAAATCCTGCATTGCTGCTGAGACACTTCGATCTGTCAGTGTTCAGTACAACTTGTTCTGATTTGACATACGTGGGACGCCACATTCTGAGACCCCTAGTACTGACGACAATACTCGCTTAGTCGCAAAGCCAGACTGAGTAAGCGTGCCCCTTGATTGCAGAGCACCACCAATTTCCTCTACCGCAGAACAATATACCTCAGCGGGAGGCTCGTACCTGCTTCGTCCAAGTCGTTCTTCTTATTCTTCTTCATTCGTGGGCTACAGCTCTCACGTTCACTCATATGTACACCAGTGGGCTTCAACGTCTATGACCGTTTTTACACTGCCATGTAAGCAGCAATACTCTGTTTTCGGGGGAAATAATAGTCGTTAATCTAGTCACGGCGGCTGGTTAAATCACTGTTCACAGATTTTCAGATCATTGATGCTGCACAGCATGCCATCACTTTTTGTGGAGCTGCAGGTTTCCATTGGAGAGATTCATTGATCTTTTACATTATCATTTGGCTTTTCTTTGGACAGAGGCGCTGGGCTTTCCTGTTAATCGTGGGTCATTGAAAATCACTGTCATGTTCAAACATTACAAGACACATTTCATGCAACACCGACAGTTTATATTTTAATTAACGTGGTGTCCATGAGTGTCTTCTAATCTTGGTGTCGCCCTTTCTCCTAAGTTTGACTGGAAAATCAAACTGAGAATCTAGTCATTCGGATGAGGCAATAAACCGAGGTCCCGTATGCAGCACGTACATGGCGCAATGAAAAAGAACCGCGGCATATTCTGGAGAAGTAATCCACTCTGATAGGAACATAAATATGTGTTTATGCACTCAAGGTCTAACTGGCGCGCTGGGTTATGTTTGGCTATGCTGTTGGTCAGGCATCCAGGATGTGGTGTGAGGAATATGGATTGTTCGAAACGCTGTGAGCCTCCTTGAGAAACTGGACTTACCCTTCTTGTGATATAAAACAACTGAGAATACAAGATGTGATCGGCAAGTCATTCTTATCGGCATTCATCATCAAATACAGAAAAAAAGGCACACATTCTCCGGCCTTTTCATGTTCTGCTCTCACGGTTACCTCGGCTATGAGTTCCTTTGAAAGAGACGAGTTGCCGCTCGGACGTTATCTCGAGGAACCACTCACCCAGATAGATCTACACGTCCCAAGGCTCTGTAGCTCAGTTTCAACTCCCGCTGAAGGGGGCGTTTGAGGGACCTGGCCAGGGAAATGATGGGCGTGGGCGACTACATCGTGCCCAGGAGAGAAATCAGGGTTCGTGCAGTTGTGTGGGGGGAACGATGTAAGACCAGGAGACAGGTTCGCCAGTCGAACCATGCAGTCTGATGTTGAAAACAGTCATGGACAGTGTGTCGAATCTCATCCCTAAGAACTCGAACAACAGAGAAATCTCACTTCTTCTCCTCGGTGACGAACTCCAGCTGAAAGCACAGATCCAGCATCCTACAGGTGTGAGTCTCGAACAGGGCCTGGGACTGGGCCAAGACGAGCCAGTCGTACAGGTAAACACAGGGACAAATGGACTCCAACCTGACCAAAGATGTCTATTCTCTCACCACCAAGATACAAGAATACTTTATCATCCCTAAAAAGAGAAACTGTTGACGCGTTTGCTTATAAAAACAAGATGTATACTATTTTGAAATATTTATATCCACAGGGTATTGCAAAGTTTGACCATGACCCCATGCTGATCAAGAGAAAGGGGCTAGGGAAAGACCGAAAGGGGGGCGGGGGGCCTTGAAGACCTTGTCCCCTCACATGAAAGTCAGGCACCCGCGGAACGCCGGGTGAATGAGATTCTCGAAAATAGCGTCCTTTAGTTCAGTAGCCCAATCGTCATGTTGTAGGGTCTTTCCAATCAGCAAGAAGTGTGTCCAATTTTAATTTGACCCAGGGGACAATTTGTTGAGAGGACACAGATCCAAGATAGATCGCCATCCCCCCCCACCCCCCCGCCCCCCCAACTGTAGTTGTAAATGAGCGAATTTGTCTTGGGATGACCATGGGACTCAGGAACACTTGTAAGTTAGAATCCAACTTTATTTGAAAGAAGCGAATCCACCTTTTTAATGTAAAAAAGGGGATGACTAAAAACATTCATTGGACAATGGGCTTATTCAATGTCGGTAACTATTCTAATAAATAAAACGAAATCAGCATTATCCAGATTAGATTTTGCACACACTGTAATACTCTTCAACTTGCTCTCTCTTTGGTTCAAACACCCATCTAATGAGATATATACAGACAGCTATTCCTATTTTGAATAAGACAAAATGTCATCAGTATCTTGATATAGCTCTACATGAAAACTTTACGAGAATATCAGTATCAGTATCAGTAGCTCAATGAAGCGTCAGTGCGTTCGGTCAAATCCATATACGCTACACCACATCTGCCGAGCAGATGCCTGACCAGCAGAGTAACCCAACGCGCATAGTCAGGTCTTGAGAAAAAAAAAAAAAACTTTATGAGAGTCCTTTTAACAACGTTATGATATCAAGGAGTTTTTAACTAGCACATTGTTCTCCTCAGAACTGAGTTTCTATTGTCTCCTGATCCAGAAGCAACGCTTCTGTGCACCTTCAGGGGCATTAACTCAGAACCCTTATAAAATTCGATACAGAAATGGTGTGTTTTCACTAGTTTCAGTCTGAATTTGATGCTCTCTCTCTCTGAATTATCAGTCACTTCTTGTTTCGTAATATTCAACTGATTTTGCAATCCAACAACAATGTCAAGAGAGAGAGAGAGAGAGAGAGAGAGAGAGAGAGAGAGAGAGAGAGAGAGGGTGTGTGTGGGGGGGTATTGCGTATATATACAGTCTTCCTGTTCTATTGTCCTTGTTATTCCATTAATTTCTTGTTACCTCGAACGCCATCACTGTTCCCCCTACGCTCACCCCCACAACGCCTCCTAACCCATACCCATCAAACCCAACCCTCACTCCAACCCTGCCCCACCCCACCCCAGTCCCTCCTCCTTCTCTCGCTACTGCTGTCTGCTCACATAATCATGCAGCTCTTACTGTATACTTTGATGACTTCGCCTTGACTGCAGCTTTTGCTTGGGCGGCAGGCGAAACGGGGAGGAGCCGGTAGAGAAATGGCGCGTCATGGAAGCCCCGTAGGAGGACTTACGCTGCTTGAGCAGGCGACAGCCTTCGTCGGGACACGAGGCTGTGTGGGGAAGTGTGCCTGGGCACAGCGGCGCTGAGGATCCTGGGTTCTGGTGCACATCAGAGGAGGTGGAGGGAGGTGCGTCGGGCATGATACGATCCCAGAAACCGCTCACCTGACAATTTAGAAATGCTGTTGTTCTTATTTTGTTTGGTTGGTTCGTTGGTTTTCTGTGTTTGTTTGTTTGTTTTTTTCTTTAAAGTTATGCAGCATTAAAGTAAATTCACCCACACTGCCTCGCAGGTATTGCATCTAAAATCCTCAGCTGAGAAACAGACATGCTTGAAGCCACAAGACAGAGAAAAGCTTCTTGACCACACAAAGAAAGGAATTTGATGTTTGCTTTTGTCAGTTGAAAGCAATCATTGTTTGAATACTTTTTCTGGGTCTGTCAATAGCGACTCCCATACACCATCTTACTTCGCATGTCGGCGCAGAATTTGGAGTCATAGACGTTCCCACACGTGGTGCAGAAATCATCCAGGATCGATAGTCTGTTCAATCAGAATCGCTGACGATTTCATTGGGGATGTAGCATAAAGATTTTGTCAGCAAAGGGAGTTCAAGACTGTATGGACTGTTGATAGGTTTGTTGTTTTTTGTTTTTTTTCTTGTTTGTTTGTTTGTTTGTTTTAACTTGCAGACGGTTGCAGAGGAGTTGATAGACCGAAGTAGATGTATTTGTCTGAACCTATCTCTGTTTCTGCCTGGTTGTTTGTTTGTCTCTTTCATTGTCTGTCTTTTTGTGTCTGTATGCATCTGTCTGTGTGTCGGTCAGTCCATGTTCCCCCTGATCACGCTATATCTCTCTCCCTCTCTCTCTCACTATCTCTATATCTCTATCTATCTCTATATCTCTATCTATCTATATATCTATCTCTCTTTCTCTCTCTTTTTCTTCTGTTCCTCTCCCTTTCTCATTCCCGAACCAGGCCCCCAACCATCTTCTTATTAAATGTTTGTCAGTGCAAAGGATGTGATTAGCATGTACACTGACGATGAAAACCAATGTGCAGACTTGTCACTATGCTGGCCTCCAATTTCAAAGCTACTCCTTTGCCAGTCGTTTGGCTGTCAGACTGTTTGCCTGTCGTCAGACCAGTCCCCACTCTCAACACACACACACACACACACACACACACACACACACACACACACACACTGCCATCGCCTGCCATGGAGATGAAACGCTGCTAAGATTCTGGATGAGAAAAGGGTTACTGTGGTTTTGTGAAGTTGTCCTGACGGGTATAAGCCACACTGAGGGATTGAAATGCGCGAGAGGAGACTGGCATACAGTCGTGGTGGTAAATACATTTTCTTGTCCAGATCGTATGAGTCTGTTGCTAGCTTTGGAGTGGGTGGATTTGTACGATGCAAATAAACGGGAACACACGACTGTAGTTGCGTTTTGTTTGCACAGGTCCTTGCAAAACAGATAATAATACGATCATTCCAATGGGCATAAAGAGAACAGGCATACACCGTGGCTCTGGAGATACACATGTATCGGACATAAACGATGGGATAAGAGAGACAGACAGGGGTAAAAAGGGAAGAGAGAAGAGAGAGAACGAAAGATAAAGACAGTCAGACAGACAGACAAACATATCGATAGACAAATACACATACAGACTGACAGGCAGATTGACACATAGATATGTAGACAGGAGTACAGATTTACTGGTAGGTAGAGAGCTTAGCAGGCAGACAGACTGAAAGACAGAGAAACAAACAATTAAACCGAAGCGAAGTTTAGCTGCACCATTATAAAACAACTCTGTTTTCATGCTATCTGTCTTCCTTTCTTTCCCTTTTTTATTTTTATTTATTTATTTATTTTTTTAGGGTGTGTGTGGAGGGGAGTGGGGGTAAGCCTTTAGCTTGGAAAAAGGCATGCTTCATGCCAAGTAAAAGACCGTAGAGCTTGTCGATCGCCTACAGAATCGAACTGAATCATTGGTTGGGTAAGTTGAAGACAATTTTCTGTTACAAAATCCTTCATTGTGAGTCTATCAATAATGACCCCCCGATTCCACTTTGCTCGACTACTGTCTCACTTCTCGCATTGCCCCAGGATTAGGAGTTGTAGATTTTGGGAGATGGAATCTGTGGTGAAGAAAGTAATGGTCTAGACACTGTGGTGTGTTCAAACAAAGTAACTGGGTGAGGGCGGTGATCCCTGAGGGGTGCAATGTGTGAGGTGTTGTGAAGATGGGGAGTCCAGAACAACAAGCAGTGCCAATGGAACAAGTCTACGGATAGCTGTGGAGAGTTGATGGTTTTCATTATCTGTCTGTCTGTCTGTCTGTCTGTCTGTCTGGGGGGCTCGCTGTCTGGCTCTCTCTCTCCATCTTTCCCTTCTTCTTCTGTCTCCCCCCCCCCTCTCTCTCTCTCTCTCTGTCTCTCTCTCTCTCTCTCTCTCTCTCTCTCTCTCTCTCTCTCTATCTCTCTCACATTGCCCAATGTGTGGCGAAAGCCCAGAAGATGAAAATCATTTCATGTTTTACTGAAAAAGATACGATGAACTGCGAAAAATACTGTACCGTTTTCAATACAGCTGCAGCGCAGAGAAAAGATTTGTTCGGCACTCTGATGACAGGAAATGAAGATATAATACGTTCACTTGCACAATTTGTATCTGAGGCAATAAATATACGGAAAACGTCAATCTTCGGTCCAAACAGTCATTCATCAATTAAAAATCAGTATGCTTTCTATGGGGAAAAAAGCATAGAGAAAAATGAAGGGCTACATTCGGATGGTCAGTCTCGACATTATAATTATGTGTTCGTATTGATATGATGGGTTTTGATGTTGAGGCACAGATAACTATTTCATGACTTATATGTACTTTAGTATGTATTTGTACTGATATGATGTGTGTTGATGTTACACGCGTAAATATTTGTTATATGATTACTTTGTTTTGTGTGTACTGTCCAAACTTTGGAGATGACCGACTGAAAAAAAGCACATTACACCCCCCCCCCCCCCCCGCCACCCCTCCCCCCTTTCACACTTTAAGCTAATGACAAAGTGCCAAAGTGTTACAAATCTATTATTAGTTTATGGGGTTTTTTTTTCCTTTCTGTTCCATTTTATCTGTTTTGCACCATTTTATTCTGATTAGTACCAACTATGTCACTGGAGCTTTTCAGCTAATGACATTAAGCATTTCAGTGTTGAGTGTGTTCAGTGTTTCTCTCTCACATATTCTCTCTCTCTCTCTCTCTCTCTCTCTCTCTCTCTCTCCCCCCCCCCTCTGTGTGTGTGTGTGTGTGTGTGTGTGTGTGTGTGTGTGTGTGTGTGTGTGTGTGTGTGTGTGTGCGCGCGCGCGCAAAGCACTGAAAAGGAGAAGTATATAATAAATTATGTTACATGATGAAGACTTTTGAATGTATGACCAGCATTTTACTGTATATCCCCCTTCAAAGGGGCTGTGGCCAATATGAATAAACCATCTCAATCTGTGTGTGTGTGTGTGTGTGTGTGTGTGTGTGTGTGTGTGTGTGTGTCTGCGTGTATGTGTGTGAGTGTGTGTGTGTGTGTGTCTGTGTGTCTTTGTGTGTGTGTCTACCTGTCCGTATCTGTCTCCCTCTATCATCCTCTACAACGTTTCTCTCAATCTCTCCTTCTTCACCCGTATCCTCAACTCTTTTTAAATGTACGTCAGTACAAAGGAAAGGATGGCATGTACACTGTCGAAGTAAAACACGCGCAGACAGGCCACAGTGCTGACCTCTATTACCAAAGCTCCTTCCTTGCCAGTCGTTGAGCTGTCAGACTGTTTGCCTGTATCATACCAGTCCCCACTCTCAACACACACACACACACACACACACACACACACACACACGCACGCACGCACGCACGCACGCACAGTGCCATCGCCTGCTATGGAGATGAAACGCTGCTGAGATGCTGGGGGCACAAAGGGTTAATGTGGTTTTGTAAAGCTGTCATGATGTGTCTGAGCCATGCTGTCGGACTTTGTTAAGGAAGACGTGTGTGGGAGATCGACAAACCGCTGTGATGACACGGATATTCTTCTCCCAACCAGGTTGCAAGAGATAAACAAATCTGAAAATCAAAAATACCGTAATAAAGAGACATCGACAGAGAGATACAGGGAGGGAAAATGAAAGACAAACAAAGAGACAGACAAACTGACAGACAGCAGAAGAGACAGACTAACGGTCAGAAAGAAAAGCAGGAGTCATGAAAGAATCATGTTATGCTGCTATAAAGTAAATTCATCAATTCTACGTTTTGCCCAGGCAAAACTGAGGAAGTAAACAGACATGCTTGATGCCGAGAGAGAGAGAGAGAGAGACAGAGACAGACAGACAGACAGACAGAAGAAGAAGAAGAAGAAGTTCTCGATCGCCCAAGTTTGGATTTGGCTGGTGAGTTGAAGGCATGTGTCCTTTAAACTCTTTCTTATAGGTCTGTCAATAGCGACTCCCAGTTCCATTTTCTCCTTACACCATCTTACTTTGCACGTCACATCAGGAACTGGAGTCACAGACTTTACCACCTGTGGTGTAGAAAACGAGCAGATTCAGCGGTGCGTTTAAACAGAATTGCTCGGTGACTTCCTCTGGGGTGCAGCACTAAACATTTTGTCTTCAAAGTGAAATCAGGACTGTACGCGGACTGCTGAAGTTTCGAGTGCACAGACGGCTGTGGGGGAGTTGATGGATTAAATTGTGTCCAGCTGTTTCTCTGTCTGTTTGTCTCTGCGTTTATCTGACCTTATCTCTGTTTCTGGCTGAATGTATGTCTGTCTCATTCATTTTCTGTCCCTCTGTGTCTGTGTAGAAGTCTATTTGTGTGTCGATCAGCCTGTGCCTTGCCACCCTCCGCTCTCTCCCTCTCTGTCACACTCCTTTCTCATCTCCGACCCACATTCCCAGCCGTCCTCATAGTGATAAATGTGTGTCAGTACAAAGGAGCTGATTGGCATGTACACTGGCGAAGAAAAACACGTGCAGACAGGCCACAGTGCTGACCTCCATTACCGAGGCTGCTCCCTTGCCAGTCGTTGGACTGTCAGGCTGTTTGCATGTCGTCAGACCAGTTCCCGCTCTCGGCATACACATAGCCATCGCCTGCCGTGGAGATGAAACGTAGCTGAGATGCTGGATGGCAAAGGGTTAATGTTTTCCTGTCAAGCTGTCTTGACAGGTCTAAGCCACTCTGGAGACTGGCTGAGGGAGAGAGATGGGGGGGGGGGGGGGGGGGGTGGAATTCACATCTAACCGTGATGGTAAGTATACTTTATTCTCCAGCTCTTATCATTTTGAGCTTCACATTATACGAATTTGTATGATGCAAGTAAACGGAACGTGTCTTTGATGTATTTTGCATGGCTATTTAGAAAACAGAGCATGATGCGGCCGTTTGATAGGCAGGATTGGTATTGCCACACAGAGTTCAGAAAGTGATAGGGATGGAAAGAGAGAGAGATACACAGTGAAAGGAACGGAGAGAGAGAGAGAGAGAGAGAGAGAGAGAGAGAGAGAGATTCAAAACCTTTATTCTCAAGGATAAAGATTTTAGGCATCGCCCAGTTTTCCAATCTGTCCTTGTGACAACAATAACAATAACAACATTAACGATAACAACAGAACAATAATAATTTTGTTAACACTGCTACATCTACTGCTACTACAATGAAGAATAATCACCATCATCATCATTAACATCGTAAAAAGTTATAAAACGAACGATATATATATATATATATATATATATATATATATATATATATATATATCAGACAGAATTTATACTAACAGACTGACAGACAGATAGACACATAGACATGTAGACAGAAATTGGTAATGAGTAAGACAATTATACGGAAGTTTTATAAATGCGATGGAGTCTCCCGTCGGACTGACGGATGAGTAGGCAGGCAGGCGTATCTGTCGGTGTGTGTCCTCATATGGGAGAAGAGGCCGATTCAGGATGTGCAGCACTTCCCACAGGTGTTGCAAGGGAAAACGTCTCCAGAAGTGATCCCTGCTTCCTTCGCTCACGCTTCTCCTTAATGGCCAGCGTTTTCTTGTTTGCAAACGTCTTTATGCCACTAGAGCACAGCATCCTCCAGCGAGAGCGGTCAAGGGCATCAGTTGTCCAGGAAGCGATGTCTATGTCACAGGCGTTGAGGTTTGTCTTCAAGGTGTCCTTGAAGCGCTTGCAGGGTCTTCCAAGTTCACGGTGGCCTTCCTTCAGCTAGCCATACAAAAGCATCTTCGGGATCCTGCTGTCTGTCATGCGGACAACGTGTCCTGTCCAGCGTACTGGCACTGGGTCAGCAGGCTTTCGATGCTAGGCAGGCCGCTCCTCTCTAGGACCTGGAGGTTGGAGACCCTGTCTTGCCACTTTATGCCGAGGATCTTCCGTAGGCATCTCTGGTGAAACTGCTCACGTTATTGAATATGACGGCGATACGTCGTTCATGTTTCACAGCAGTACAACAAGGTAGTCAGCACAACAGCTCTGTAGGTTTTCATCTTGGTGCTGAGCCTGATGGCTTTGTTGTTCCACAGCCTGTTGTTGAGTCTGCCAAAGGCGGAGCTGGCCTTGGCGATGCACAGCGTCACTTCTGCATCAAGGGCTCTGTTGCTGCATAGGGTGCAGCCCAGGTAGCAAAACTTGTCGACTGACTTGATCTCTGTGTCATCGATCTTGATTGCAGGTGATTGGGGAGGCACTGGCGTTCTGTGAGCTAGCTGGTTGGTACATGGATTCGGTCTTGCTGAGGCTGATGGTGAGTCCAAAGTGCCTGCAGGAGGTTACGAACCTATCCATAATGAACTGCATGTCCTCATGGGTGTGTGCAACAAGCAGTCATCAGCAAAGAGGAACTCTTTCAACAGTGCCTCAAATACCCTGGACCTGGCATGGAGTCGCCACAAGTTGAAAAGTTTGCCATCTGTGTGAAGCTGAATGTAGATGCCCTGGTCACAGTCTTGGAAGGCGTCAATCAGCATGGCAGAGAAGAGAATGGAGAACAGTGTGGGTGTCAGGACGCATGCCATCGTGGAATGACGCAATCAGCTGGGTTAGGCTCTCTGGGCAGCCGAACTTTAGGAGGATCTTCCACAGACCACGGCGATTCACCGTGTCAAAGGCCTTAGATCTACAAAGACCATGTGAAGCTCCTTGTTCTGCTCACGGCACTTCTCTTGCATCTGGCGTACTGCAAACACCATGTCGCACGTTCCCCTGCCTGAGCGGAAGCCGCACTGTGCTTCAGGGATGACTGTGTTGGAACCAGTCTGTTCAGTATGATGCGGGCGAATATCTTGCTGGCGATGCAAAGGACAGAGATTCCACGGTGGTTATCACAGGATGTTTTGTCTCCCTTCCATTTGTAAATGTGGACACTTGAAGCATCCTTGAAATCCCGGGGGACCTCCTCTCTCTCTCAGATAGACTGGAACAGGGCGGTCAGCTTGTCTGTCAGAACGTCGCCTCTATACTTGTAGATGTCAGCCTGGATTCCATCCGCTTCTGGTGCTTTTCCGAGCGTTGTCAGCTTCAGGGCCTTCCAGATCTCGGTCTCGGTGGGAAGGGGCAGCTAGCGAGTCATTGACTGGTAGCTGTGGGAGGGCTGCAATTACCTCGTCAGATACGGACGAGTCCCTGTTGAGGAGGGTGTTGAAGTGCTCTGCCCAGCGGTCAAGGATGTCTTTCTTGTCTGTCAGGAGGGTGGTCTGGTCCAAGGCTCGGATCTTGCAGTCATAATGTAACTCTATTCACATTTACCTTTTGGGGCAAACATTCAGCTGTCGAAATAGACATGCTTCATATCAAAGACACCAGGGCTTCTCAATTGCCTACATAGTAAAAATGGATTATCATTTGGGTAACGTTGAAGAGAAATGTTCTTGGAACAGTAACGACCCCCCTAGTCCCATTTTGTCCGACAACTATCTCACTTCTCACATTGTATATGCATGTCTGTATTCTCTCTCTCTCTCTCTCTCTCTCTCTCTCTCTCTCTCTCTCTCTCTCTCTCTCTCTCTTTCTCTCTCTCTTTCTCTTTCTCTCTCTCTTTCTCTCATTTTCTTCCTCTTTGACCTACTGTGTCACTAGAGATTTACAGATAATTACATTAAACATTTCAGTTTTCAGTGTTCTTTCTCTCTCCCTTTCCCTCTCTTTATATCCCCTTTCTCCCTCTCCTCCTCACTATGTCTCTTTCTATGTTCACATGTTTCTCTCTCTATGTTCCTCTCCATTTCTGCTCCCACACTCACACCCACACCCCATTCATTCCGTTGTGAAATGTATGGCCTTACAAATGACATGCAAGACACGGGAGTAGTTTATGGCATCTGTAGTGACTCTGCTACTTTCTGTAAAATCCATGTGAAGCTTTCGCAAGATTTGCATGTCCAGGTACACTTGCAAGTCTTATCCTCCTGGTGTGATACCAGTAACTGGTCAACAAAAGTGTCGCACGGAGGAGGAGGACTGACTGTGACATGCACGCATCATACACTTAAAGAACTGTTTTTTCCAATCACCTACAAACTATCTTTACATTCATCACAGCAATAATCCTTTACTTAACATTGATGTTGATGAAATGAAACACAATGAGGTAATTGTAAAATATATGTTTAAACACTCTGGATATTTGACCGTACCACATCTGGGAACACATCCCTTTCTTCAGAAAGACATGAAAGTAATCAGTTCTGAACTGAAGGGACCGACTGGACACGTCATTATGATCAGTGTTCAACAGGTTCCCTATCCTATGATTCGTTCTATATGGAACAAGTACTCAGTCGTGAAGTACCAACTGCGAAACACAGCATAGCAGAGCGTGGAGCCTTTGAACATTGAATATTTCAAACCAGCCAATGTCATTCTCACGCCAAAGCTTCACGTTCAGTTTGATGTCCTGGGCATACATTTGAATATCAAACTTTAGTTTTCTACTCTTCCGGAGAGTGCAACACCCCCAAAACTGTCCACTGGATTGTTCAACTGTTCTATGACTAGTTATTCGGAATTCCGGGATCATCTTGACTGCAACCTGAAGCTGGAGTGTGACAATGGTCAGGATGAAACAAAACGCTGTCCCTTCAGCAGTCCAGACTGCCAAGGCCTGGTGGCTTCACACAACAAATGTTTCAGTAAATTTTTCACGTTAACTATGGCAGCAATTTCTTATCTTAGGGATACTGAGTGCAGAGGTAGGGGTGGAAAATTAGCTTCAATAAAATCAAGGAAAGAACTAAAACATGCTTCACATTTTTTCAAAAGTATTGGTAACTTAAATCTGTGCTTAGATTATACAACAGGATGGGACACTGTGCCCTTCATGTATAGCAAGTTTCGTAAATGGTCTGACAGTACACTGATTTACAATATGAACTACACTAGAATAGTTATTCCTTATCACCCTTCAAGGATGATCCGAAGTGGAACCTTCCGTAATATGATAATTTCCCCCCCACTTTAAGCTTGAAAATGTGATGTGTCATGATTCCTTGTGTGAAATGCACCCCGCATCACTCAGAAAAGATCCTTCTGCACCTTTAAAAGTTCACGTGAGTTCACAGAAATCCGTTTTCACGAGCACACGACAATTACTAATTGTGAGTCAAGGCAAACAACTTTCACACGCATTTTTGTTTTGTTTTCCAATGTCCAGAGCAGCTGTGGAAAAGCGATGTACTCACAGCTTCGTATGTTTACAAACGTGAGTTACGGACAGAATCTTCACACGGCTCATTCTGGAAAGGTCCTTAAAAACACATATGTCATGTTTCTTTGTGATGATGATATCACAGAAGTACATTACACTTTCGTGTGTGACCTCAGACAAGACTGCCCAGAAAACAGTGATGAAACATTCTGTGAACCATCGGGTGAGGGGTTCCTGTGTTCAAACAGTCAGCGTGTATTGCCCAGTCAGCGGTGTAATGGATATTCAGACTGTGTGGACGAGTCTGACGAAGTGACATGTCTAGAAGGAGAAACAGTGCATTTCCCAGCCAAGGATGAACTAAAACCGTTTTTACATCAGCCTAGATGGTTCAGGTTACTTCACACAGCATGTTATGAAAGCTGAGGACTTTTGTCCAGAAGCTCATTATCGTTGTGCAACCGATTGGCTGTACTGTCTTCCTCTCTACACTCGATGCAACACAGTCTGTGTGCATGAAGATCATTTGTGTGACGGTTGGGGTCAGTGCCCACAGCTGGATGTTGAACTGCTATGTGAGATGATTTGTCCTGAGGGATGTCTGTGTCAAGGATATTCTTTGTGGTGTAGTCACTCCTTTCTCACTGAGCTGTTCACTTCCCTCCACAGGGTCAGGAACGACACTGGCATATTTTGCAGATTATGTAAATCTTATTCATCTGGGTCTGTATCGTTGCTCACTGCATAATATTTCAGGTGTGAAGCTCACCAACCTACAGTCAAAGTGTGTAGCACCTCACGTTGTACTTCCCTCGTGTCGAACATTAGTTCCATTGGAAATGCACAAAATGTTCATGTGGATTGTGAGCGCATTTGCCATTGTTGGCAGTTTCATTTGCTTTTTGCCTACTTTGACCACCAGAGAACTGTTTGGAAACAAGTTCCTAATGACCAATGCCCAACGAACCTTTGCTGATGTGTGCATGGGATGTCATGTTGGTATTATTTGTGTTGCAAATGAAATATTACATGAACAATAAATCCAGTCTGAAAGTACATGGACCAGAAGCATGACCTGTAAGGTGAATGGATTTCTTTTCTTTCTGTCCATCCAGGTATCCGTTTTTTTCATCTTCTTCATCACGTTGGATTACACTATCGTTCTTTATTTCACTCAAAACTTGTTCTCATTTAATGAACATTCAATTATCATTATATATTTGCTTATTTGGTCCTCTGGAATATCATTTTCTCTGGTACAATTTCTTTCTGGACTGTCACACTGGGGTCTCTCTGGACAGTCAGGTCTTTGGCGTCTGGCTTTATTTCAGCGTTACAGGTCTAATCAAGAGTTCAGGTTGTTTAGTGTTGCTGTGGCGATCAATTTCATCGTAAGCATGATGATTTTAGCTGGACAAATTATCATCTTTCAACTTACCCCAAAATATAGAATTATTTTGAACCCTGCAAAGAGGTCAGTTTATTCCTCAGTCCACCTGATGCGAGAAGTGGCCGCCATGACCGCTTTCTGCTGGTTTTTATTCGGCCTGGGAGGGTGGGGGTTGAGGGGGGTGAGGGGGGGAGAACTCTGACATGCTACACCGGCGCGTGTCCGCGCATTGTGGATGTAATGAGAATGGACACACGCTTTGTCTTGGTCCATTTTGTTTGCACTGTGTCGAAGTACTGTTTCTTCTGCAGTCGTCATAACATCATTTATCTGGGAAATGCGTGTTGCATCCGTTCAGTGGCTCCGTCCAGTTATGAGAGGAGAAAAGGATGCTTATTGGCTGAGTCGCGGTGTGTTGGTAAACGTCTGTGGCTGTGAGCACTACAGTCTTTTCTCTAGGTGCAGAAAGTAATAAGCAGGCCTTGTGCTCCACCTCTCCGAGATTTGCGTTCTTTCGTGTGGGTGCTTATCATCGTCTTTTCAGAGCATTCGAACTGAACTGGGAAAGGGTTATGGTGGAGGAATTATGTCGCGCGCATACGCGAGTGGGTGTGTGTGTGAATGTACACGAATGTTTCATGGATGGCACACCCATCTCTCTCTCTCTCTCTCTTTCTCTCTCTCTCTCCCTGTATATATATATATATATATATATATATATATATATATATATAGAGAGAGAGAGAGAGAGAGAGAGAGAGAGAGATGTATATGTATGCATTCAGACCATTTCCATACAAAGGGAAAGAAGCTTCGAAAACCAGTCTTGGTTTAACTTTTAACCTTAAAAACTGATTTGCGCTGGAGCGAAGGTGTTAAGTGCGGAAATGAGTTTAAAAGTCTTTCAATAATGTCGACTCGAAGAAAGTCATTTTGCTGGTTCAAGATTTAAATAGTCCATTAATGCTGAAGTAAAAAATTCATTTGCTGGTTCAAAGGATAGTTTAGTATGCAGCTGCTTCTCACTGTACAGTTCTCCTATGGCTTGCTACCTGCTGGTGAGAAGCATTGTCTTTGAAACTCCCCAGAGTTTGGCAGGGACTGTGGGACCTCTGTCTTGTAAAAAAAATATAGAAGAAGCATTTTAATTAAAAAAAAAAAAATATATATATATATATATGTTTAGATCGATCGAGCGAGCATGATGGATAGACAGACAGATAGATAGATAGAGAGATAGATAGATGGATAACAGATAGATATATAGATAGAAAGACAGACAGATAGACACAGACAGACAGACAGACAGACAGACAGATAGATAGATAGATAGATAGATAGATAGATAGATAGATAGATGTATCGCAACTTAAGTTCAGTTTACATGTAGACAACTCTTCCGTCATTGATAGGGCATGAATAACTTTACAAAGAACACACAATACATCTGCAGAGCAGTAAAAACCTTTCAGAGATGCACCCGTATTCTCTGTGAGGGAGACAGCCTTCAATG
>NC_134894.1:34817691-34822691 GCF_041734735.1 Babylonia areolata
AATTCAGAATCTTCTGACACCACATATATGTTTAAAAAAAAATTCATGTTTTAAAGTTACAGGCAGACAAATATTTGGGTTTTTTTTTTTTAACTGTGGCTGAATAATTAATATTGCATGACGTCACTCCTCCACTGGCCATACTTCTCTTGGTTTGAGTGGTACAGAAAGAAATTACGAATTTTCCTGTGCCTTTTTCACATAGAAATTTTAAGTTTATTCAGTTCTGAATTGTTTGACACCACATAAATATTCAGGATAATTCTTGTTTTTTAAGTCACAGGAACACAAATATGTTTTTTCATGAGCTGATTTCTCCATTTCTACTCCTGAGGCACACGAACTTAGAAAAAAGTCATAGAAAAAAATCTACGACAGATTGAGCCATTCTGTTTTTCGTTTGTTTGTTGTTGTTGTTGTTTTTATCTGTGATTTTTAAACTTTAAGAATGTATACAAATGTAAACAAATGATAAATTCCGACTTAAGTCAGGTTTTCGCGTGCTGCGTCACATAATTATGTCAAAGTTTCTTTTCTACAGTGGTAAATTATCCTCACTTGCTGACACGCGGGAGCGCACTTTTACTGGAACTGCCATGGCCTGAATAAAATTGTGTATGCACTTTCTAAAGTTTCGTTTTCTCAAGGAGGCATCCCTGTGCTCGGACAAATCCATATATGCTACACATCTGCTAGGTAGATGCCTGACCAGCAGCATAACCCAACGCGCTTAATCAGGCTTTGTGTGCCAGCGCATATATTCATGTAAGTATAAGAAAGGATTTTTATATAGATTTTTGTCAAAGGACAACACTTATGTTGCCATGGTTTTTTGTTGTTGTTTTTTTAAAAAAAGATTTGTTGTTGTCTTTTGTTGTTTTTTAAAGAGGAGAAATCAGATGATACGGAAACGTTCTGTAAATGAACAGGACAGTCTCAGCATCCGAGAATGGAGCGAGTGTGTGTGTTTATCTGTTCGTCAGTGTGTGACTGCATTTTTGGGTGTGCGTGTTTGTCTGGGCATCGTGGGCATGCGATGGCAGCTGCACACGTTGTGTTGGTGTGGTGCCAACCTCTTGCGCGCTGGGCCTTTCCTTACTCATTTTGGTGGGTTACTCGGATTCAGCAGGTTGACCTGCTGCTCTGCCGTCCTCCTCAATCAGCCCCTGCACATCATCTATCCTTCACAATTCGCTACAGACCATGTGTCCGTCTTGTAGGCACTGGCTACTTTTAATTTGCTGTTTGTTTTGTTTTTGATTTTTGTGGAACAGTGAGGCGGTGAACATACCGAGTTTCAAATCTGATCGCACAGGTGTATTCGGCACAGATATAAACACAAATCTGCAGCCAGCCTCGAAAAGTGTTGGCTGTCCAATAGTGTTTTTCGCTGTCTGTTGCGAAGCGAAGACCACCTCTCCATACCCACTTTCTGGAGTGCGGTTTCAGTGTCCTTGTTGTCTGTACTGAGTGGTATGTTGTATACCCATAGTTTATTGATGGGCTTATCATCTGACTGGTCTCTAATTGCGAATGGATTCTTGTTCATGAGAGACATACATGCTCCCATGAACATGATCTTCGCCAAAGAGAACTTGTCCCAGGTTTATTCATTTCTCGGATACATCCGCCGCAAACTGCGTACGCGTTGAGCACTTCTGAATTGTTCGCCGACCACAAACCGCTTCTGCAGCAACACATATGTTCTGCAGCAACACATATGTCGTATACTGTGGGCGGGGGGGGGGGGGGGGGCTCATAGTCTGGCAGGGTCCGCGTACATCAACGTTCACTGGGGCCATTGGCTGGGCCCGTGATGCTGTAGCCGTGGTGACTCAAGCACTGAATGCTCATATACTTTCAGTTTTCTTTTGCCCTCTCCACACAGAAAATGTTATTGGGAGAAACAATGCGCAATGCCTTACTCAGAGAACTAAACAAATACCTATAGCATATCATTATCATGGTGTTTTATCAAGAACATATAGACAAGTGCACGCTGCACACGGGACCTCGGATATTATCATTTTGTCCGAATGACAAGACAGTGTGATTTTCAAGCTAAACCTGGGAGAAACATCAAGACCGAGATTCGAACTCAGACCCTCACGGACTGTATTGGCATATAGGCGCCTTTACCATTCTGCCATCTTCGTCCTCAAAAGCATTTCTCTGCGTTGTTCAGGTGTGGAGGGAAGTGAATCTGGCTATGTCCACATTAACCACTTATCCCCCCAATGCTAATTCCACAGAAGGGGAGGGGAGTTATTTAGCACTAATGCCTATATACACCCTACCCTCAACCAATTACTTTGCTAACAGTAGAAGCGGGAGTGGGTTTGGTATAATGCAGCCATGTACAGCCACCATCCCTAAATAATTTGATACTTGCAGAAGGGGAGGAGGGTTATTCGTTAATTCGGGCCTTATGCCCAAAGAAGAGGAAGGAAGAAGCTCTGGCCTTGTGCCAACATACACTCTACTCCAAACATGAAGTTCACGTAAGGGGGGTTGGAGTGAAGTGATTCTGGCCTCATGACCGTTTAGTTCATCTCTGTGTGGAGTGGCATTGCCTCAGTGTGTCGGCTCTGCTACATGAAAAACATCATCAAGAACAAGACAGTAACAAAAGGTAACATCTCTCTGAATACATTATCATGTGCCAACGTGACAGCAAAGAATTACCTGTCATCAGAGAGACGCTTTATGCACAATGTTGGATTTATAATAGGGTGAAATCAACATTGACATAGCCCCTTACCATTGGAAACGAACAGTTAAGCAAACGGACCCTCTGTACAACCAGACTCCTTTCACTCTATCAAAAACATTGATAACAACATTGATTCTCAACCATCCTGGTTGACAAGCTCGATTCCTTTACACTACTGGCTGGTGGACCAGAGGTAAACGGTACCAGCTCAAGTGACAGAGACGGCCAAATCAGTTCTGGTCCCAAACAAGAAGACTAATTACTGCTGTTGAGATGAAAAGCATGAAGCATTTCAATCCAGGTGACAGGACTTCATCGACTGATAACATATGTCATATAGCGCTGAGTGACATTGATGACTGTTTCCGTTGCACACAGTTCTTGTCTTATAGCGATATACAGAAGTGCCCATTCTTGTTGCACACAACGATACAGACGAAATGTTTCTCTTACAGCATTTATCAAACTTGACTCTTCGAATTATCAGACGAGGATGTGTAACGATAGTAAATAACAATGATTTTCAATGGTCAATTCTAAACGGATGTTGAGATGATACTTACAAGATGGAGTTATGTCAATGTGTCGGATGAATGCCTGAAGACGAAATGTCAGAGATGAAAGTCAAAGACGAAAGATCTGCAAACAGAACAGTGTGCACTCATAAACGTGTATGCCTGCACTTACATTGAGTAATTCCTCTATCACCCATCCATGTATCTCCTGATCTCATAAGTTACTCTACGTGACCTTCAGTCAACCTGAGGCCAGTAACACGGTTACATTGTGTCAAAGTTTACAACAGCACAGCTCGATCTCCAAGGTCGATATTGCCTCGATCACAGCTGGAACAAATCTTCTTCTTTCTTTTTTCTTTCTTTCTTTCTTTCTTCTTCTTCTTCTTCTTCTCTTCATATGTCAGTCCAGCCCATCCGATGAATGACGTTATCCTCTTCAGTCCTGTCTGGAGCCTTGGAGCTTGGTGTGCAGTAGGGTTGTCGGCCAAGAGGAAACAGGACTGAAAACTGCGTTCTGGTGTTTGGTCTTCGAGACCACAGGACTGAGTGGGGGATGGTGCCAGCTTAATTTTCCTGTACAGGAGGGCACTGGGACGGGACGGCAATGGCCAGTTCGTAATCTTATGATTGCCACCTGTTGCTAACGTTCAGGAAGGTGTTATGCATCCGTTGTGGTTCTCGGTCTCGGTCTTCACAAGGGTCTTCTTTTCTGACGCTTTTTTCTGAGAAGAGTTGTCTTGCAATGGGTGCCAGCCCTGTCGGAATCCCAGGCAACGAAGCAGCAGATCAGCTAGCCAAACTCGGAGCAAGTGGAAGTCAACCAGAAAATAGCGTCAGCTGAAGCAGACACAATTAACGTACGATTATGTCGCCAAGATCCTGCTTTATCGGATCGTGGTGTCCTCAATTTGTATCGATATAAACCTCAATTCTCTTTCCTCAAACAGATCTGAGATTGGGATGGTACTGCCATCCACAGGTTATGAAAGTGGTCCGACGGTTTATCACCTAGCAATAACTATTTTGTCGTGACTGGCCCAGTGTACAAAAGTGGGGTATAGTTTATTATCATATCTATCATATCTTTTATTCATCCATTCAATCACTTTGTCTCGACACGCAATTTTCTGGGACACTTACTGCCTCCGAGGAGGAGAGAGAGACAGAATTAAAGAGCATAAAGACAGAGCCAAAACACAACTCCGCGAAATGAAAGACAATACCAATGCTGGGAGAGGGTAGCAGAGATCAACAATTCCAGGATGTTCAGTATCATAAAGGCCCTCTGTGGGCCCACAGGGACACCGACAGCCAATTTGTTCCCAGTCGATGGCCATGATGTTATAACCATAGCCAACTGTCAACACGCAAAGTTCTACAACCCAGCAGTGGCCTTACAAATGGGCCATTTTCTTAAGAGGAGATGCCAAGGTCGGAAGATGATGAGGAAGAAATGTTAAAACAAACATTGTGTGAGATTATATCTGTTTGAAGCCATGACGACAGTTTTTGAACAATGTGGATATCATCCGTGTAGCACTTGTGGCTGCACACTGAACGATGAACCAGCTGACCAGTACAATAGCTCCTATGCTAAATCTTGAGCGTGTCTGTAAGAAAGAGACGATGGACGATCTGAAGTTTGGATAATATTTGTTGAAACACTTTGCATAATTCTGGAAGGAACCGCCTTCTTTGCTCAGGTCCCTGTCAAGCTGCCCGCTTCCGCCATACTATGATTCCAAACCTGTCCTGTTTTGTTTGTTTGT
>NC_134894.1:34827691-34845191 GCF_041734735.1 Babylonia areolata
CTCATTTCCCCTAGCAAATATTATCCTGACCATACGTGAAGAATTAGATCTCCACTGAAATAATTATGTTGTCTGAAGATAAGTGTCATGTAATATAAGATCCATTCCCATTTGAGAGATGCATGGTGTGCATTCTCCCATCAATACAACTCCCAATTAGTTCATACTAGAGTTGGTTTGTTCTCGTGGGTTCGTGAACAAACAGCATTCGGTAGAAATCATAACACATATGGTCATTGTTTGCCAAAGTAGGGTTTTGCAGCTTGACAGCAAATCATTAGCAGAGATGTGCGGGCCTGCACGTGTGTGTGTGTGTGTGTGTGTGTGTGTGTGTGTGTGTGTGTGTGTGTGTGTGTGTGTGTGTGTGTGTGTGTGTGTGTGTATTCGTGCTTGTCCGTGTTCGCGAATTACTATAGTTATCTGGCTGTTTATGGTTGTCGTTGAAAATCCTGTTGATGTGCCTCTGTGGCCAGCAGAAACATGCACATCCGTAAATTCATATTTAAAAAATCTCTTTGGCGAAACGCTTCTCCGACGCACGTGCAAAGGAAAAGCACAATCGATTTCGTGCAGAAAACACTACATTGTGTCTTGAAGACACATCGTTTCCTTCAAGCGAAAGTCTTTATCTGCACAGCCCCACATAAAATTTGCTATCACTTTTTTGGCGAAAATGCTTTCTCCCACTATCACTACTATTCCTGCTCCTGCTCCTCCTCCTCCTACCACAACAACAACTACTTCAACAACTGGATGACCACGAAACTGCTATAACATAGTGAATAATAAATTGAGGAACTGATGACATCACATTCTAAAAAGGAGTGGAAGGAGCAGCAACAGCCAGTCTAGTTCTAACTGTTTTGTTGTTTTTGTTTGTTTGTTGGTGTTTTTTGGGGGGTTGTTTTTTTGTTTGTTTGTTTGTTTGTTTTGGGTTTTTTTAAGCCTTAGGAATGCTCCACAATGCGGAACAATCGTCGCTTCCTCTGTAAGCTAAACTCCATTTTGGTGGGAAAAGATTTGGCCAAACAGCATTAATAGGACAGTTTTGGTAAAACCTCACACTACTCACCCAGCGAAATCCAGCAATTCAGTTCTTAAAGTTAAAAGTTAATTAAACGAAAAAAATATTTTCGAATCTTCTTTCCCTTCCAAAAATTTAAGAAAAATGAAGACAAGGGTCTTGACTTATTACTCTCTCTCTCTCTCTCTCTCTCTCTCTCTCTCTCTCTCTCGCTCTCTCTCATGCTTTCAACACACACACACACACACACACACACACACACACACACACACACACACACACACACACACACACACACAGAGGGAGATATATATATATATATATATCTGCTAATGTTATTCACAAATATTGTTTAGAATGGAAACTAGTGGTCAATGTAAAGAAAACTAAAGTGATGATATTTAATTCTACAAACAAGCTAAAGCCTGTTTTTAAGTTTGGTGATGCATGTTTGGATGTTGTCGATTCTTTTAAATATCTTGGCATCGAATTTAGTAGAAACGGAACTTTTTATAAAGCTAAAAAAATGATTTATGAACAGGGCCAAAAAGCTATGTTTTCGTTACTTCAGTCAGCATCAAGATTTACCTTTACATATCATTCTGGACATGTACCAGTCTATGATTGTACCTATTTTGTTGTATGGTGCAGAAATATGGGGTTATGAAAATGTAGATATACTTGAAAAATTAGAATTGAAATTTTTGAAACGCTTGTTCAAACTGTACAGAAATACTATGACCCAAATTGTTTATGGAGAAACTGGTATTTATCCAATTAGTGTGTTAGTGAAAATGAGATTAGTTCGATTTTGGACCAGCTTAGTAATATCAAACACAGAAAAATATTCTGGGAAAATATATTTGATATTACTTGACTTATATCGAAATGGTATTTATTCTTCAAAATGGATGAGTTGTATCAGACAAATTTTAATAGAAGCAGGGTATGACTGTGTTTGGGATGGTCAATTCTACTTGGAGAGGGAATCTTTCTGCAAGAATGTCAACATTGCTTTGAGAGATAGTTTTCAAAATCTATGGAGACATGCTCTAGAGGCGAGTAGTAAATGTTTGTTTTATCGAAATTTCAAAAGTGGATTTGGTAGAGAAAAATATATAAGTCAAATGCCTGATAATTATGTTATCAGCTTCTTCAGATTTCGAAGTAGTAATCATAAGCTGGAAATAGAAACAGGGAGAAACAAAGGCATACCACGAGAGTTACGATTTTGTAAGGTTTATAACATGTCTGTGATTGGTGATGAGTTTCATTTTATAATGGAATGTCCCAATTATGATCAGTTACGAAATAGATATGTTCCTAAAAAATATTTGTCTCCAAAATCGGTTTTTAATTTTTGTAATATGCTCAAAGGAGGCAAAAAAGTCATTTTAGCTGTAAGTAAGATGATTAGATTTGCAAATGTTGCCTAGTTATACTTTTGGAGTTAAAAGACATTTGTGTTTTCTCAACTTTATGTGACATTGTTGTGTATTTGGAAATGTTTGTTATGGGCACGAAAATGAGTATTTTGCAGTAATCCTCCATACTCCAATAGGAGTGAAAGGATAATTAAAACTTGAAACTTGAAACTTGTGTGTGTGTGTGTGTGTGTGTGTGTGTGTGTGTGTGTGTGTGTGTGTGTGTGTGTGTGTGTGTGTGTGAATAGATAGATAGATAACGGCAGAATGCCAATCCCAGGGCGGAAAGGCGGCATTCGATTCCCCACAGGCAGAGGAGACAATAGTTAGGTAAGACACCTAGTTAGACCGATCATTGATGCCTATCACACACAGCACTGACCATTACGTTCGCAGTTCATGTGTCATTCTCTCTCTCTCTCTCTCTCTCTCTCTCTCTGTCTCTGTCTCTGTCTCTCTCTCTCTCTCTCTCTCTCTCTCTCTCTCTCTCTTTAACCCGAAGCTTTACAATAACAAATACAGAACACATTTTAACGATTAGATTTTTTTTAAGTGTATCACAAGTGAGTCTTGAAGGCCTTATTTTAGATTTAAAACTATTTACAATGTATAGTAATGTAAAAGACAGGTACATATATAGACAGATAGACAGCGGCATAGACAGTAAGACACCGATACCGCAGCTTGCCCACCTTATGTTTCGGATATTGACAAAATGGTGTTTCAATGGAAGGCAGACAGTAAGGAGAGGTCAAAGAAAATAACCCATAGCGATGCGCGGACAAAAGACGCCTCCAAATAACGTTCCAAACGATCGAAAGGTTATCGATTTTTTGTAACTGTCTTCTCGCGTTTAAAGTTTTCCTTGGGATCGAAGAGAGCGGTTCTTTCACCGGTGATAGGGCTTGAAAAGGGAATAGCCTGTGTCTGTCTGTCTCCGTTTGTCTGCGCGTGAGCTCTCTCTCTGTCTCTGTCTCTCTCTGTCTCTCTGTCTCTGTCTGTCTGTCTGTCTCTCTCTCTCTCTCTCTCTCTCTCTCTCTCTCCATCACTCTCTCTGTGTCTTTGACTCTGTTTCCATCATTATCCCTCTCTATGTTCGTCTTTTTCTCTGTGTGTCTGTTTCTATCTGTCTGTCTCCCTATGTCTCTGTCTCTCTATTTCTATTTATGTTTGTGTAGGCGATCTGTCTGTTTGTCTGTCTGTCTGTCTGTGCACGCGAGCAACACGCGTTGTGTGCCCCCCATCTGTCAGTTACACATGAATGCAGATCACGTACATATACACACATGCCCTCCTATCCTCCAAAACACACACACACACACACACACACACACACACACACACACACACACACACACACACACACACGCACACACACACACACGCACGCCAAGTTTAGAGAATAAAAAAATATAAATATAACAGTAAATACAGTTTGCATATATTTGGCTTTTCTTGTGCCCATCCCAGAGGTGAAATATTGTTTTAAACAAGATGACTGGAAAGAACTGAATTTTTCCTATTTTTATGCCTAATTTGGTGTCAACTGACAAAGTATTTGCAGAGAAAATGTCAATGTTAAAGTTTACCACGGACACAGACACGCACACACACACACACACACACACACACACAGAAAACTGAACACCGGGTTAAAACATAGACTCACTTTGTTTACACAAATGAGTCAATAAAAATTGCTGTTCATCGTTTGCGTGAGTGGGTTTTTTTTGTTTTTTTTAATGATGCTGTTTCACGTGAAGCAATTGATCGCATGTCCGTGTGTTTGATATGTGTACCCGCATATGTTATTTTGCGCATATGTGACCCTCCACCACGAAATGAGTCGCTTTGCACCAGAGGTCGATTTTTAGTTATTGGTATATCATAAATCTGCAATAAATGACCTTTACAGCGAAAAAAAAAGTTTGTAAATCGGATGATTCTGTGAAAAGTTATTGTGATTTGAAGTTCTAAAGTCGCGAAAGTAACGAACTGAGAAATCAAGGCCGAAAAGTTTTGGAACATGTTCATAGCAACCACATACTTCTAAGCAAGATATGTTCATGAAATTTGGCACACACATAGTTAGTGGCAATATCCATAATTGCACAAAATTTGGAAGAAAAATATTGAGTGTATTTGATTTTATTCAAATAAGAATTTTCTAATTTTTTTGGAAAGAATTGCAACTGAAGTATTAGTATACTTACTTTTTAATCAGCTCAACATGACTAAAAACCTTCCAGTTTTAAGATCAGTTTTGTTGTGGTGTTGTTTGTGGTCCAATTACTATGAAACTTTTGCTATGTACAGTATGTGTACTAAAATTTATGCCAGATTAGAGGTAAAAAATGCTAAATCATGATGCCGAATCATGTGATTGTTGTAATTCAATGTGCTCACTGGCTTAGTGTGCTTGTGATATTACCATAATCCATACAACAAGCACAACAAAATAACAAAAAAGATCCACACAACAAAACTGCTCATACAAAAGGTACAAATTCATGTGTGTTTTATCCCAGCATAGCATCAAATGAAATACATTTCATAATCCAAATGAACACTTCAAACACTTCATCTGCAAAGAAAACCTACTTGTCAAACCCATACTTCACACAATAAAGACACACAACCTCATCAAACAAACACTCAATCTGCTAAAAAAATAAAAATAAAAAAAAATAAAAATGTGCAGATATGTGGCACAGGTAATCAATTCTTGTGGTACAAAGTGTCATCAGGGTGGATGGTGTTGATATTGAACCTTCTTCCTCCACTCTTTTTTCTCCACCGGTGGTGTCAGTATGTTCCAAAAATACATGGTTTATCCTGAAACAGTTTGTTATGTAATACTTCTTTATCTCTTTTCATTTCCTTTGTTTTGAATTATTTTCTATATGTTCTAAAGTTTATTCATTAACGCCTTAAATATCAACAGTAATTTCAGTTTTGTACATTTACATCACAGCTTTCATTCTTTACACAGGACTTTACAAAATGCTTTACTTCTAGTTCTATGTATTTTATCAGAAAATAAAAAAAGAATACACTTATGATATATATATATATATATATATATATATATATATATATATATATATATATATATATATATATATCATAATATAATCAGACAAAGCAGTTTACTGATAATAAAAGTATGAAATAGTGATTATTAATGCTGTATCACTATGAGTATCAGTGTGCATATCAGTGTGCATGTGCATGACATGCTGCAATCCATTAAGTTACTTTATGCATAGTGGCATGTCAAGCACATGCACACTTATATCATTTATGTAAATGTCTGTGCAAAAGTTTACAATTCCATACATGTACATCTAGACAAAGTTTGTAAAAAGAAACTAAGTTTGCACACTTCATGGTAAATTTATACTATAAATCATAGTACATTAACAGTTGATTCACTCACTCATACATAGTTCACCAGCAGACAGTTCTTTAGTTGACAGTGTAGTTAGTTTGGTGGTGTTGCCTCTCCTTCTGATGACATGACTTGCCAGCAGTGATATCAGAATTATTCATTGGTGTACAGGCAGGCATATAAAGTACCATCATATCTTTCAGGGCTGAAAAAGAAATTGAACTATTAGTAATACTGTTAGTATTTACTGTTGACACAACTCTATATTTATTTAAAACAACACACACACACACACACACACACACACACACACACACACACACACACACACACACACACACACCAACCTGACACACATTCACATAAAATATCCATTGAAGCAAATTCTGTGAAACTGAAAACTGTTCATAATATCATGCCCCTGAACCTCCCCTTGCTCAATTAAATGGTTAAACTGTGAAGGGACAGTGTGTGTGTGTGTGTGTGTGTGTGTGTGTGTGTGTGTGTGTGTGTGTGTGTGTGTGTGTGTGTGTGTGTGTGTGTGTGTGTGTGAGTGAGTATGTGACTCACTGTGTGACACACATTGTGTATGTATGTGTGTGTGTGTGTGTGTGTGTGTGTGTGTGTGTGTGTGTGACATGTATACACACTGTGTCACACATTGTGTGTGTGTGTGTGTGTGTGTGTGTGTGTGTGTGTGTGTGTGTGTGTGTGTGTGTGAGATCTTTTAATTTACATTCTGTTAATTTCCTCAGATTCACTTTATTCTTTTAATCATTTTTATTCCACATGTCAAAAAGTGAATTCCTGTTCCAATGTAAGACAATAAATCAGTCTTGAGTCAATCATTGTTAAATAAATTATTATCAATTGATTATACCATCATTACATTTCAGTATTTGTCAATGTGGGTAAAATAAGAAAGCTTACCTTCAGACACTTCAGCTATATCCAGTCCCCCAGTCACTTTGCTTGCACATTCCTTGTGTGAGCTGTGAGAAACCCAGGTCTATCACTTCAGTGCAGCAAGTCAGTTTCACTTGTTTCCATGTCAGTCACAACACTGATGGCACCTGGTGCATGTGATTTCGGCAATTACAAGGCTTCCAATCTTTCTGTATCTAGTGCAAATGTTGATTTGTCATCTACATCAAAATTAATATTATTGTTGATGAAAACTGAACGACAATCCTGCGTCGTCTGCTTTCGAAATCAGCGTTGCCTTCGTGTTCACTGAGATCGATTTCATGAACGGTCAGTTCCATCAATGAAGTACTGGGTTAGAAACTCACAAATGTCGTCTTCTTCATTGAATGGCAAAATGTGTGCAGCGCAAGTGTATCTTGTCAGGAAATCGCCAAGTCAATCTTGAAAACGTGCTTCCGAACCCTGCGACCATGTTTATTTGAGCTAGCGTGCTGAATGGCTGGTTTCGTCACGTGGCCTCTCTCGGCCAATGACAGAGGGGATTTTCCTTCATAGTGACGCATTGTTTACGTAGTGTATCCTTATTTTGAAAGCGACGATTCGCTCGTAGTTAAAAAATCAACCAATGAGAAGGACATAGATTGAAAGAGACGGACTTGACCTTTAAAACAATGTATGATTCGACCGGTCGATTCCAAGAGATGACGGAGGGCAAGCTTGTCAAAGTTGATCGATTTCGCGAAGTCATAGGCGATCAGAATGACGGGTTAGGCATTTTAAGCACACTTTTAAGGCAAAAGAAGACACAGTTATGCCTAGATACTTCAATATGAGATAAAGGAAAGCCTAAAGTTTACTATGAAGTCAAAATCTGAAAATCGACAACCTGACCCCCACCCGCCTAAAATCGCCGCTAGCGGGAAAGTTGGTCAGGGACAAAGCGACTCATTCCGTGGTGGAGGGTCACATATCAGTACACGTGCGTTTGTGTGGAGTTGTAGCTTTCGGCTTAATGGTCGCTCAAACAGTTGCATTCTTACTGTGTCAGTTATAATCACCTTAGAATTAATGTCTTAAAATAGAATTCACATGGACTCTTTATACCAGAGATCGAGACTGAGAGTAGAAGATATATGGAAGCGAACAGAGAATTAGGGGCGTGACTGGTGAAGAGAGAGAGGGACAGACAGAGATATAGTATGAGGTATTGAGATGAGAGAGAGAGAGAGAGAGAGAGAGAGACAGACAGACAGACAGACAGACAGACAGAGACAGACAGAGACAGGGAGAGACTGCGTCAACTCCACTGGTTGCCCATCCAGTACAGAATTCAGCACGACATTGGCATGTTGGTTATCTCCCATGATGGGGGTTAGGGGGTGCACGGGAGGGGTAGTACTTCTAGAGGGGGACTTGTCACGCTCTTCCGGGAGTGATTTGTCCTCTGTTGGTCCCCACCAGCACCCAGCTCTCACCTATGGGTCCTAGAAGCTGCTAGCATGTGGCAGCGCCCAACCCCCGGGCAACGGCTTTAGGTTGGCTAAACTAGGTGAGGATAACCGACGGGTCTCAAACCCTCGGTGAGTTAGGGCTTGTCTACCCAAGCATGTGAAGACTAGATCCGGCGGACTCTGCGGAAGAAACCTTCATGGTTCAACGGAGAGGAAGGCGGTTGCAGCAGAGCACTGTGGAATGGAGTGCTGAGGGAAGGATTAGGCACATAGGACATCCTGGCCATCCACTGCATCCGTTTCGATCTCCAGTCGTCTTGACCTCGTCTTGCCACTGGATACAGACGGTCTCGGACAGGAGAGTGAGGTCGACGGTGCGCAACTCCTCCTCACTATAAACAAAGTCATCGCTCAAGTCATCAGTCATCCTTCATCCCATACCATCATTTTCCCCAAGCCCTGTGGCGACAGGCGAGCGACGAAGCTACAGGTGTGGGTACACTGGCAGTCATAGTCGAGGACCTGCACACAGGCGGCTCAGGCCATAGGGTCGTTTTTCACCAACTGGAGCAGCGGTGGAGATCGGCAGCCCCCTGAGCAACTGAGCAGCCCTCTTCAGGACAGCACTGCTCGCCTCCATGGCATGAGGAAGGGGCTAGAAAAGGTGCCCTAAACATTGCCTGCTCCATACCACTCTAGTCAGCATACCGCGGCTGACGGGGACCCTACTCAAGCGGTCGACACACAAAGGAAAGAAAGAAGAAAACAAGGAGCACCCCATTGACCATTGCCACAAGGAACGTGCGTACGCTTCAGGACAGAGGCGACTCAGCCAGACCACAGAGACGCACAGCGCTCATTGCGAGTGAATTAGCCAGGTACAACATCGACATCGCTGCTTTAAGTGAGACCAGACTGGCAGAAGAAGGCAAATTCTGTGAGCGAGGCGCAGGCTACACCTTCTTTTGGAGTGGTCGCGGGCCTGAAGAGAGACGTGAGGCTGGAGTTAGCTTTGCAGTGAAGACAACCCTCGTTGGCAAGCTGGCTGGCCCCCCGAAAGGAGTGAACGATCGCCTGATGATTAAACTCCCTTTATGCAACGGGAAGAAGTTTACCACCATTGTCAGCGCCTGCGCGCCCACCATGACCGACCCAGATGAGATCAAGGACAAGTTCTACGAGGACCTGAACGCTGTCATCACCACTGTTCCCAACACAGACAAGCTCATCATTCTTGGTGACTTTAACGCGAGAGTTGGTTGTGACAGCACCTCCTGGGAAGGCGTGATTGGGAAGCATGGGGTTGGTAACTGTAACAGCAATGGCCAACTACTTCTCCAGACATGTGCCGAGCACGACCTTCTTATCACAAACACCATCTTCTGCCTCCCTACCCGTAACAGGACGTCATGGATGCATACTCGCTCTGGGCATTGGCATCTCATCGACTTTGTCATCGTCAGGAAGAGGGACAGGCAGGACATACGAGTCACGAGGGCCATGTGCGGCGCCGAGTGCTGGACAGACCACCGCCTTATCGTCTCCAAGCTCAACCTCCGCATCCAGCCCAAGAGACGGCCTCAGGGCATGAAAGCACTCAAACGCCTGAATGTCAACAAGCTGGAGCTAGGCAACATCAAGCAGAGCTTTGCTGACACCCTGGAGGAACGCCTTGAGTCCACCGTGCTGGACAACCAGAATGTGGAGGCAGCATGGGGCGCACTGCATGAGACGGTGTACAACACTGCCATGGAGTGCCTGGGGCCTTCTGTCAGGAAGCACAAAGACTGGTTTGATGAGAACTGCACTGAGATCAAGCAGCTGCTAGAAGACAAACGCCAAGCCTACAGAGCCCACATTGAAGATCCCAAGTCACAGTCAAAGAAAGACATACTGAAGAGCACACGCAGCACCATCCAGCTGAAGCTGCGGCAGATGCAGGATTCCTGGTTGAGCAACAAAGCTGATGAGATCCAGGGCTTTGCAGACAGGAACGACATGAAGAACTTCTATAACGGCCTGAAAGAAGTCTACGGTCCCACCACCTCCGGATCTGCTCCACTCCTCAGTGCTGATGGTTCTACCCTGATCACTGACAAGGACGGGATCCTTGAGAGATGGGCTAATCACTTTGACAGCGTACTGAACCGCCCCTCCACCATCAATGATGAAGCCATCAACCGACTCCCCCAGGTGCCAGTCAGTGAGTCGTTGGATGCCATTCCAAATTTGGAGGAGACCCAGAAAGCTATCCGTCTGCTATCCAATGGCAAAGCCCCTGGCTCAGACTCCATTCCAGCTGAGGTCTACAATAGATATGGCGCTGACTGAGAAGCTTCATCAGCTGTTCCAGCTCATCTGGCAGCATGAGGCAGTTCCACTGGATTTCAAAGACGCTTCCATCATACACCTGTACAAGCACAAAGGAAATCGTCAGGCCTGTTACAACCATCGTGGAATATCCCTGCTGTCCGTCGCAGGCAAGACTCCAGCCAGAGTGCTACTCAACCGTCTCATAGCGCACCTTGAGCAAGGTCTCCTACCAGAGAGCCAGTGTGGCTTCCGGAAAGAACGCGGAACTATCGACATGGTGTTTGCTGCCAGGCAGCTCCAGGAGAAGTGTCAGGAACAGAACACCGACCTTTACTCCACGTATGTCGATCTGACCAAGGCCTTCGATACTGTTAGCAGAGATGGCCTTTGGAGAATCATGGCGATGTACGGGTGTCCCAGAAAGTTCATCACCATCATGCAGCAACTACACGATGGGATGCTGGCCCGAGTCCAAGACAACGGAGAGACTTCAGAATCATTCCCTGTCTCCAACGGAGTCAAGCAAGGGTGTGTTCTTGCCCCCACCCTGTTCAGTCTCATGTTTTCAGCCATGCTGACAGATGCCTTCAGAGACGCTGACGTAGGCATTGACATCAGGTACCGCACAGATGGCTCACTCTTTAACCTCAGGAGTCTTCAAGCAAAAACCAAGGTGAGGACAGACACCGTCAACGACTTCCTGTTTGCTGATGACTGCGCTCTCAACGCTGCTTCCGAAGCTGACATGCAACACATTGTCGACAAGTTCTCTGCTGCCTGTGACAACTTTGGCCTCACAATCAGCACAAAGAAGACTGAGGTGATGCACCAGCCAGCTCCAGGAAAGCCTTACGTTGAACCAAACATCTTCATCAACGGGCAACGACTGAACGCGGTGGACAAGTTCACATACCTGGGCAGTACACTCTCTCGCACAGTTGTCATCGACGACGAGGTGAATGCCAGACTCGCCAAAGCCAGCGCTGCCTTCGGTAGACTCCATAAGAACGTTTGGAACAGGAAAGGCATCACCCTGGAGATGAAGCTTAAAGTATACAAGGCCATAGTTCTCATCACACTGCTCTATGGATGTGAATCATGGACGGTCTACAAACGCCACGCCTAAGAGCTGAACCACTTCCACACCGCCAGCCTCAGAAAACTTCTCGGCATAAAGTGGCAAGAGAAGATCCCTGACACAGAGGTGCTCACTCGTGCAAACTTGCCCAGCATCTACACCATCTTGATGCAGACCATGTAGTTCGCATGCCAGAACACCGGCTCCCCGAGAAACTGCTGTACGGCGAGCTCCAACATGGCAAGCACTGCCATGGAGGCCAAACGAAGCGCCTCAAAGACACTCTGAAAGCTTCTCTGAAGGCCTTCAACATCAACCACGACACATGGGAGCTGAATGCAATGGACAGACCAAAGTGGCGTTCAGCTGTCCACAAAGGCGCCAAATTCTGTGAGGCCAACAGAATCGCTGCAGCAGAGCAACGCAGACAGGCCAGGAAAAGCAGTTCCAGCAAGTCCCCGACAGCCGCCACCATCCCCTGTCCACACTGCGTCAGAACCTTCCGGGCGTGGATTGGCCTGATCAGTCATCTGCGCACCCGCAGAGCCCAACCCACCCACCCCCAGGATGACTAGATGGTCCTGGTCGATCCCGACGGACGAACCACATCTCCCATGATACTTATCTTCGGTCCTTTATATTTACACCCCTTCTCCTTCTCTCAGCTTTTCTTGAGAGATGTTCCTTCCACTTCCCAGAATCTTTTCAGATATTTGGTCAAAGGGTTTTTCAGTATCTGGAATTTTCTTCCTCTGAATCTCCGTCACTCACAAAATCTGTCAAATTAAAGACCTACCTGCTCAAACTGAAATTTGGATATGACGAAGCATAGTCGTTTGCCTGTTTCTTCTCACCCTCTACACCCCACTTCTGAGCCCCCCCTCCGTCCTCCCCACTGAAGTTTCCATGTGGTGTGTGTGCTTGTGGGTGGATGTTTACTGTGTGTGCTCGTGCGTGTGTGTGTGTGGATGCACGTGTTCGTGTGTCTGCAGGGCATATTGTGTTGTATTATATTACTCATTTTGTGCCTTTGATTATTATGATTTTTTGCATGTTATCATTTATATCTTCAATTTCTGGTATTGTATTTGTATATAGATTTTTTTTCCCCATTTCTGTCTTCATGTTTTGTTGTGTAGTATAATGTACTGTTGTGTATGAATTGTCTCATATGAGACGCGTAGAGCTGGGGAGCTTGTGCCACATAAGTACAATATAGATAGATAGATAGATAGACAGACAGATCCATTTCGGTAACACCAACGTCAAACCATAGCAGAATTGTACGTTCCTACAGTAAGCAGTCCCTTTAAATGTCACACAAGTGCTCACGCGTGCCTTCACTGTATCTACGTCACAGAATTGTGACACACCATCTGTCATCTAAAAATCAGTCAAGCCGTCGGATTGTGAACACTCCTACACACTCCCGCACACATACACACACACGCACCACGAGAGGACACACACACACACACACCACGCAAGAACACACACACACACACACACACACACACACACACGCACACACACACACACACGCCCACGTTCACACCACCATTACCACCACAATCACCACCAAACTAAGCAACAACGATTATCAATTCCACTACAACCATCACCACCACCACCACCAAGGTAGTCACACCTCCACCACCACCACTACTACTACCGCCACCACCACCACCACCCCCATCACACACGACACCCACGCGCACTAGCGCCGCACGAATCTCAGGCACAAATCAGTGACATCAGAGACACTTGCATCGACTTCCCTGCCCTGTCCAGGGTGTCACTAAACTACCGTGTCCTTGTCAGGAAAAGAAAGCTTTTCATCATAAAAAGCAATGTCTTATGATATCCCATACTCACCAATTCGTGATAATTCGTCAGCTAATACATTAACTCACTCTGTACGGCCAGTCCTCTCTTCTTCCTCTACACAGACCCCTCGGATGTCTAGTGGGTGTCTGAATGACCCAACCTTTAGCTTCCGTCGTCAGAATTGTGGTATCTTTGTTAATATTCACCTCTTCAGTATAAGAGCCTTCCGCTTGCAATATTTTGATGGTGGTAATTGGGGTGAAACGCTGTTAACGTCTTCTCTTTCGCCGTTCGTATGGAGAGAGTTAATGAGACCAATGAAAATAGCAAGGTGCTTAGCACTCAACCCTGATTTCCACATCTGGGTCAACTGAAGTAGACACTGTGATAACCTTTGTCAGGCCCACAGGCTAACGCACTGTCATAAATACTTCTCAAAGCCATACATTTTGTGTTCACTCCATACTTCCCCCAAACTGTCCATAACGTACTCCTATTGTTAGAGTCAATTGCCTTACCACAATCATTGAATCCTAATTACTGTTTGGGGGTCTTTAGCAAAAGATTTGCGCATTGGCATATATTGATAGAGAGAAAAACAGACACAGGTAGATAGATATATAGATAGAAAGATAGATATTGATAGATAAATAAATAGATAGATGGATAGATATATAGATAGATACAGACAGTCAGACAGACAGACAGACAGATCACACACACACACACGCACACGCACACACACACACACACACACACATTCCCACTGTTTGCTTCCTCGTGCTATTCCAACACCAGTGCTTTCCAGGACCTTGATTTGCGCATGCCGGGTCACAGCGGACTATCGATTGGCAGTTTGCCGCTGTTGCATGATGGGTGTTAAGGGAGATAACTGCGTCTTTGGCACTGACAAGTGCCGTGGTCCTCGGCGCTCCTGGTTTGGAATAATGGCATGATTGACCTTGTTGCGGTTTTTGTTGTCTTTTTATTGTTGTTGTGCTGTCTTCTTGAATGAGGATTCTTGATTCTTTCATCATTACTAAGACGAACTTATTTCCTCTTCTTCTTGTTTATTTCTTTTTCTTTCCTTTTTTTAAAAGATATTTTCCCTGTTCGATTTTGTTCTTGTTCTTGTTCTTGTTCTGCTTCTTCTTCTTCATGTTTCATTCATATTCTGCAGCTTCTTTTCATGTTTTATTTTTTCATCGTTGTTTCTTAATTTTGTTTACGCGTTTGTATTCATATTTTTTTTTCTCTTATCTGTTGCTTGGCTTACTGATTCATTCAATAGTGTGTGCATTATTGAAATAGACGCGAACAGACAGACAGAGAGACCGCCAGACAGACATAGTGCTGTAGTCATCGTGAAATACAGTCCACATCTGTTACACCTGCCAGACAATGATGTCATTGATATTCTGATTCATATCAGATGAATCCGTAGCATAATGAACCCAAAATGGGACGCTCCACTGACGACCAGAAAAAACGTTCTGTATACCGAACAAATAAATGAATGAAAAACAACAAGAAACGAAATTTGAAATCTCTTCCAACGGCTGTGTGCCTTTGGAATTATGTACCTGCTGGTAATAATCTGTGATAGAAATGATAACAGAAAAAAATGTATCTAGCGATAAAGAAATCTGTGTGTGTGTGTGTGTGTGTGTGTGTGTGTGTGTGCACTCATTTGTACACACAGTTGTTGAACACATCTGGCTTTTCATTCCTGGCTTCTTTTGTTTTTTGGTGTGTTTTTTTTTGTGGTTTTTTTTTGTTTGTTTTGTTTTTTAATTTACAGGTTCATATCATTCTCTCAACGTATTTAAATACTACCTTCCCCCCAATAAATAATAAGATTTTTTTAAATGTGGCTTCTTTTTAACTTGATGTAACTTTCTTTAATTACTTCTCATTTAATTTCACTTAAATTAAGATTTGATTTTTTTGATAAATTGGCACACTGATCATGTAGCGCAAATCTCTTCATGTCCAGGTACTGGCAAAGTAAAATACTGAAAAGTTAAATAAATGAATGAAAAAAAAAACACGTGATTGAATAAACAAAGACCTTGCAGTTTTCACATTTCCAAAGTACCGCTAGAAGTTTTCTTAATGTCTGCATGTTATCTCAAAGAAATTATGTACCTTGAAGCATTGGTACTTGCTTTTAGCCACTGGAGAAACAAAGAAAGTGTTAATTTGAAATACGATGTAAAACGAAAACGTCGTCGAATAAGGACCTAACGAAAACAAGAAAGGCAAGGCCTTCCAGACTCACTTGTGATACACACTTAACTCTCAACAGTTTTGGAGTTTTTCGCACTTTTTTTTTTTTTTAGAAATAACTATACAGCAGTTTTAAATTCCTTTTGAATTAATGTGCATTCATGGACCAACTTTGATGTGTTATATATCAATGTCATCAGAATAAAACAAACTTTCAAAATATAATATATTTTAAATGCTTGTAGAACATTGTCATTTTGATTACCTTTGACCTCTCTTGCTAAAGAAATTTTGAGCATTTTCAAAGTTTTTCACGTTCTTACTGAACAAAAAATCCAAGATATTGAGTTCAAGTTCACAATTTTAACTTTTATTGAGAAAGCAATCATTTTTCTTTCATCTGAAATGAAATTCACAGTGCTGTGTCTAAAAGTATATGTTCAGTGCTGTGAATAAAATTATAACTATATTCCCTGAATGATTACTACAAATCACATAAGTCATGTACACCACAACAGACTTCTTGTTTTGCAGAAAGAAAACCCACAGTAGTTTAGACGGTTAACATTAATGCAGCATCCCATGGATACAAGAATATATATCATTCACACACTATCGTCAGTTTCTTTCTTTAAACAATATATTTGTTGATATTCTTGCTAAAAATAGACCGACCACTCCCACCTGAACAATTTACCTGTTTTGACAGTGGAAACAGTTGCCTTGGTTCTTTTGATACTCATGGGTTATGAAGAGAATGTCAAAAAGAAACCAGTTTATAGGTATATAAAGAATGTGCAGAAAACATCCTGAGGAAGAAACTATGAAAGAAATGTGTGAGACAATCAAACATGTGCATATATCTTTAAACTTCATCACTCTTCCATTCTGGCTTTTCTGTCATGGTGGTGTGTCCATCGAGATCGATGATGACCATCGTTGTCATCCAGCTGGGGCATGGGGGGACGGTGGTGGTGGGGTGGGGGGAGGATGCTCATGAATCTATCTGTGAATGCGCAGATGGCTGAATAGTCCAGTCTGCGCACGAAATGTTCGCTGACAGTTGGGGCAGACAAAGACAGGCATATCATTGTCAGGGAGGTTATTTGCCCGTGACTTTCTGGCCTGCCTCTTCTGAACAGCTGCAGCAGTCCTGTTGGCCTCGCACAACTTGGCGTCTTTGTGCACAGCAGTGCGCCATTTGTCACGGTCCACTGCAGATTCCTCCCAGGAGTCAGGGTTGATATCAAATGCTTTCAGAGAGACTTTCAGAGTATCTCTGAAGCGCTTCTTCTGACCTCCGTGTGATCTCTTCCCTTGTTGCAGCTCGCCATAGAAGAGCCTTTTGGGCAGCCGATGGTCTGGCATGCGCGCCACGTGCCCAGCCCAGCGAAGCTGGGACTTCATCAGGATGGTGAAGATGCTGGGAAGGGTGGCTTTTGCGAGCACCTCTGTGTCTGGGGTCCTGTCTTGCCACTTGATGTTTAGTAGCTTCCTGAGGCATGCTGTGTGGAAGTGGTTCAGCTTCTTGGCATGTCGTTGGTACACTGTCCAAGTTTCGCAGGCGTACAGTAGTGTGGGGAGAACTACTGCTCTGTATACCTTTAGCTTGGTCTCAAGACTAATGCCTCTTCTGTTCCAGACATTTGCATTGAGTCTACCAAAAGTTGCGCTTGCTCTTGCAATCCTGACGTTCACTTCATCGTCGATGGTCGCATTTCGTGACAGTGTGCTGCCAAGGTATATGAACCGCTCCACCGTACTGAGTCTCTGACCGTTGACTGTGATGTTGGGTTCAACGTAGGGTTTCCCTGGGGCTGGCTGATGGAGAACTTC
>NC_134894.1:34850191-34892691 GCF_041734735.1 Babylonia areolata
TTCGAAGTTTTGAAGACGAGGCCATCATCCGCAAGAGTAAGCACCCGAGCTATTCCATTATTGTTTAAGTCTGCAGGGCCTTTCGTATAGACGTTGTAGAGGACAGAAGAGAGCGGAGACCCTTGTGGCAGTCCCATGGATAGTTTAGAAGGTGCAGACATCCAATCTCCGAGGCGTAGGACGACGGTTCTTTCCTGAAGCGCTGCTGCTATCCATCTTGTCAGTGTGAAACGTACTCCATACCTTAGTAGCAGCTCCATGAGGTGTGAAAACTGGACTTTATTGTAGGCATCTTCAAGGTCGATTGCTACAGTAGTGTTTCTTCTTTCCTTTGAAATCCTTCATATACCTCATATGCGAAAGCAGACGCATTTTCCCATATAGACTTACCTGTTCTGTAACCACCTTGATTTGAAGGGAGAATGTGCCTGTGTTCAAGATCCATTGCAAGTTTCCTGGCTATTATGCGTTCCATGAGCTTTCCAGCAATGTTTAGCATGGTTATGATTCGGTGGCCGCTTACCTGACGATGGTCCTTTCCTGGTTTTGGTATGGGCTTTAAGAAGCTGTGTGTCCAGTCCTCCAGCACATGTCTATTGTGGAAACTGTTTTGATACTGATTGAAAAGTTTACTTCTGTCTTCTTCCAATAGCTCCTTGACGTCCGAGCAGCTACATTTGTCTGGGCCAGGAGACAATTCTTTCTTGCATTTTTGCTATTGCTTTGTTTAGATCACCTATTATCAAGTCATCATCAGGTCCAGTCTGCATAAGGTTTTGGTTTAACTCCTCAACATATTTCTTTTTTTCATCTAAGTTTCTTTGACCACTCTGTTGTATGAACCGTTTGAGCAGGGAGGATCCTTTTTCTTCATTTGTCTTAAGCTTAGTTCAATCAGTATCTAACATATCTAGCATATCTGGGGTTGTTGTTGTGCACGTTTTCCCTTCCATGCGACAGTAAAATTGCCAGAACTCTGTCAATGTTGTGTCATAACTGAGTGCCTTGCAAAATTGTGGCATGATTGTCATATGTCAATATGTTTTCCTTTAAAATTTCATAAAAGTTTGGATCATCTTTATTTGGACCGTAGACGTTTACCAAAAAATATCTTTTTCCATAGTTTTTAGGGATATCATTATAAAGTTTCCATTTGTGTATCTTTCCATTTTGTTGATTTCAAATTCAAACTTGTTATTCAACAGTATTGCCACTCCCCTTGCATTTGATTTATAGGATGCAAAAAAGCATTCATATCCCCATTCTGATTTGATATATGTTTCTGTTTTTGTAGTAAAATGTGTATCTTGTAAGCAGTAGATATTGTATGATTTATTTCTAAATGAAACACATCTCTTCTTTTCTTCAGATCTCCTAGTCCCTGACAATTCAGGGACGATATCGTTATGTTTGTCATATTTAGCTAATTATAGTTGTATGATAATAATGAGCTTAATTACACAGTAAGGATATTTTCATATACAATGCTAATATTTTCTTTAACTGACTTATAATTTAAAAGACTCAATGGTGATGCCTTCATTGTTTTCACAGCCACTGTACTAAAGCGATATTGGTATAACATTGGGGAACAAAAGTAGTACACTATGTAGGTCCACAAGTGCACGTATTTGTGTCCTGGGAAAATGGACATCAGATAAGGTACAATAAATATCACTAAACAATAAAAATGTATACACATGTAAAGAAAATGGCACACGATATACACTGAAAAAAGGAACTACCGCTCGCGAGCTATAGCGCAGTCTGTCTGCTTGTTTTCAATTTTGTCGTCTCAATTGCGCTAAGTGTCAGTGACGCTATTTTTTGCCAACCTTATGCTCTTTTTACTATGTGTCGATAGCACTATTTTTGCGACCCTTCCAAATGCTTGTTGCTACGTCTGATTGGCGCTGTAAGACGGATGTAGCCTACGGCTACGTTCACACTAATCCCAGGCCAGTTGCTGACAGCAGCTGACAGCAACTGGCCAAAAATTGTGCGCACGTTATTTTTTTCCACTTTCCCGCCATGTGTGCCGGCGGTGAGTGTTTACGCTGGCCACCATCCGTCTCCAGCCATCACCTGCCAGCTATTAAACATTTTGATTTGTGGCGTGCACACAAATGAGACAGATGACTGATCCAAGACATGAAACACCTCAATGATACTGGCAACGTGAATCCCAATGGTATTCATTAACCTTTGTTTTTTTATGTCTGGTGAGTGCCATGTTGTTTCTAGCTAACAGCTGGCTGTATCTCACCGAAATGTGTTGCTGTGTCAGGCTGACGGCAACTGTGCAATGATTACCTGCCGCCGACTGTCATACACATTCACACTTGTTTGTTCTGTGGAACCAAGTGTTGTTTAGTTCCTCGATTATTTGCTAACTTCTGGAATTCCTCGTGCGATTCAGAGTTCAGAGCTTATTTTCCCACCGAAAGATGCCTTTTCACTGTCGATATCGCTGGTCTGAGAAGGAAGGGCGTGGACTGTGTTGTTGTTGTTTCTGTTTCTGTTGTTGTTTCTGTAAATTTAACAGTCAATTGAGGAAAACAGTCATTTCCAAACATGATTTGTTTTTGTGTTTTTTGTTGTTGTTGTTGTTTTTCAGACATTTCCAGAAACGAATGCGATCTGAGTAATTGTTGATAACCCCGAGTTGTTTTATCAAGCTGGTGAACTTTTTCTTTTTTTTTTTCAAAGCAGGCTTTCCAGAAACATGCATGCTGGCTTCAGAACACTTTAAGAAACCCTGGATAACAGGTACAAGCGAAAAAAGGAAAGCGCTTTCTTCCAGATGACTTTTTTGCTGCCCCATTTTCTGCCCCGTTTCAGTGGCATTACTCCCACGCCGCTTATTCCGAGCCCCCCATACATAGGCACACCCGAATTCGTCAGTCACAGTCACAGTGCCTGCAGTGCACAGGGGACCATCGATGTCAGGTCGTCGGGAGCCCACACACCAGAGGAGACCCTGCACTACTGCTGAGTCACTTCAGTGGTGTCGGGCAAACCTGCTCTGATTTAACATACTTCAGACACCACCTAATAAGCCTAATAAGCCCCCTACTAACGACAACAATGGCATACTGGTGGAGCCATACTGATTGAGCGTCTCCTCCAGACCAGACACCGCCACCACCTCCCTCCAACGGCAGTCCTTATGAATTCACAGACACTGAAGACCTGGACAAGACTCATCCCCAGCAAAGAAATGGAGGTGTATCGTTACTGAGGTCACCATGAGAGCAGGGCATATAAGGTCGCATAATTTGGGGATTTTGTATAGGCTATATATATATATATATATATATATATATATATATATATATACTTTTATATATTATATTATACTATATTATTATAGTGTGTGTGTGTGTGTGTGTGTCTGTGAAGGAGGGGTGTTAGGGCTTGGGGTAGGGGATGGGTCGAAGGTTATGTCATTTGTTTGCTATAATGTTTTCATTTATTTGCTGACTTTGCACAGGTGTGTGTGTGTGGGTGCGTGTTGCATCTGCGTGTGTGTGTGTGTGTGTGTGTGTGTGTGTGTGTGTGTGTGTGTGTGTGTGTGTGTGTGTGTGTGTGTGCATATGAGAGAGAGAGACAGAGAGAGAGAGAGACAGAGAGGGGGGGGAATAAAACAAGAAAGGCAAGGCCTTCAAGACTCACTTGTGATACACACTTAAAGAAATTGTTTTTAATAGTTTGTTGAAATGTGTTCTCTATTCATTATCATAATTATATACACTCGGCAGCTTCACGTTAAAAAAAAAAATAAATAAAAAGCCTTGAAAGCCGATTTGAACCACGGATGTTCGAGTTATTTTATTCACTGCACTAACGCGGGTTCATTTATGACGTTCAAAAATTACCATGTTAGCATGTTCTTTCAGCAGAGTAAATCGATAATGGTGATCGAAGTGATAACGTCGTTTAAATTATTTTATTTTGGTATATCTCGGGCATTTAGAAATCTCTTTCAGGTCCGAGGTAAAGGAGACGTTCCCATCGCCTCAAATACACTGCAATATATGTCCGTTTTTATAGATCTGCAGACTTCCATGTTCGACAAGCTTGGTTTTTTTATTTTGTTATCTTTTTTTAATTTTGTCTGTTTATTGTGTGTGTGCGTGTGTTGTTGTTGTTTGTTGGTTTTTTTTTTGTGTGTGTGTGTGGGGGGGGGGTGTTTTTGGGTTTTTTTGGTCTGTTTTGTCTTTTTTTCTTTTGTCTTTTTTTTTTAATCACTTTGAAACTACGACACCGTCTATTCAATTTATCGTTTCTGTTCATTTTAGTTAATTCAATAATTATCCACTTTAAAACATTCCTATGCAGTAAACACGTTGATGATCATTTAAGAAATTCTTTTAATTCGGCGGTAAAGTAGACGTTGCCATCGCGTCAGGCTTGCAACATATTTTATCAAGATCTGCACAGACCAGGCTAGACAAGGCTGGCCGAAACTCAGTGAAACGATCGATTCAAATTTTCTTTTATGTTCTTTCTAGTAAATTCAGTGTCCACATAAGAATATTCATATGCAGCGAACGCTGTATGTGTTCTGTCCAGATCAGAATTAAATTTTGTGTTTCTTTTCTTTTGATTGCAATCAAGAAAAACGAGGTCATGGCGTTTCCTTACCAGACAACCAGACAGCTGCAATGGAGTAACAGTGTTTTTCTGATTCCGGGATCAGCATCAACGAAATAAACCATTAATTATTCGGAAATACGGCTATGTTCGGGAGACGTACAACCTATTATTGGTATGACTGTGAAGAATGTTTTCCTACTATTTTTAAGCTAAATTTGGTATTGGCAGACAAAGTATTTCCAGAGAAAATGGCAATGTTAAAGTTTACCACACGCACACACACACACACAACTGAACACCAGGCTATAACAAAGACTCACTTTGTTTACACAAGTTCCTAACATACACGTGAGTACACAAGTGAGTCAATAAACAAGTATCTGACAAAGTTGAAATGGAATGCTGACATTAACCTTTCGTAAACACACACCAGAAAATACGACATGATCATAATTCATTTACACAGGGACAATCAAGCACACAGAGTCTCCATCAATCGAGCGATGCCACTGACACGCAGCGCTACTGACACGTAGCGACAAGAGAAATAGTGCTGTTGACACGTAGCTCTACTGAACGTAGTGGTAGGTTCGTAGCGCTATTGGCACATAGCGATACTGAACGTAGCGCTACTGACACGTGGCGTTTTCAACACATAGCACTTTTGACACGTACCGCTATCGACACGTAGCGCTTCTGACCCGTAGCTCTTTTGACACGTAGCGAAATTGACACGCACCGCTATCGACATGCACTCAACAGAGACACTGCACAGTGATATGCAGATGACGACGAAGAAGGTTTTGTTGTTGTTGTTGTTGTTGTTTTTCCACCCACACTTCACCGTTGTTGTGAAAGAACCTTCACTATGGACAAAAACATGAAACAAGCTAAACGAAAACGATACAAAGCAGCTTTGTTCCTTTACAGGCTTAATGATGGAGTCTCCCGTTGGTCTGACGGATGAGTAGGCAGGCAGGCGTATCTGTCGGTGTGTGTCCTCATATATGGAAGAATAGGCCGATTCTGGATGTGCAGCACTTCCCACAGGTGTTGCAAGGGAAAACGTCTCCAGAAGCTGAGCCCTGCTTCCTTCGCTCACGCTTCTCCTTAATGGCCAGCGTTCTCTTGTTTTCAAACGTCTTTATGCCACTAGAGCACAGCATCCTCCAGCGAGAGTGGTCAAGGGCATCAGTTTCCCAGGAAGCGATGTCTTTGTCACAGGCTTTGAGGTTTGTCTTCAAGGTGTCCTTGAAGCGCTTGCAGGGTCTTCCAAGTTCATGGTGGCCTTCCTTCAGCTAGCCATACAAAAGCATCTCCTCTCTAGCACCTGGAGGCTGGAGACCCTGTCTTGCCACTTTATGCCAAGGATCTTTCGTAGGCATCTCTGGTGAAACTGCTCAAGTTGTTGAATGTGACGGCGATACGTCGTCCATGTTTCACAGCAGTACAACAAGGTGGTCAGCACAACAGCTCTGTAGGTTTTGATTTTGGTGCTGACCCTGATGACTTTGTTGTTCCACAGCCTGTTGTTGAGTCTGCCAAAGGCGGAGCTGTCCTTGGCGATGCGCAGTGTCACTTCTTCATCAAGGGCTCCGTTGCTGCATAGGGTGCTGCCTAGGTAGCAAAACTTATCAACTGACTTGATCTCTGTGTCATCGATCTTGATTGCAGGTTGGAGGGAGGCACTGGCGTTCTGTGAGCTAGCTGGTTGGTACCTGGACTCGGTCTTGCTGAGGCTGTTGGTGAGTCCAAAATGCCTGCAGGAGATTGAGAACCTGTCCATAATGAACTGCATGTCCTCATGGGTGTGTGCAGCAAGCGTGCAGTCATCAGCGAAGAGGAAATCTCTCAAAAGTGCCTCGAACACCCTGGACCTGGCATGGAGTCGCCGCAAGTTGAAAAGTTTGCCATCTGTGCGAAACTGAATGTAGATACCCTGGTCACATTCTTGGAAGGTGTCAATCAGCATGTCAGAGAAGAGAATGGAGCACAGTGTGGGTGCCAGGATGCAGCCCTGCTTCACTCTATTTACCACAGGGAACGGATCCAACATGTCAGTATTTTCCTATGCTCTCGCCTGCATGCCATCGTGGAAAAGCCTTGGGTTTTTACAGGCTTAATACACGAAGCAAATAAAACAAAACCGAACAAACACGAAGAGATAGTTAAATGAAGCGTGACTAATGTCAACAGTTTCGTTACGTCATATGTTCTATTACGTCAACGTTAATTCCGAGCGCCATAAAGGAGATCTGCAAAACCAGTGACGTCGTAGAGAATACCCCTTAAGTTCCTGTCATCTCTTTCACATCAATTGTTACTATTGGTATCGCCTATTACACACCCAAAGCTGGCACCATTATCTTGACGGAACGACTTCTTAAAGACAGTAAACGAGATTCCACACATGGTACACGAGACTGCAGCAGCATCCACAACCTCTTCTATGACACATGTAATAACACAGAATACAGTTATATAGTTTTGAATCATTGAAACCAATTGCAGTTACAAAAGTGTTGTTTACCAGCGTTCGTTCCTGTTACATTCGATTATCCAGTTAAAATTAAGAAAGATGACGTAATCGATTATACAGACACCATATATCAGATTGGTATACACTGCAAAACAAAACAACATTCCATGAAGAAAATACCACGCACAAAGTTAATTACAACGTCCAGCCTGAAAAAAAAAAAAATCAACATGCCATAATTCCGACTGACTTCATGAACCTCTTGCAGAAAACTAAGAGTTAAATGGGGAGCCCAGAGTGGCATGAGGCAAAGCGCAACACCCAACTCCAAAAGCTTTGCCCAATACGTGCAAGTGTTGAGGGGAATGAGCAAGCTGACAGACTTGCTGGTCGCGCAACAACGAGTGGTCTACACCTCCGACAATCCGAGACTGTAAGAAAAGGGAACCTTAAAAACCAGGTACAGGGCTATTACACAATCAACTGCCTCAAAGAAAGAATGACAGAGAGAGACTAAAAATGACAGAGAGAGGGAATGGCTGTAAGTCTAATATATATATATATATATATATATATATAGAGAGAGAGAGAGAGAGAGAGAGAGGTGTTTTCTTTCCTTTTTTATAAGAGAGAGATGTGTTTTCTTTCCTTTTTTTATAATTCTTTTTTTTTTTTTTTAATCATCATTATCACTCTTCAAAGACTGAATTGGGAAGTCATTAGGTTTGTTAGTATGTTTTGTTTATTGTTTCTTTGTTGTTTGTTGTCTGTTGGTTTACTTGTCTGTTTCAAAGAATTTGGCAAATTATCAAACGGTGTTCCAACGGGTGGTTCATCAGCATCATGATATCTCTCACGAGTTACAGGGGATGAAACAAGAGTCCTGTCTGGTAAGCAAACGGTTCTCTCCTTCCAGGGGATTCAAGTGGTCCCCTGATGATCTCTCTTAAGGGTTTTGAAACATCTTCAACCCCCTCCTCCCCACTTTACAACATTTTTCTCCTCAACAGAGCAAAAATCGCCACTATAATAGCGAACAAACCTTTGCTCTGTTGTATTTTGTCATTTTAATGTCCACTCTCTTTGTTGTATCTGTTTTCATTATCTATGAAGTTCTTTATTGTTTTTGAGAATGTATTTAGGCAATGAGTGACTGATTCGTTCACTGACCTATTTAATTTGTGATTGAATTATTTCATTTCATTTGCTCGTGGCAACAGTGTCTTTTTCTTGTAGACATGTTGATTCGTGATGCTAACCGTTTTAACAGTTTTTCTTCCTGCGTTTTCCTTCTTAGCTGTGCTAATACCGTCCACGTGTAAAAGAGTGGATTGAGGGCAGCATTGAGGGGAGACATGAACACAACCAGGGTTCCATAGATTTTGTCTGATACAGTAATATCAGCAGCTGACATTATCGTAACCAGGCCTAATAAAAACCAGCAGAAAGCGGTCATGGCGGCTACTTTTCGCATCAGGTGGAGTGAGGAATAAACTGACCTCTTTGCGGGATCCAAAATGATCCTATATTTCGGTGTAAGCCTACAGATGATAACTTGGCCACCTAAAATCATTATGCTCACAATGAAATTGATCACACCAATAACGATGAACCATCTGAACTCTTGATTAGACCTGTAATGTTGAAACAATGCCAGGCGACAAAGACCTGACTGATCAGCGAGGCCCCAGTGTGACAGTCTAGGAAGAAATGGTATTAGAGACAATGATATTCCAGCAGACCAGATCAATAGATATAAAATAACTGAATGTTTCTCAAACGGCGATGAATTTTTGGGGAAATAAAGGACCAAAGTATGATCCAAGGTGATGAACAAGATGAAAAAAATGGACACCTCGATGGACAGAAGGAATAGAAAACCATTTACTTTACACGCCATACTTGTAATCCATGCCTTTTCAAACTGGATGTATTGTCCGTGAAATATTTCATTTGCTACCAAAATAATACCAACGTGACATCCCATGCATACATCAGCAAAATTTTGTTGGGCAATGGTCATTGTGAACTTGTTTCCAAACAGTTCTTTGACAGTCAATGGGAATAAACATCGAACCAAGCTACCCACTACGGTGAAAGCGCTTACCTTCCACATGAAAAATGTGTGTAGTTCCGATGGAATCAACGTTCTGCATGAAGGAAAAACCACTTGAGCTACTACACATTTTATTGTAATCGTTTGTACGGGAAATGTATTATCACAGCAAATTCTATAATTAGATGAGTATACATGTCCTAAACAACGTGACCTTTTAAACAAATCAAAAGGAAAGTCTCTCACTGGATTTTCTGTTATGTCCAATTCCATCAACTCAGGTAAGTTTTTAAAACCTCTTGCTCCAATCATGTTAAGTGCAGAAAAGGATAGATTCACAGATTTTACACTGGGTAAATATACAGACACTACACTGTTCATAATGTTAATATGTGTGTTCGACATGTCCATTCGTCTCAATGAATAATGAATCTGCTTCAGCTGTTTACTTGTCATTTCCCGTGTAGGGTTATTTCTTAAGGTTATCATTTTCAAATTAGGCAGCTTATTAATAACAGCAATATCAAGCGATCTCAGATGGTTGTTGTCAAGATTGATGGACTGCAGGTTGGTGAGCTTCACACCTGAAATATTATGCAGTGAGCAATGAGACAGTCTCAGATGAATAAGATTTATATAATTTGTAAAATCTGCCAGTGTCATTCCTGACCCTGTGGCATCCACGTAGCGAAGGGAAGTGAACAGCTGAGTGAGAAAGAAGTGACTACACCACAAAGAATAACCTTGACACAGACATCCCTCAGGACAAGTCATCTCACATAGCAGTTCATCATCCTGCTGTGGGCACTGACCCCAACCGTCACACAAATGATCTTCATGCACACAGACTTGGGAATCTCTACATTTGTAGTAGTAAGGACAAACCACGCTGTCACAGTTTTGTTCATCTTCTCCATAAATACAGTCGGAAAATCCGTTGCATCGAGTGTAGAGAGGAAGACAGTACAGCCAGTCGGTTGCACAACGATAATGAGTTTCCGGACAAGAGTCCTCAGCTTTCATAACCTGCTGTGTGAAGTAACCTGAACCATCTAGGTTGATGTAAAAACGGTGCCGTTTCAGTTCATCCTTGGCTGGAAAATGCACTGTTTCTCCTTCTGGACATGTCGCTTCGTCAGACTCGTCCACACAGTCTGAATATCCATTACACCGCTGACTGGGCGATACACGCTGACTGTTTGAACACAGGAACCCCTCACCTGATGGTTCACAGAATGTTTCATCGCTGTTGTCTGGGCAGTCTTGTCTGAAGTCACACACGAAAGTGTGATGTACTACTGTGAAATTATCACCACAGATAAACATGTCATATGTCTTTGTAACGGCCGTCCCAGCATGAGTTATGTGATAATTTTGCCCGTGACTCACGTTCATAAACATATGAAGCTGTGGGTAGCTCGCTCTGCCACAGCTACTTACGAGATCAGAAAAAAGAAATGCGTGCGCCAGTTCTTTGTCTGGACACACAACCAGAAATTGGTTTGTGTTCTGGAAAACGGACTGTTGTGAACGTACGTGAAATATAATTTGGGGTGGTTTGCTTCTGAGTGAAGGTGGGTGTATTTCACACAATGACTCGGGACACATAATATTTTCAAGCGAAGATTGGGAGGAAAGTACCATAGAAAGGAAGAACCCACTTTGGATCATCCTTGAAGGGTGATAATGATTCAATATTCTGATGTGATTCATGTTGTAGATCAATGTGCTGTCTGACCATTTACGAAACTTGCTATACATGAAGGGTAACCTGTCCCATCCTGTTGTGTAACCTAAACAAAGTTTTAAGATTTCAAATCGTTGGAAAATATAAGAAGTGTGCTCTCGTTCTTTCCTTGTTTTTATTGAAGCTAATCTTCCACCCATACTTCTGCACTTAAAATCCCACATTACGAAATGTGTTGGCCTGCCTGTCATGAGAAGTTTACTAAAGCATTTGCCATGTGAAGACACCAGACCTTGACAGTCAGGACTGCTGAAGGGACAGTGTTCTGTCTCATCCTGACTATCCTCACACTCTAACTTCAGGTTGCACTTGAGGTGATCCTGAAATTCAGAATAACTAGTCGCAGAACAGTTAAACAAGCCATTAGACAATTTATGGGGCCGTGTTTTTTCAGAAAGCGTTGAAAAATATAGTTTAGTATTCTGATATATTTCCATGATATTTACCTGAATTTGAAGATACGATGAAAGGAATACGTGAGCTGGTTTACCAAAGTCAGCGTGCAAATGCATCACGTTTTGTTCAGATGCATTTGGTTTTTTATACTTAACAAGAGCATAAAACGTCCGAAAATGGAGAATTTTCGGATAACGTACCTGCTGAAAACTAATCATGAAGATATGTCTAGTCGGCCCCTTCAGTTCAACACTGAATATTTTCTTTTCTTTCTGAAGAAAGCGATTAGTTCCTAGATATGGTACGATCATGTATCCAGAATTTCTAAACATATATCTTAAAACCACACTGTTATGTTTTATTTCAACAATATGAATGTTAAGTAAAGGATTATTGCTGTGATGAATATATATATGGTTTGTAGGTGATTGGAAAAACAGTTCTTTAAATGCATGATGCATGCATCTCACATCAATTCCTCCATCTTTATGTGACACTTTTGTTGACCAGTAACTGGTATCACACCAGTAAGATAACACTCGCAAGTGAACCTGGACATACAAACCTTGCGAAAGCTTCACATGGATTTTACAGAAAGTAACAGAGTCACTGCAGATACTATAAACTACCCCCGTGTCTTGCATGTCATTTTGCCAGTCGGTTACACAGTTTGAATCGGTGACCTGCAGCAGAAGGTAGTTTGAAATGTTTTGGTCTGTGAGGTGTCCAATGCCTGGACATGCGGCCCTGAGCGTCGTAGCGTTGGTGTTACCATTGTTCAGGATTCTTTCGTCTGTAATCAAGTGAGCAGAGACAGAGAACGATACTTAAGTCTTCTAGTTCCATGCACAAATGATGCAGTAATTTCCAAAGAGAACATATACTAAACCATAAGGCAATGCATATTACTATATATAAGCTAATCACGAGACGATCACTACCAGTCAGACAGTCAGCAGTGAGGATGCAAGCAAATATGCATCTGTCAAAACCCCAGACATGTTCGCGTTTGATTACTTAAACACGTACTTTCAATGTCTATTCTATGTCTGCATTATTAGCATTAGCAACATGATCACGTGAATTTCTCTTTGGAGATGATACAATTGATATGTCTTGATTTAAGATGATAAAGTTAGCACGCTTTGATTTCTCTCAGTAACTTGAAGTGTGATGGACATTATTCTGCTCTGTTCAGCACTGCTCAATTATGACTGCTATAAAAAAAAAAATTTTTAAAGAAAAAAAAGGAAAAGAAGGTATATCGAAAGAAATAACTCACAATTTACCTTGTTTCTCTCTTTCGCTTTCTATGTCTTTGCCTGTCTGTCTCTCTCTCTAGATTATATGTAAAACCATAAGATGGGCAGAAGGGGAATATCGTCCTCTTCTCTGGACGTCTATATCATGTTTAATTTGACCTTGTAATAATAATATTAATCATCATCACCATATCATCATCCAAAAAAGAGACAATCATGAAACAGAGTTGTTAGAAATGTCCATTTCCTGTTTTGATTCTTGTTTCTTGACATTTATCAATAGTCATTTCCATTTACACCTCAACTAAGATTTGATTTAGTTTGATATGATCTACAAGCAACGAGGCAGATAAGCTCTGAAATTTCTAAGTTTATTTCATTGTCTCATTGGGCTTGAAAGTAAATTGCAACTTTATCGGAAAAGGTGAATTCATTTCAAAATTTTGTTTATTATTTAACCATAATTATTCATGCACAGACTAATGGTGCTTATTGTTTGTTTGTTTGTATTTACCAAGCGTAATGGTGTTCGTTTTTGTTTCAGAAAAAGCCCATCAGTTTGTTCATCTTTGTTCATGTGTGCATTCACATAAAGAATGAAAACCCATACCCATTTGTGTCTGCTGTCCCATCAATGGGACGTACAAATTTTATCCGTCGAATGACAGTTTTCTACGTTTTAACGAAAATTAGAGTAAGATGTGTTCACTGCAGACTAATACCTATAAAATCATGTTATTTTCACATAGAAAAAAATTGGGCATTAATGGGTTAAGAGCAACAGTGCAGAGGTCAGGGAGGTTATGAAAGTAAACATCAATATCACAAAGAACCAACTATTTGTCACACGAAACATATTTATGACTCCAGCAGACTGGATACCTGTTTTCAAAACCTTGAATTTCTCAGTCTGTTTTCTGACTTTGTAGGGGCGGTAAACACTCAGAAACTGACATGTTTGACCATCATATAAAACAAAAATGCACTTCACAGATATCAAAGGGCGTAAAAGAAAAATCTTTGACACTCTGGGAAATCAGGAAATTTGAAGGGGACCACTTGTTCGGCCTTCTTCGGATGCTTATAATCCCTTTATCTACAAGAATGCCTTGAAAGTTTTCATGACGTCTCACACCATTGTTGAGCTTTTTAATGTTAATGTTTGGCTGCACATTTTAGTAGCACTCTTGGTGGGTTGGGGTGTTCAGACATTGCTTCTGTCGTTGATACCTTGCCATCCATATTCCTCAGACTAATCTGCCCAAACCTCTTCACCGGGTTACAACAAGCCACAGAGGTTCATCTTCACACTATGCGCAGGATTGTTAGCGTAACGATGCCCTGCCTGAGGCTGGTAAAGATTCTGCCCACGGATACTTTTATTCTTGCGATCTAGAAATATGTCTATTTGTTTCGCACAAATACCCGTGACAGATCTGCCATCGTTCTTTCCAGGGTCGAGTAACGTGTGGATTCAAACACACACAGTCTTTTAGAACACTGTGCAGAACTTTGGAGCTCTAAACCAAGTCTCGTTTATGCCCATTAGCCTTAAGGAATGTAATATTGTTTGGGGTGGATCTGGTTTAGGTAAGAGAACCCTCTCTGAACCAAGGAGGGAGGGGGGGATAAAGGAGAGGCAAAACTCTGCATTGACATAAACTAAGGCCCATTCTTTCCCCGATTTTCCCATTTAACACACACCCGATTTTTACCTGATGCTCAAATACAGTCATGGTTTGTGAAACTCCTCAGTAAGTGCACTCTACACTCAAATGTTTTTACTGGGACAATCGCATGAGGCGTGTGTGCCTCAACGGTAAAATAAAACCAGAATCTGAAAGTAAACTGAACTAAGTATATTTCGGCGTAAAAACAGATCTAACATTTTGTGGCAGCACCACGTTGACTAATCTTAGAATTTAAGCAAATTCCTTTTTCGTTCTCCTTTCAGGGGAAGTGGGTTACTTGTTCGTTTTTGATTTTTTTATCACCCTTGTAACCCGTTTTCTGTGCAGTTTCATGCCATCACTAGCTTACTCATCATGTTGCAATATTAGTGACAGCAGTCCACGGGGAGAGGGGGCGGGAGGGGGCTGGGGGGATAAACAAGCTTTTTCTTAAAAATGACAAGACTCACAAACAGTTTCAGTTTCTCAAGGAGGCGTCACTGCGTTCGGACAAAACCATTTACGCTACACCACATCTGCTGCACAGATGCCTGACCAGCAGCATAACCCAACGCGCTTAGTCAGGCCTTGAGTGCATGCATACGTATTTGTGTACCTATCAGAGTGGAGTTTTTGGAAAGAATTTTGCCATGGGTTCTTTTACAGTGCGCCAAATGCGTGCTGCATTCGGGACCTCGGTTTATCGTCTCATCCGAATGGAATGACTAGACGCTCAATTCGTTTGTCCAGTGAAACTTGGGAGAACGGGTGAGAGCGGGATTCGAACCCAGACCCTCACAGACTCTGTACTGGCAGTCTTACACAATGATGACATAAATCTGTGAGGGCATGCTGAAAACAAATGGATGGCGTGCTGATGTTCAGATGGAGATGACTGATGACAACATTGCTGCTGCTTCTCTGCTGCTAAGACTTCAAGAGATGGCGGATGAAAGTGGTGACAATCACGGTAATGAATATGCGAGGAAATAATAAGTAAATAATGAAGACAAAAGAATTGAGTCAATATAGTTTGTGTGTAAAAACAATACGAGCAAAAAATACAGAACAAACAAATGAAGCACGAATGGACAAGTACCAATTTCGCAAAGGTAGTGAGATAAGATACGATGAAGTAATATGATATCGGATTCTGGGTGTGTCCCAGGGGCTGCATGGTCCTTACCACTTCCCATCGAGCTGTTGTTGACAGGATTACGAAACGAAGCGGAAGTGAAAAGTGAACAGTAAGCTTTCCTCAGAGCCGACAGAAAACGGTGACGGTACATGCAAAACGTTACACTCCTGAAAATGTGTCTTCTCTCTTGCGAGAAAGAAACATGTCATGATGGGTCTTAAACTTTTTTTTTATCAACAGGTCAGAAATCTTAGACCAAATGTCTTTCCAATCTGCTCATCCTGATCCTCAATTGACTGAAACAGAAGTTCATGAAATCCTGAAATAAATGACAATAATATCCTTTGAGTTCGATCCTATACCAGCCTCGGTCTTTTCCCAGTGTGTCTCACAGCTTCTCCCCACAATCACCAATATTGTCAACTCATCCCTTCTCACTGGAACGTTTCCATCCACTTTCAAAACTGCAATCGTCCGGCCTCTTCTGAAGAAACCCAACCTTGACGCAAACATTTTGAAAAAACTATCGACCAGTTTCTAATCTTCCATTCATGTCCAAACTCCTTGAAAAAGCTGTCCTGAAGCAGCTGAACAACCACTTTTGTTTCAACAATCTCATCCATTTCAGTCTGCCTATCGCGCTGACCACAGCACCGAAACCACTCTCCTCCACATTCTGAATAATCTACTGCTAGCGTCCGACTCAGGAAAAATTTCCCTTCTCACTCTTCTCGACTTGTCAGCCGCCTTTGACACGATAGACCATTCAATCCTTCTTTCCCGTCTTCATTTTACATTTGGTATCAACGGCACTGTTCTAAACTGGTTCAAATCTTATCTCACTGATCGATTCCAGTCTGTCATTGTTGATCATTTCCAATCTGAACCCGTTAAAATCGAATATGGAGTCCCACAGGGATCTCTTTTAGGCCCAGTGCTCTTCACACTGTACACTGCTCCTCTCGCTGAAATTATCAACCGCCATAATGTCAGTCATCATTCTTATGCTGATGACACAACTCCAGAAGAGTGATACCCCTGATAAATTGTTGTCACTCTTGCAAGAAACATCCAACTACTTCCTGGACATTCAAAACTGGATGACTCTAAATAAGTCACAATTGAACGTGGACAAAACTGAAGCAATGATCATAGGAACTAAACAAAAACTGTCTTCAATCACAACTGACACAATCAAACTTGGCAGTACATCCATCCTTCTTTCCAGGTCAGTCAGGTACCTCGGTGTTGTCCTTGACAATACACTGTCCATGCAAAAATTTATCAGTCAGACATGTCAGTCCGACGCAACATCTAGACTTGTCGTTTCTCTCATTCTTTCTCGCCTTGACTACTGTAACTCTCTATTGTCTGGTTTGCCTGCTTCATCCATTCAGTCCCTTCAGCGTATACAAAACTCTGCTGCCCGACTCGTCCTCAGAAAGAAAAGATCTGAGCACATCACTCCTCTTTTGCAACATCTCCACTGGCTCCCTGTCTCACACAGAATAAAGTACAAGATCAGCACTCTATGTTATAGATGTATTCACAAAACTGCCCCTTCCTATCTCTGCGGCTGCCTTCATCTCTACACTCCATCTCGCTCACTACGATCGGCTTCGGATCCACTCTGTTTACGCATACCCAGATTCAAACACTCGACTGTTGGCCGCCGTTCTTTCTCTGTCTCTGGACCTTGCAGTTGGAATGAACTTCCTCTTTCGCTTCGTCAAGTCTCCACACTCAGCTCTTTCAAGCCTGGCCTTAAAACCGACTTCTTCCCAAAATAACCTCCCTTCTCTGCCTCTTCCTTGTCTTTAGTTTCTCCAGTTTTAGAGTTATGCATGCGTGTGAATGACTGGTGCGAAAGCGCTTTGATTTGTCTCTGCACAAGATTCAGCGCTATATAAATACCATTATTATTATTATTAAATTGGGGAGGGGGGCACTTATTATACTATCTTCATCCATTTACTGTTATCATAGGGACTAAATACCCCGTTTTTTGTTTTTTCAGTTAGAACAAAATTCTGCCCGGTTCCGTATGCGGCAAGCAAGTCGATGAAAAAGGACACTGATACTATATTTCAGATGGAAGAGATTCAAGAGTCTAAGAATTCCTCATATGCTTCCATCTCGTGGAGATAGCGCAAACCGCGCGCGTGTGTGTGTGTGGATTGTTGCAAGCTCATGAAACCTTTTTGATCCGGATCCCTACAGCTGAAGGTATGTTCCGGAAACTGAATAGAGAAAACTACTTCTCCGAGGTGTATTACAAGTACACATCCCAAAAGAAGACCTTTCTAAGACTGCTTTTGTGACTCCTGGTGGGACGAGTTCCTGAAAATGCCAACTGGGAAAAAAACCTCATAAGCTAGGCTGAAATGCAAAATAAGACGGATGCTACAGGGCAAGAAGCATATGGTGTACTGCTGGGGCGACATTGTGGTACGCAAAGAACACGTCGATACTCTCTTAGAGTTACTTTGTTGTCCGACTAACACCAGTCCGACAGTGGGATAAGAAAACGTGAAATCCATTAGCCATTATAGGCGTTCGGAGAGGAATTCCTGAAGGTGGCGCAAAGAAAGAAATTTAAAGATGCTACACGCTTCACCACAAAGAAACAAATCCGGTCTTTCATTGGCTTGACTGCATACTGCAGAGAGTTAATCCCGAAAATGTTTGCGATGTACGGAGCTGTCGCTATCAAACTTGATAAGTGTACCTAACTATGAAGAACTCCTTATCAAAAATCCGATGCGTCTTCCTGATCCTTCAAAAGCCGATATTCTGCGGACCAATAAATCTAATGTCGACAATGGAGCTTTTTTTTTTCTTTCTTTCTTTTTTTTCTTTATGTTGTTACATGGGTACATGTATAGCGCCTATCCTCGATAAATCAAGCTCTAAGCGCTTTAGAAACTTGGATTCATTTGCACAACATGCTGCTTACCTGGGAAATTTGTTACAATTAAAAACATTAATGAATTTTGAAGACACTCCAATGGACGTACAACGCTGATAGAAATGACGACAAGAGCTGGTTCAGATCTTTCGTTGAATTACACCAAGACACACAAATGTCGAAGTCTTTAGTTCCACACAACAAAACAAACAAAATGTCACAATGCTAGTTGTTTTTTTTAAATGACCGTTGAAATGGTGCTAGAATTGTGACATGACAATCAGCTGTACTCAAACTGAAATTCACTCTCTCTAAAAGTTTAAAATAGTTTGTCTGATATATATATATATATATATATATATATATATATAGAGAGAGAGAGAGAGAGAGAGAGAGAGAGAGAGAGAGAGATTGTTCACACTCTCTTCGTGTCCTGGGATCCGCTCCTTGCAGAAAGCACTGAGGTAAATACCAAGACCGGTATATACATACATATATATAAATGTGTGTGTGTGTGTGTGTGTGTGTGTGTGTGTGTGTGTGTGTGTGTGTGTGTGTGTGTGTGTGCGAGCCATGTATAGACTATTCTAAAGACAAAGTTATAAAACAGAAACTAGAAAAATGTGCCCCTTCGAGAACTTTCCAGAACTTTCTGGAAGCTTCTGGAACTAATACGCACTTCCGTTCTCTAAATTTCGCACAAAGTGACAAATCCGTGAACTTACAAAGCAAAACGGAACATGTATATTTGAACTAACTAGCATTGCATTTTGTGTACATTAATCAGTTTGAAGCATTACCTCCGACAAAGAACTAATGTTTAAAGTGCGATTCCAGAACAAATAGAGCGCACTTCATCGTGAAGATCCGAACATCTTATCTGTTTGCTCAAGTTCAATGAAATGGTGTTCAATTATTTCACTACACCACGATGCTCGTGCAGTCAGTGCCAACATCGTCAGTCCCAATGATGGTTTCAATTCTCATGTCAAAGGTTTGCATGTGCATTGCCGATCACATCGATCGGAGGACATGCCCAGTTTGCTTCAATTTAACTTGATACAGTATGGTTAAGAATAATTCAGAAGAAAGACAATGGACAACGCAACTGACTGTCGTATTTAAAGAAAAACAATGAACAATGCAACTGTCTTCGTGTGACATGCAAGCCCATACGTTGAGTAGGTGGATTGATTTTCTTTTGACAAGAGAGTTTTGTTCGTCTGCTCATGATGACGGATGACTGTGATGCACGAGCGACGGTATGCTCGCTCACGCGCGAGTACATGTGTGTGTGTGTGTGTGTGTGTGTGTGTGTGTGTGTGTGTGTGTGAGTGTGTGTGAGTGAGTGTGTGTGTGTGTGTGCGTGTGTGTGTGTGTGTGTGTGTGTGTGCGAGCACACACGCGCGCAAGCATGCGTGTGCGTAAGACAGACTTATAAAGATTATAAAGTCAGAGACAGTTAAACACACACATGCGAGCACGCGCGCACACACACATACACACACATGCGAGCGCACAGACACTCACACACACACACACACACACACACACACACACACACACACACACACACATACACACACTTTGCTTCAGTTTAACATAATACAACGAGCAATTAACAGACTGTCTTTCTATGACATGCAAACCCATATGTTGAGTATGTGGATTGATTTTATTTCGTAATGACAAAGATAGTTCAGTTCAAATGCTTATGTGTGCGTGTGTGTGTGTGTGTGTGTGTGTGTGTGTGCGTGTGTTAGCGCGCGTGTGTATATGTGTGTGATGGGGAAAGAGAGTGAGTGAGAGAGAGAGAGAGAGATTTCATGACTGCTTGGGTGCACACAATGTTTCCATAGGTGTGTCGCTGTGTGCACGCAAACACACACACACACACACACACACACACAATGTTTATCTGTGTGAGGGGGTGCGTGACAAGGTTGGTTGGTGGTGGATCAGATTTAGCACACTGAGAATTTGACAATAAAGTTATATCTTATAGAATGGCTTTCGCACAGTGCTGATCACTTACTCTTGTAAGCATCTCATCCCCATATGGTGGATGGTGTATAAAAACGTTACTGAATCAGTTAATGGCAAAGAGACAAATCGAAAGCTCGAACTAGTATTGAACTTGCCTGGAAGATAAACTGTGGCAGTTTTTCCTACTTTTCCCACTCAACTAACACCAGATGACGCGGGCCTTGAAAACAAATATTTTTCAACAACAGTAATTTTCCACTGCTGGTGCTGGATTGATCTGTTTCCAAACTCGTGTTTCACTATGGGGAAGCCGTTTGTCACTTTGCTTGCAGCAGGGTGCTTGGGGGTGTCCGTGCATTCCTGCGTGTGTACGTGAGTGTTGCGTGTTGCAGGGATGTGTCTTCGATAGGGCGTCGTGAGTCGGGGAGGGGTGGGGGTGGGAGTTGTGAAATGGAGGTACCGTGCACGAATATATTGCAGCACGTGTTTCTCTGTGTCATGTGGGGGGAAGGAGGGAGGGGTATGGAGGGGGTGAGAGAGGAGTGGGGGGTACGAAATTTGAAGGTTTGAACCACTAGTATTTTTAGGGGGAAAAAAATCGCGATGTAAATGCCCATTATCATCATCATCATAATCATCTTCATCATCATTACTCATTATGTCATCAGTCTGTATTGGAGGGATATATTATGAACCGTTGTATCGCAGATGACATTGATGGCCTGGCTGGATGGCAGTGAGCAAGAGTTCGCCAAGCTTGTTATGAGAGTGGATGAATCATCGTCAAAATATGGCATGGAAATCAGATACGAGAAGACCTTGCCGATTGTTAGCCACAACCCCACCATCACTGCAAAGAAAACTGTTCATGGACTGGAATCTGATTTCGAATTTGGAAAGAATTCAAGCCACGGAAATGAGATGTCAACCCACGATATTATAATGTCAGATGCGCTGGTCACATCAACAATGAAGGAACAAGAGTGTCAAACCAGGAGGCATACTGGGCCTAGTCAGGATCTGCTGATTTCAGTGAAAATATGGAAACTGTGTTGTGTTGGTCTGGCCTGGTGACAAGATCCAATGGCCTTACAAAAACAATTCTCCAGTCAACTTTTGAGCAAGGGATATAGCAGGCGGGAGAAGGGGGATACAAAATAAAACGAATTGACTGACAACTTTGCAGAATAGTCAGGAAGATTATTTGCAGAGACCCAGGCTTTCAGACAAGGCCTGGGAGAATCTGGTGGATATTCATCCTGTGCGGCACCCAATGATTCTTCATAGTTTTTTGTTGGTGTTCTTGCTGTTTTTTTTTTGTTGTTGTTGTTGTTTTTGTTTTTCTTCTGTTTGTTTGTTTTTTGTTGTTGTGTTTTCTTTCTTTCTTTTTCTTTTTTTTTTTTTTTTTTCATCTTCTCTCTTTGGTTATTTTTCTCTCCTTCTCTTCCTTTCCTTTTTTTTCACATGTATGGTTTCATTTCAGGGGAGGACATGAGTTTGAGCCGAAACAAGGGCTTCTTGAGATATGTAGGCCTGATAACATGCAGATCCCAGCAGTCGAACAGCAGAGGTTTTACACCGAGTGGTTGGGTGCAAGGCAAACACCATGGAGCGTCTTCACCTCTCAAGTTAACGATATGTCAGCCACATAGAACGGTCTGTTATTTCCTGTTTCATAGAACAGAAGGAAGGAAGTCTTTGATCTAGATTAGCACAACTCTGAAATTTCGGATTTTCCATTCTTCTTGCCAGGTTTGTTTCAAATACAACTGAATCCTGGGTTTCAGGCCTGTGTACAGTGCTGTGGTACAATCAAGTTCCTGGTGACTGACACTTCACAAGTCGATTTGACACTTCGTTGTCTTCACTTAACAGACGACATCAACGGCTTGGCAGGAAGTAAGTAAGAACTGACCCAGCTTGATAAAAAGCTGGATAAAACATTGACAAGAAATGGCATGGAAATCAGGGCCGAAATCACCAAGGTGATGGCCAGCCACAATACGACCACCATTGCTGATATAACTGTCCAGGGACAGAAGCTAGGAACTAAAGGATCTAACCCAGAAGTCCTCTCAAAGGTAGCCAAGACAACGTCAGTATTGTCCAGACTAAACCCTGGATGGAAGGAAAGCAACATCTACATGAAATACGAGATCAGAATCGTGCATGCTCTGAGGTATTTTCCATCTTCCTGTATGCATGCGAGACTTCAAATGGAAATGAGATTTATGGGAAGACACTGAACATCAGATACATTGAATACATCGCCAATAAACAAGTGTTCAAACTGGTGCATTGCGACAACTTTGAAGAAAATGGGAATATTAGATGTTCATAACTGTAAACATTTGTCATTGTCGCGGGAAGTTTGTTTATTTGGATGTTTTCTTCTTTTCATATGCCTGTGTTTTCATTTTTCTCCAGTGAGCGTCTCCCGAATTGCACGTGAGGTTGAGGTGTTCACATTATGTGGAGTGGCAGTGGGTCTTTCGCGTTGTATGTTTTGGGAGACATAGGAGCTGTAGGGTAGGTGGCAACCAGTTGTATGCCCAGTTTAGTGGAGCCAGAGTTTGAGTCCCCAAGTTACTAAAACACTAATGTATTTGAGGTCTCTGTGACCCGAGTTTGGGTTGTTGTTTTTGTATGTAACCACGAGGGGAAGAACAAGTACTCCATGCCTCTATTCGTTCCTCCCCCAATCTGCTGGCTGTCCCCTCTTGGTTTGGCGAGGTGTGCCTCTGGTGGAAAGACGACGCAGGACTGCCGTCATCTGTAAAGTCCCCAAGTTTCCCGTTTGTTTCCCTTTTCCTCCATTCCTTTCTCCTTTTCCCAGTCTGCCGATATCCCACCCCTATATACACCTCAAGTGGGTACTGAAATTATTCTCAGAGCAGGACAACGCAGCAGCACCGAATCTCACCACTTCCTGGTTCGGACTTTAGCAGGCAATACAGAGACCAGATCATGACCAGTGGAAGGAACCTGGTGAGCTATGGGATTCTCAATGAGGATCGGATGCCTTCAAACTACAAACTGACAAAACACGTGTTGAAACGCTCGGCTACCGTGACAGCTTGGACCTGGTATGGTAAAGTCCAAGACAGGGTGTAAAATCACCCATTCACACAGATCTGGACGAGGCTTTCCAGAGTGCAATTTCATCTTTGGAATAAAGTGAATATAAGGATAACTAGTATAGGTGGTTAACTTTTTGCATTTTCTGTCGAGTGCATCCGCGGATGATGCGTTCAAATACTGGGGCATGACTGTTTGCTGATATGATATTGGGTGTGAGAGAACGTCGCGTCGGGAAGAGTGATGCAAGAGGTTGAAGATGTACGAGAGCGGGGCGAAGAGATGAGGAAGAAGGGGGAAAAGCAGTGGAGAAAAAAAAGTAAAAATAAGAGGAAAAGTAAAGGGAATGGGAAAACATTGGGAGAGTGGGGCTTGCGGTGGAGGGGGACGTGTGAGATTTTGTAGGATGTGAATGAGATAGAGGAGGAGGGGGGACACAACAAAAACAAAAACAGCTTATGGAACATGTGAATGAGAAGGGTGTGGGGGAGGTGGGATGTTGGGAAACATCAAAACCTGCGTAATGTTATTCAGATCATGAAAATAGGAATGGAAATGAAAGAGCGGGTATGAGAACTCAGATTGTGATTCAGAATACTACTACTACTACTACTACTAATACTACTGATGGTGATGATAATGATGATATTCGTCCAGATTCGAAGATGACAATGGCTTCAAGAATCAGATGGAAGATCGGTGGCTGTGGGTCCAGAGGTGACTGGTGAGTAATCCAGGCCCTGAGGGCTCGCCCACATGTGGGACACAAGTGAGTGGGTGCTGTGGTAACAGTGGGTGATGCTCGGGTCTTGCGAACAGCACGCTTTCGTTGCGCGGTAATGCACCTGGCTTCAGCTGCTTGGGCTCCTGTGGCGATCTTGCTGCGCCAAGCTGGACAGTCCAGAGCAAGTGTCTCCCACGTGTTGTTGTCAACGCCCAGGTCTCTAAAAGACGCTTTGATGCAGTCTTTAACATTTCTTCTGCCCTCCAATTGAGCGCTTGCCCTGACACAGTTCTCCGTATAGCAGCTGCTTAGGCAGCTGACCGGCATTCTGACCATATGTTCAGTCAACCTGGCTTGGGCTTTCTGCAGGAGGGTGTAGACACTGCAGAGATCAGCTCGTTCCAGGACTTCTGTGTCGGGAACTTTGTCCTGCACCTGATGTGGAGGAGTCTGCAGAGACAGTTCAGGTGGAAGCGATTGAGCTGTTTGGTGTGTCTGCTGTATACAGTCAAGGTTTCACTGGCGTAAAGGAGGGTGGTAAGGATCATTGCACAGTAGACCTTCAGCTTGGTGGTAGCTCTGATTCAAAGCTATCAGACGTTCTCACGGAGTCTCCCAAAGGCGATGCTGGCTTTGGCGATCCTGTTGTTGACCTCAGCGTCTATGTTCACTGCGCGAGAGAGTGTGCTGCCCAGGTAGGTGAAATTGTTGACTGCCTGGAGGTTCTGCCCTTCATTCTGATGCGCGGCTCCTGGTATGGCGTTCATGGGACAGGCTGGTAAATAATTCGGTCTTTTTGGTGCTGGTGGTGAGATCGAAATTGTCGCAGGCTTGTGAGAAGCAGCACATTTTACACCGTGTCTTCTGCTCTGTGCTGGTGTTGAGTGTGCAGTCATCGGCAAACAAGAAGTCTCTGATGAAAATCTCTTTTACCTTTCTAACAGCCTTCAGGCACCTGAAGTTGAACAATCTCCCATCAGTCCTGTACCTGATGTGGATTCCTTCTTCGCAGTCACAGAAGGCGTCTGTCAGCATGGTGGAGAATACCATATTGAACAGAGTCGGGGCGAGAACGCAGCCTTGTTTGACGCCGTTTGTCACTGGGAAGGCCTCTGACCCATCTCCGTCATCCAAAACTTTCACCATCATGCCGATGTGGAACTGCCGAACGAATGTAATGGACTTGCTGGGGCAGTCAACTTCACCATGATCTTCCACAAGCCTTCTCTGTATCGACTACTACTACTGCTGCTGCTGCTGCTGCTGCTGCTACTTCTACTACTGCCAATAGTAGTAGTAGTAGTAGTCGTGCGAAGAAGAAGAAGAAGAAGAAAAAGAAGAATTTAATTAAGATTTTGCATTAAGTAAAATGGCAACTTATACATGCACTGGCATTGACATCCAGTCAAACACTAGCAGTAATTTAGGAATATACACACAAAAAAAGCATCATGCGCAACACTCAGCACACGTATTAAACATCACAATACCAAATTCAGAAAATATTATATCACAACACCAATATCACAGTACTTAAATCTGTATCACAATACCTAAACACTTAAAACCACATGACAATACCTAAACCCATACCAGGATACTTAGAACCAAGCACATACACACACTGTCAAAATGATGCACAATTCAAATCTCAATATTCGAAGATCAATCTCACTCTCTCTCTCCCCTCCACACAACACCTCAACAATATACACAGAAAGGTAGAAATATGCAGGTATTCGTACTGTGACAGACAGCAGAAGAGATGAAATTCAACTCAACAGTTTGTTTATACAGTGCAAACCACCGAGAAGGTGCAAAATATGTGAATTAATTATTAATGTTCATGTCTTTCGTATTTCAAAAAGGGTGTTATTGCTGAACTTGTTCTGTTGCAAATGCTATGACTGGGGTGTAATTCTTGAAGGAAGAAATGTTGGTGATGACAGGGTGGCTTCTTTGGTGGTGATTATATTGATGAAAATATTCATCATTGTTATGTTCCTGTTTTGCTACTTTAGCTCTTGCTGACTATGATTTTGGAAAGCCCAAATCGTGGTTACGTTGATACATCAGATTTAAGAAACAATCTTCTTTTTGTTTACATCCTATTGCATGTCTGCATGATGCTTTTTTGTATTTTTTTAACAAAGCAACTACACGCTCACTGTAAATGCACATTTATATGTGGACACGACATGTTTCTGTCTTTCCTTCGTTTCTCTCCTGTGTGCCTCTGGTTGTCTGCTACTCTCTTTGTTAGACTGACTTAAAAAAGTTCTTCACCCACACACCCACAAGAAAATAAGACACGATACGCTATAGTGCTTTCATCATAGTCCCCAACACGTTCACAATGCCCAACTTGGCATTTCCTTTGGTACTTAACTCTGCATTGCCCAGCACCTCACAATTGAACACCTTTATGGCTGTCAGACAAGAATTAGCCAGCATGTAATCAGAGCACTTGTCTTCTGCAAATCTGTCATGATTACAATGTTTGTCTATTTTCCTATGATACGTAATTTCTGTCTTCTTATGAACATAGGCAGTGAACATGTTTTCTTTGCTATTGAACAGTTACTTTCCTGTCTCACATACGGTCATGTTTCGTTTCATAACATGAAGCAACATGTCGTTTGACTGGACTATTTCTTGTGTGCATGACTGGTGTGCTCTTTGTGTCTAGATGTTTTATTAAGGCATTTCACTCATCACTCATAATTTCATATATAAAATGGTTCTCTTAACTTCAAACACAATGTAAATTAAGCACCTGGACACATACGTCTTGTGATGACATCAAAGTCGTCTGGGTATATGACGATGGAGAGACAGGGAAATAATTACAATACAGGTCCTTGGTGGAGGGGTTTTCCTGTGCCCACCAGACGTGTCCTCATGATCAGTTACAAACAACTTGCACCACAGAGAACAAATGTCGTTCTGTTTCGCCACAAGGAAAAATACAATGATTCTGTTAGTCCATCTGAACAAATTAACCAGTTAACGATAGTCTGGAGATCCTCAAAGGGGATGAATGATTTTGCCCGAACCTACAGTTTCAATACCTCACAGATTTCTGTTTTTGTTTCAAATGATTATTGCGTCAAAGAAAGCACGTCGTTGTGTTTCCAGTTGTTGTTTTCTTTTTTCCCTCAAAGAAAAGCACCCCAGAAGCTACCCAATGGTTTTTGGAACTGTTCTGTGGAGCATTATTCCAGCTTTCAGCACCACATGGACTGCAACTTGAAAACAGACTGTGAGGATGGGCGAGATGAAACAGAGCACTGTCCGTTCAGCAGTGCTGATTGTAAAGGCATGGTGGCCTTGTGTGGCCGCTGTTACAAATTCTTTGTGAAACTGGGCACATTTGACGGAGACAAAACAGATGGCAATAAAATGGGTGATGAGGTTTGTAATTCGTTTGGTGGAACACTGGGATTCCCTTCATGTCTGTATGATCCATATGATACAGTCACCAATAAGTCAAGGCGGTATTGGGGTTCTATGCAATCATTTATGGTGGGTTTGTATTCAAACAATTTGGCACTGCCTAATATGTATAGACATTGTGATTATGTTGCAGACAGGACTGTTTTTCACCATTCATATCACAATCCTTTTATTGACGACGGAAATAAGATGTGTTTAGCTCTTTCTATCTTATACATGAACACTGTATCACTACAATGTGATGACTATGAAAGTATAATCCAATTATGGATATCCTGTGAAGTCAAATTAAAAAAGACTGCAGAAAAATTCCGTCATCCAAAGAGAATCCCTTTAGTTAATACACAATTATCACGGCCAAATAGACAATACTCAGTGACAGAGTGCCATGACGATCATGTGGTTCACAAACTATTATCTTGTGCTTCCAACAATGGTGAAGAGTGTGGTCAGCATTATACAGCTTCATGTCTTTACTCTAACCAGTTCTCATCCACTAGTATGTTGAATTACACAGATCGTCACGTCACTTCAAGACCCATATTCACGTGCAGTGAAGACACAACTACTCTGTCATATTCCCTGGTGTGTGACTTCACGGATGACTGTCCAGATTCCAGTGATGAATCGTTCTGTAAGCATTCTCTTTGTAGCAATACCGTTTTCACATGTGCAAATGGTCAATGTATTTCATTTGACAGAGTGTGTGATCAACTGTCCCACTGTCTAGATGAATCAGACGAAAAGAAATGTTTAGCTTTCCGAAGGAGACGTGGTTTCAAGTTACGTTTGCCATCCCCCGTTCTTGTCAATTTCAATGGAGTTTCACAGTTCACAACAGTCCAAATGAATTCCAGTGAGCCTTGCCCAGAGAGTCATTATCGTTGTCCTGGAGAATTTAACGACTGTCTGCCAGTTTACACACGATGCAATGGGATGCATGACTGTATAGATCACGGGGATGAAGAAGGATGTGGTGAGATGACGTGTCCAGGGTTTCTCCGGTGTCGGCTTTCCATGATCTGTGTACACAGTGACCACGTGTGTGATGGTTGGTCTCACTGTCCAATGCATGACGATGAATTGTGGTGCAATGCTACCTGTCCTGTAAGCTGCCTCTGTCAGGTTAACACTTTTCTGTGTGTTCAGCCTTTCCATGCAGTACTTTTCCCACAGATCCGCTCCTTGGATGCTACAGGTTCCGGTCTAACTCTGTCTGATGTTAATACCAACGTGTATCTTATTCATCTTGTTCTTGCTAAGTGTTCTTTGTCCCTCTTGCCCGAAATGAAGTTGTTAAATTTGAGGTTTCTTGACCTCAGTGGGAACAAACTGCAGCATGTCAACATGACTTCATTCCTCAGCTTAGAAAATATGCAGTTATTGTCCTTGTCCAACAATCCTGTAACGTCTGTGAGTGCTGATTCGTCGTCTGGTATTCAACAAACTGCTCTCACTGTTATGGATATGTCATACACAACACTGACAGTGTTTGATTTAAAAGTGTTTACACATTTTGCACGCTTACAGAAACTAAATCTTACTTTTACTTACATTCATACTCTACGTTCAAGTAGTTTTAAGATAATTCCACATCTGACTGAACTTTACTTAGATGGTAGTCCCGTGAAAACATTTCCACCCGACATTTTCAAAGCACTTTCTCGTCTACGATTTATTTCAGCACAAAACTATAAACTATGCTGCAGTCAAATACTCCCCGAAAACTTTGAGGTTTCGTCGTGTCATGCCCCGAAAGACGAAATTTCTTCGTGTGAAGATTTACTGCAGTCATGGACGTACCGTGGATTTCTATGGCTGATCGCCTCTCTGGCTGTGTCTGGTAACGTCCTCTGTTTCTGTGCTCGTTTGTTTTCAAAGAGAATGACTTCTTCCAGTGGCTTCAGTGTGTTTGTCACAAACCTTACTTTGGCTGATTTTCTGATGGGTGTTTACATGGCTATTATAGGAGTAGCTGATGAATGGTTACGTGGCAAATATCTGCATCACGATGACATGTGGAAAAACAGCGTGACTTGTAGAGTAGCCGGATTTCTTTCTCTCATGTCTAGTGAGGTATCAGCTCTGATCATTTGCCTGATCACTTTAGATCGCTTTATTGTCCTCTGCTTTCCTTTCAGCGCCTTCAGATTTGAGAGAACATCAGCAGCGGTGGTTTGTCTACTGACCTGGATAGTTGGACTGTTTCTTGCCTTGTTGCCTTTACTTCCTGTGACTTCACACTGGGAGTTCTACAGCCAGACTAGTATTTGTATTCCACTGCCAGTAACGATGCAAGAGTTCAAAGGAAAATTGTATTCTTTCAGTGTATTAATTGTCTTGAATTTTGTATTGTTTTTATTCATCTCCCTGGGACAGGCATTCATCTACTGGTCCATACAGAGCAATGCTCTGAAGACTAATTCTACCAAAATGTCACAAGACATTACCATAGCTCGACGGTTGATTACTATTGCAGTAACCGATTTCATGTGTTGGTTTCCTATTGGATTGTGTGGTATATCTGCATTGGCTGGTATCCCCATACCTGGAGAAGTGAATGTAGCTTTAGCAATATTCGTGTTACCTTTAAACTCTGCAGTCAATCCCTTTATGTATACTTTAAATACTTTGTCAGAAAAGTGGAGAAAAACCAAAGAATCTAAACTTTTAAAATGGCTGGAGTCAAATGCAGATATGATTCAAGTTAAATAGTGTTGTGATAGTTTGATTCAGTCAACAATAACTTCAAAGGAGAAATCATTACATTTACTCTCTCTCTCTCTCTTCTCTCTCTCTCTCTCTCTCTCTCTCTCTATCTCTCTCTCTCTCTCTCTTTCTGTCTCTCTCTCACTCTCTCTTTTTCTCTGAATCTCTCTTTGGAGTGTGAGTTTACTTGTAAAACCTAGGTTTCAGAGCTGCATTGAAAACTGAATTGTTTTGCTACTGAGGAGTTTCCATGGCACAAGCCCAAACTGTATATTCCGAGTCCGCCTTCCACAGCCTCACCCAAGTTCGTCTGTCGTAGTCTCTGTGTCAGGAATTAATAGAGAGCTATCCATGTTAGGTCGCCAGATCGCACATCAGAGGAAATCCTGCATTGCTTCTTTTTGTGATTTATAACTATGATCACTGTTCACAGATTTTCAGATCACTGATGCTGCACAGCATGCCATCACTTTTTGTGGAGCTGCAAGTTTCCATTGGAGAGATTCATTGATCTTTTACATTATCATTTGGCTTTTCTATGGACAGAGGCGTTGGGCTTTCCTTTTAATCGTGGGTCATTGAAAATCACTGTTGTGTTCAAACATTACAAGACACATTTCATGCACCACTTCGACAGTTTATATTTTAATGAACGTGGTGTCCATGAGGGTCTTCTAATCCTGGTGTCGCCCTTTCTCCTAAGTTTGATTGGAAAATTAAACTGAGCATCTAGTCATTCGGACGAGGCAATAAACCGAGGTCCCGTATGCAGCACGTACATGGCGCAATGAAAAAGAACCACGGCATATTCTGGAGAAGCAATCCACTCTGATAGGAACATAAATATGCATTTTTGCACTCAAGGCCTAACTGGTGCGTTGGGTTATGTTTGGCTATGCTGCTGGTCAGGCATCGAGGATGTGGTGTGAGGAATATGGATTGTTCCAAACGCTGTGAGCCTCCTTGAGAAACTGAACTTACCCTTCTTGTGAAATAAAACAACTGAGAATACAAGATGTGATCGGCAAGTCGTTCTTATCGCCATTCATCATCAAATACAGAAAAAAGGCACACATTCTCCGGCCTTTTATGTTCTGCTCTTACGGTTACCTCGGCTATGAGTTCCTTTGAAAGAGACGAGTTGCCGCTCGGACGTTATCTCGAGGAACCACTCACCCAGATAGATCTGCATGTCCCAAGGCTCTGTCCTCGGGGAGTAGCGCAGTTTCAACTCCCGCTGAAGGGGGCGTTTGAGGGACCTGGCCAGGGAAATGATGGGCGCGGGCGACTACATCATGCCCAGGAGAGAAATCAGGGTTCGTGCAGTTGTGTGGGGGGAACGATGTAAGACCAGGAGACAGGTTCGCCAGTCGAACCATGCAGTCTGACGTTGGAGACTGTCATGGACAGCGTGTCGAATCTCATCCCTAAGAACTCGAACAACAGAGAAATCTCACTTCTCCTCCTCGGTGACGAACTCCAGCTGAAAACACAGATCCAGCATCCTACAGGTGTGAGTCTCGAACAGGGCCTGGGACTGGGCCAAGACGAGCCAGTCGTACAGGTAAACACAGAGACCAATGGACTCCAATCTGACCAAAGATGTCTATTCTCTCACCACCAAGATACAAGAATACTTTATCATCCCTAAATAGAGAAACTGTTGACGCGTTTGCTTATAAAAACAAGATGTATGCTATTTTGAAATATTTACATCCACAGGGTATTGCAAAGTTTGACCATGCCCCCATGCTGATCAAGAGAAAAGGGCTAGGGAAAGACCGAAAGGGGAGCGAGGGGGCGGGGGGGTGGCGGGAGGGGGGGCGGGGTCAGAGAACTTGAAGACCTTGTCCCCTCACATGAAAGTCAGGCACCCGCGGAACGCCGGGTGAATGAGATTCTCGAAAATAGCGTCCTTTAGTTCAGTAGCCCAATCGTCATGTTGTAGGGTCTTTCCAATCAGCAAGAAGTGTGTCCAATTTTAATTTGACCCAGGGGACAATTTGTTGAGAGGAGACAGATCCAGGATCGGTCGCCATCGCCCCCAACTCTTTTGATTCACAAACGGACACCCATAGAATCCTAGACATGGGTCCGTGAGTTCCGATATCGTACCCATGAGTAGCAGTTGGGAGATCTCCACTTCCAAGCCTGTGGCCAGACAATTTTAATGTTGCACTGAACTTCGTTCACTTAAGCCTGTCCATCCCAAGACTTTCCTACATCAGTTTTGCTGATGAATGTGTAGAGAGAGCACCGGGGTATGCAAATCAGTTCGAACTCTGATTCGGAATCAAGGAAAAGATATTTTGTGGTGCTTATAGACTGTTTTTAATCTGTTGAATATTAGTTATCTGGTCTTCAAATGCATGTGCCAATTTACAAATTGAGACTACCATTTTGCTTTTGCTTTATTACAAATGTATATTGCATATAAAAAATCAGCTTTGAAGTTTGAAATCAAGATAACTTATTTTCTGAATTACAGCCAAACAAAATTGAAGACGGACAGGTGCGTGTTTTATGATCTACTGACAGAGATCATAAAACGATCACTTTAGAATAGATGTTTATTTCTTCATAAAGTAGAGTGTCTTTATTTTTAAATCTGTAACTGTTAATTAACACTTGCATGCATTTTGTGAAGGGTGTGTTTATAGGCATACATGCATGCATGTACATATGTGTGGGCTGTAGTTGTAAATGAGCGAATTTGTCTTGAGATGACCATGGGACTCAGGAACACTTGTAAGTTAGAATCCAACTTTATTTGAAAGAAGCGAATCCACCTTTTTAATGTTAAAAAGGGGGTTGACTAAAAACACTCATTGGACAATGGGCTTATTCAATGTCGGTAACTATTCTAATAAATAAAACGAACTCAGTATTATCCAGATTTGATTTTCCACACACTGTAATACTCTTCAACTTGCTCTCTCTTTGGTTCAAACACCCTTCTAATGAGATATATACAGACAGCTATTCCTACTTGAATAAGACAAACTGCCATCAGTATCTTGATATAGCTCTACATGCAAATTTTACGAGCGTATCAGTATCAGTAGCTCAATGAGGCGTCAGTGCGTTCGGTCAAATCCATATACGCTACACCACATCTGCCCAGCAGATGCCTGACCAGCAGAGTAACCCAACGCGCTTAGTCAGGCCTTGAGAAAAATAAAAATAAAATAAAATAAAATAAACTTATGAGAGTCCTTTCAACAACGTTATGATATCAAGGAGTTTTTAACTAGCACACAGCGTAACCCAACGCGCTTAGTCAGGCCTTGAGAAAAAAATGAATTTTTTTTCTTTTTTAAACAAACTTTATGACAGTCCTTTCAACAACGTTATGATATCAAGGAGTTTTTAACTAGCACATTGTTCTCCTCAGAACTGAGTTTCTATTGTCTCCTGATCCAGAAGCAACGCTTCTGTGCACCTTCAGGGGCATTAACTCACAACCCTTATAAAATTCGATACAGAAATGGTGTGTTTTCACTAGTTTCAGTCTGAATTTGATGCTCGCTCTCTCTGAATTAACAGTCACTTCTTGTTTCGTGATATTCAACTGATTTTGCAATCCAACAACAATGTCAAGAGAGAGAGAGAGAGAGAGAGAGAGAGGGGGGGGGGGGGGGGGGGGTATTGCGTATATATGCACAGTCTTCCTGTTCTATTATCCTTGTTGTTCCATTAATTTCTTGTTGCCTCGAACGCCATCACTGTCCCCCCTACGCTCACCCCCACAACGCCTCCTAACCCATACCCATCAAACCCAACCCTCACTCCAACCCTGCCCCACCCCACCCCAGCCCCTCCTCCTTCTCTCGCTACTGCTGTCTGCTCACATAATCATGCAGCTCTTACTGTATACTTTGATGACTTCGCCTTGATTGCAGCTTTTGCTTGGGCGGCAGGCGAAACGGGGAGGAGCCGGTAAAGAAATGGCGCGTCATTGAAGCCCCGTGGGAGGACTTACGCTGCTTGAGCAGGCGACAGCCTTTGTCGGGACACGAGGCTGTGAGGGGAAGTGTGCCTGGGCACAGCGGAGCTGAGGATTCTGGGTTCTGGTGCACAACAGAGGAGGAGGAGGGAGGTGCGTCGGGCATGATGCGATCCCAGAAACCGCTCACCTGACAATTTAGAAATGCTGTTGTTCTTGTTTTGCTTGTTTGGTTGGTTGGTTTTGTTTGTTTGTTTTTGCTTTAAACGCCAGAACCGCCACGGATGTTTTATGTAAATCATTGTGAATTATCTGTATTAAGAAATACTAAACAAGCACAAACCAGCAGATCAGATTATACGCCGACTGCACAAAGTTACGCGAGGAAAAAATCACCAAGGATATACACATTCATAAAACATGCACCATTCGGCAGATGCTTCAGGCCTGAATATAGCGCACTGAGTTTATGGGTAAATAAGGCATCTGAAATTTGTTTTTGGACCAACAAAGAAATCACCGATAGTATTGAAAGCAATCCGGAGAGGGGGCTGAGGGGCAGGATGGCTGACACACCATGGACTTCACTACAATTCTGTAGAATATGGAGCAGGAGAAGAAGCAGGAGAACCACACCTTGTAGCAAGAGGAGGAAAACCCAAGAACGATGAGAAGGAGAAGGGGCAGAAGGGTGATGAAACGATGGAAAAAAATAAGAAAGGAAGGAAATATTCGAGGGGGGCCGGGGGGGGGGGGGGGGTGCGATGAAAGGAGAAAAGAACAGAGGAGGTAGTGGAGAAGGACGTTGAGACTCATATGTGAATAAAAACACTGAAATTCGAGTTAGCGTCAGCTGGTAAATAACATGAATGAACCAAGACACCCCCACCCCCATTCCCCACACTCCCAACCCAATTTGTTTCTCTCTCTCTCTCTCTCTCTCTCTCTCTCTCTCTCTCTGTCTCTCTCCCACTGTCACCTTCTGATGTATATGGCGCCGAATGCACACTCCGTTTTTTAGTTTGCAAGCAAGTTTCAAAACATTCCTCAAAACATCTTTACTCTGCACGTGAAATACACAAAACCGAGTTGACGTATACAGATCAATGCGTAGGAAAAGCTGTTTGTGACAAGTACACGGAAAACTTTAATCCTTTTCAAAGTAACTTAACTACTCTGAGGACCTTGGTTTTGTGCATATTGACTGTATAGAAGAAAGAAACCGGGTTTCAGCTCGGAAGATGTTATCGAATACTGGCTTGCACGCGTAAAAAAAGAAAAGAAAAAAAAAGTGTATTTGGTGCCTCATATCCACTCTTCCCCACCTTCCACCCTTCAGTCGCCACCCTCTACGTCTCCCACCTCCACCACTCCACCACCTGTCTCCTGCGTTTCGCTCCCCTCTCCACCTCGTCTGCATCTGCCCTTCCCTCTACACTCCCCTCACTTCACAGTTTTGAGTTGTTGGGGTTTTTTTTTCTTTTCTTTTTATCACTCAGGACCGTATGAAAATAGACGTGAATTGAATTTACTGTTCCGAAGGACAAGAAACCAGTGGCAAAAACCAGAATAAGTCCCCATTGTCTAGCCACCGAAGACAGATAATCTTTTCACATTCTAAAAGAAAGAGTCTTGTAAGACGGAACCCTTTCCCATTCTCAGTGCAGCAAAATATTCACCGACAAGTATCGTGATATTTAAAGACGGGAAAAAATGCAGATGTTTGGTAATATGTATCCACCCTTTCACAAGTTGAGGAAGTTATTCATCTGAAAGGAAGTTAGTACGGGGTATTTGTGTAATTTTTTTCTCCATAATCCAAAACAGATTCTGTTTTGTTCTGTATTTCTATTTCTACCTGTACTCTTCTATTACGTTTACATGCGCATGTCCGCGCACACACACTCACACACACTCTCTCTCTCTCTCTCTCTCTCTCTCTCTCTCTCTCACATACACAATATCACACAAGCACACATATTCATACAAGTGCTCTCTCTCTCTCTCACACACACACACACACACACACACACACACACACACACACACACACACACACACACACACACACACACACACACACACACACACACACACACGCCAGGCTAGACTCCCCCTTTCCATCCCCTCACGTATTCTGCAAGAAAGCGAAGTTTCAGAAAGGAAAAAGAAAGTTTTCCACCCTCCGTCGAAAACCTCTCACAGGGAAAATGCACTCGGCAGCACTGCACTTCTTTCTTTTCGAAGTGCTTTAACACCCCGATGCCCCATGAAAAGACTTCTTGATCTTCTGAATGAACTGAACCTTCCCCCTCCCTTACCCTCCTTCCGTCCCCAGTCCAATTCAGTAGATACATGGTGCATCCCCACCCCACCCCCCTCCTCCGTCTTACTGGCTCTCAGTCCCATTGAATAATTGTGGTCATGCCAATAGCGTAAGAATGTCTAAAACTGTCACCACTATAGATTCTTGCCATGTAAGTGTCGATAAGACTGTCACAAATTATCACCCCCATAGGTACTGCGATTATCACCACTTGCACCAGAGTGGATACGAAGATTGTTGATATTGTGGATATGAATATTTAACATAATTGTCGCCAGTTTGGATACTAAAATTGTCACCAGTGTGGATACTGAATTTTTTCCCTCCAATTATCACCACCAGTGTGGATACGAAGATTCTCACAGCGACCACCAGTGCGGATACGGACTGTCATAATTATTGTCAGCAATACACCGATTATGGAATAGAATTGAATATGTCTTTATTTACAAGTGTACTGGGGTCACAAGGAATATTGGGGTGTGGGTGTGGGTGTGTGTGTGTGAAAATTGTCACAATAGTCGACAGTGTAGATAACAAGGCTGTCACAGTTGTGGCCAGTGATGATACAAAGACAATCATCACTTCGGATGCGGCTGCATTCCTCGTTGACGCCGTGGTATATATCAAAGATGGAAGCGTAGAGTACGGCCTTGTCATATACTCTCAAACCAAAGTAGGCATCCTCATCCCTCACCGCCACCATCATCATCATCATTCACATTCAACACACAAAATAGGGGAAACACCCAGTCAGTCTGATGTCGCGATTAATCAAGCGATTATGGAATAGAATTGAATATGTCTTTATTTACAAGTGTACTGGGGTCACAAGGAATATTGGGGTGTGGGTGTGGGTGTGTGTGTGTGGGGGGGGGGGGGATAGTACACGAAAAGGTACAAACATGAATCGAAAATCAAACACAAACACAGATACAGTAGAATTTGGGATACATACATGTGCATATCAATATAAGAACTTGTGTGTGCGCGCGCACACACATACACACACACGCGCGCGCGCGTTTGAATATAAGCCGCATATTACATGTGGATGGGGACTAGATCATCAGGTGAATGGTTGCTGATTGCACAATTCACTTTCATTATTATTATTATTGTCAGCACCAGTGCGGGGTCTCCTTTGGTGTGTGGCCACCTGATTATGTATTAGTGGCACCAAGGCGGGCAGTTAAGTCTGTTTGACCGTGTGTGTGTGGAGTGAGGGGGCTGGAACTCAGTTTCTAACTCTTCGAAGTGACGAAGCTGAGAGATTCCTCAACTGTATCCTCTGGAATATACTTCACTGAAGCTGAGGAATATATTTTTGACCTGCACAATGACTTCTCTCTCAAACGAAGGCGTCACATAATGCTTGCTCTCTGTTTAAGAGCACTGTCTGGACACTCTGGGCCAATCAAATTAACTCAAGCCGTGCCGCTTACGTTTTTTTCTTCGGCGAATGAAGCAGGATTGCCACAGTTTTTAAATAAGCTCTGATGCCTTTCCTCACTTCACTGTCCTTTTAGATAAAGTGGGAAATTTCAGGAATTGGATGACCAGAGAGAGAGAGAGAGAGAGAGAGAGAGAAAGACAGAGAGTTGTTGGGGAAAGAATTTGGAAGCCAAAGATAAGGAGAAGAAGAATGAGAATAAGGAGAATAATCACATTACGTTGCACATTGCCAAGCAAACGGAGAAGAAGAAGAACAACAACGGCAAAAACACACCACTACAACACCCACAAGAACAAAGAATAAGAACAGCAACAAAGACAACATCAACACCAACAACTACACATACTACTACCACTACTACTGCACACAAAAAAGGACGAGGGAAACAGACAAAGATTCAGATGCGAAACGAAACGAAACGAAGCAAAAATAAACAAAACGAAATTCTATTCAGCACAAGATACGGAGAGTCGTTGAACTGGTGAACTTCTGTCTTACATGAATATCGATCTCTTTAACACTTTTATCCAGTGAAAAGAGGTTGCCACAGTTTTTGAAAAAGCTGCGATGACACTCTGCAACTACTTTACCTCATTCGAATTCATCCTACTTTCCCTTCTGAAAGAGCAAGAACTTTTTGGAAAAGTTGAAAGAGAAAGAGTGAGTGAGAGAGAGTAAGTGAGTGAGTGAGAGAGACAGACAGACAGACAGACAGACAGACAGAGGCAGAGATACAGACAGACAGAGATATGGACAGAGACAAACATACGTTCGCGGTATTGTGTGCAAATGATATATTTGAACAAAAGATACCTTGCTAACACGGGCGCAATCACACACGCACATAAAAAGAAACACACGCACACACAAAGAAACACACACACACACACACACACACACACACACACACACACACACACACACACACACACACACACACACACACACACACAGTTTCAGTAGCTCAAGGAGGCGTCACTGCGTTCGGACAAATCCATATACGCTACACCACATCTGCCAAGCAGATGCCTGACCAGCAGCGTAACCCAACGCGCTTAGTCAGGCCTTGAGGAAAAAAAGAAAAAAAAGGTGAATAAATGATAGATAAGCTTACACAAAGAAATAAATAAATAATAACTATAATGTAAAAAAAAAAAGACAACAAAAAACCAACACACACACACACACTCGTATGGGGATTTTCCATCTAATAGAGAAACATTTCAGGTGGACTCAATATAACTCTTTAAAAGCACATCGCTTACATTACTGTTGTGTTTCCGAAAGCGTTTTGAATTCAATGCTATCCCGTGGCCATGTCGTCATTCCATCCTCCGACCATAGAGATAATAAAACAACGGTGATGTATTTTACAGTGGTCCAGGTTATTGGAAGTTTAACAACAAATAGCTTTAAAATTAGTATATTTGTGCTCAAAATGAATACAATGCAGGATACTTTAACAGAAGAATGCAACAGAGAAGGATATAATGGTCTCTATAATAAAGATAAAAAAGGAAATTGTGCAAACTGGAAACGATTAATGTTTATGTTGAATTTGGAGCAAGCTTTTTTGTCAGAAAAGGAAAAAAATATATGCCTCAATATTGTATTAAAGAACTTTAAAAATAAATGACAACCAACCTGAAAATGAGCTTCTGCATGCAGAATTTCCTGACACTAAAGTAATAACATAGAAATAATAGTAACAGATTAAAATGGAGGCGCACAAGTAAGAGCCAGGATAGAAATGAACTGAGGAAGTAGAGAAAAATCAAGATAAAAAAAGACGCAAAATTGTGTTGTAAGTCGAGCGAAATAATAAGTAATCCAAAAAAAAAAAAAAATTCAAGAGCAAGTTAACTTTTAGAAATCCTTACGTGACTTGAAAACCAATGCAATAGATGTTAGCGAAACTGCATATATATATATAAATATATATATATATATATATATATATATATAGAGAGAGAGAGAGAGAGAGAGAGAGAGAGAGAGAGAAGGAAACGTTTAGGAGACTGATGGAAAACGAAGCAGCCTTATACGATGGGACAGTAGCTGAAAAGGAAACTACAGAAGGTCTGAAAATGGTGAAAAATGGATCAGTTCCTGAAAGCGATGAAAAACAACTGAATTTCTATTTTCATTGAGGGTGGGAGGGGGGGGGATAAATTATGCAGTGTAATTACAATTCTTTTAATGATTCTTTCGCTGGAGAAGAACTCCCATTTGCACAAATTCAAGGCGTTATAACATTATTTCATAAAGGCAAGAAATTAGACAGATAAAAGCTGAACAGTTAACTGAATACCAATCACATTTACAAACACAGATTATTTGAAATATTAGCATGAACCACTATCCGACAACCGCAGTTATATAAACAAAAACAGAGACATGAGGATGGGGTGAGTATTGGGGTAGAGGTTTTGGGTGATTGGAAATCACATAAACGAGTGCCACTGTTTGGTATGACTCAGTTCTACTGACATCGTAACTGTCGACGAAACTTTTTTCCGCAGTCTGCGATGTACTATCTGTACTGTTTTGCTCTAGCGATTAGGTAGTGAGATTGTAAACACTGGGAAGGACACTAGCTGCCCATTCTGCGATGTTACTTGCCTATGTATTTTTTATTTGACTTTGAAATTGTTTTTTTCTCGTTTTTTATGATGTTTTTTAATCTGGGGATGATAAATTTAGAGGAACGGCTGGCGTCATCAGCATTGCCAAGTCTTATTTGCCCTAAGGAGCTAAATGGTCAGGATACAAGTGTCAAGAACTGATTTCGTGGGTTTGTCTTGGTATTGCTTTGTTGATTTGACCGTTTTGTGTTTACGCGGTTCAGCATCTGTGTGGTCTAACAGTCCTGATATGACCCTGTGCAGTCTGCTGGACTATAAGCAGAAATAACAAGAACGGTGTCGACGAAACCTCCTGCATCTACATGTGTGTGTGTGTGTGTGTGTGTGTGTGTGTGTGTGTGTGTGTGTGTGTGTGTGTGTGTGTGTGTGTGTGTGTGTGTCTGCGTGTGTCTGTGTCTGTGTGAGTGTGTGTGTCAGAGACAGAGGGAGAGAGAGAGAGACTGCGTGCACAACTTGTCAATGAAATCGATGTAATGGAATGAATGATAGTGCCATGAAGATGCGCTGAGAATAGAATGATAGAATGAAAAGAGAAATTGTTCTAAAGAAAAAAATGGGAAGGGAAAAGAAAAAAGAAACGAAACATGCAAACAGAACGGGGGAAAAAAGATATCTCTCTCACACACACACACAAACGCGCGCGCGCGCGCGCGCGCATCGTGACACACACAGACACACACACATACACACACACGCACACATACACAACGCACTCTCTCTCTGTCTCTCTCTCTATCCCTGTCTCTCTCTCTCTCTTTCACCCACCTCTCTCTCTATGTCTCTCTCTCTGTCTCTCTCTCTGTCTCTCTCACTCAATATCACTCTCTCTCTCTCTGTGCACGCCTTTCTTTACTCCTTCCTGTCACATCAGCTCACTTTTTCTTTCTTTCGCAGTTTTAGCAATGTGCGTGAAAGAAACAAAAAAATGCACGTGACGTTGCAGGAGCCAAGGTTGCACATGCTTATTTTGCAAACCAGAGCGGGCACCGGAAGTAATGGGTACGCCGGGACCGGAAATGGAAACGAGAAAGGAGTCAATTCACAACGCATGGGCGAACTTTTCGTCGGAAGGCTGTCGAAAGGGTGTGGAGGAGGAGGGTGGGGGAGTGGAGGGAGGAAAGGCGGCGTTGAGGGGGGGTGGGGGGGGGCTGGAGATGGAGAAGTTGTAGGGGTGAGGAACAGGGGACTCTTCGGTGTGATATTATTGAGTGTAAAGAATGCTCTTTTTTTTCTTGCATTTTGAAGAGCCATTCACCATCGTCGTCACCATCATCATCATCATCATCGTCACGACATCATGTCATCAGAAGGAAGCAGTAGCATCATCGCTGTCATCATCATTACCAGCTTCTTCTTCTTCTTCTTGTTCTGTCGTGGGTCCAGCATCAGCGGCCTTCAAGGAGCTATCAGAAGCAGGTCGCGATGTGACCACTCACTGGGTGGGATGGGGTCACCCCCATGTCCCCCAAGGCCTTCATCCCCAAAATTCACTTCCAGTCAGGTCGACGTTCAGCCAGGTCTAATTTCCCGCGGGTCTATGTTCCTCCAAATTTACATTTACCGGGTCTCTGTTCCAAGAGGTCTATGTTCCCCAAGGTTAATGGCCACTGCTGATAACTGTGGACCTGGGGAAATGTAGACCCGGGAAAACATAGACCTGCCGGAATATAGACTTAGCAAAATAGTTTGGGGTGGGAACATAGACCTAGTGGAATACAGACATGCTCCCAGGAAGATTGCTCACTGATGCTGAGTAAGTACCGTTGAATTCCATGGTGTCTGTTCTGGTGTAACGTATGCGGAACATGATATGCACGCCCACTTGCATGCATACTTATTCTCCGTGATCCTGTCACTTTTAGATACCTCCTGTCATCCACGGGCCAAGGCAGCAGCTCTTTCTTTTTAATTCAGTTATG
>NC_134894.1:34895191-34908595 GCF_041734735.1 Babylonia areolata
CAAGAAATACTACTACTACTACTACTACTACTACTGCTGCTGCTGCTGCTGCTGCTGTTACTACTACTGCTACTACTGCTACTGCTGCTGCTGCTGTTACTACTACTGCTGCTACAACTACTGCTGTTGCAACTGCTACTCACCTTTCTCATTGTCCACTTCTTTTTCCAACTTCTCAGGGAATAAAACAAAATAAATTGAATTGAATTAATTGAACTGAATTGAAATGAAATGAATTGAACTGAATCGAACAGAACCGAATCGAATCAAATCAAATCAAATGCCCTCCCCCCCCCCCCCCCCCCCCACCCCCCTCAATTGTTCTCAAACTGATAAATCGTTAATGCTCAATAAAGAGAGGATAATTATGTGCGGTTAGCGAGGCTCAAGAGTACACAATCTGTTTTCTAAGATGTTAGTTAAGGTCTGCTGTAAGAAAACAACAACAACAACAACAACACAGCTTCCATTTCATTTCTCACCCCCACCTCCACCCCACTCCCACCCCTACCCTACCCTAACCCCAGGGGCCGCCACCAAAGATGTTACGTTCTGGTGTTTGTGTGTGTGTGTGTGTGTGTGTGTGTGTGTGTGTGTGTGTGTGTGTGTGTGTGTGTGGCTGGACCAGCAGCTTGGAAGATCCCCGTTTATGTGTCTGGCCACGGTAGACCACCCGGCTTCCACCTACTCCCGATTTTTTTTTTTTCTTTCGCTGTGTGTCTGTCGGTCTATTTGTCTCTCTGTCTGTTCGTCTGTCTTCCTGTCTGTCTGTCTTTTTCTTTTCATACGTGTCACTTTGTCTGTGTTTGTTGTCTTTACTCTGTTTTCATCTGCCTGTCTGTCTGTCTTCTTTTCTTTTTCTTTTTTTTTACGCGTATCCTTTTGTCTGCGTCTGTCGTCTTAATTGTGTGTATTCGTATCCCTTTGTTTGTCTCAGTATGTCCTCTCTCCATCTGGTCTTATAACATAATTTATGGCATATGATGTATAATGACGTGCGTGTTGTGGGCAAGCGAGCCCGTGTTACAGTTTTCCCAAAATATAAAATGCACTGATGGTGGAATAATCCTGTTTCTGTCTCTGCAGGTCTCTGTCTGTCTGTCTGTCTGTCTGTCTCCCCCCCCCTCTCTCTGTCTCTATGTCTGTGTGTTTTTCTCTGTACATGTTTTTGTATCTGTCTGTCTGCCTGCCCATCTGTCTGTCTGTCTGTCTGTCTGTCTGTCTGTCTCTCTCTCTCTCTCTGTCCGTATCTCTCTTTCTCTCTCCCCCCCTCTCACTCACTCTCGCTCTCGTTTTCGCTCTCGCTCTCTTACATTCTCTCTCTCCTCGCGTTTGTCATTGTTTTCCTGTCTGTTAGTTGGCCTGACTGACTGTATCTATCTATTCGTCCTTCTATCTGTCCGTTTGTGTCATTGCCTGTAGTGCTGTTTTTACTTTCCCTTCCTCCCTCTCTCTCTCTCTCTCTCTCTCTCTCTCTCTCTCTGTATATCTCTGTATATGTCTCTGTATCTGTCTCTCTGTTTGTCCGTCCGTCCGTCTGTCTGTCCGTCTGTCTTTTTGTGTGTCTCCCCCTCCCTCTCTCTCTCTTATCTAGTATGGGCCTTATATAAAACGCTGACTGGGAGAAAAAGAACATAACAGCTAATTTCTTAATCTCTTATTCTCGAAAATACACAATTTATGTTGTTGTTTTTCATCTTGTCACTCCCAATCCCCCTAACAACCCCGCCCCCTCACCCCTTCACGCGAATCAAGCCAAGTCAGCCTTATTATTGCTTACTCTTGACAACATGAACACAAAATGTGTGTGTTTAATAATGTGTGTTTTTAAGGAATGTATTTCTTTTTAATCTAAGCATTATTTGGTGGATCATGCTTTTTTATTCATTCTGTGAACGCATTGGATTGAGCTGTTGTAATGTTTTATGTTATGTTTATATCTGGCTCGATGATGTAAGGCGCTTTGAGCAGCATCAGTACTGGATATCGCATCATTGAAAAGTTATGAATTATTATTGTTACTATTATTAAAATGCACTGACGAGACTGGACATGTTTACATTTTTTCATCGAAACAACAACAACAAAAGTTGTTATCATACTTTGCTGCTGTTATGAAGTACATCACATGAAACAAGGTGTACATCACTATAATTATTTTTAAGTGTTTGCTGATTTAAGGAATAACATTCAACACAATGTACATTATCGGACTTTTACTTTTTTGTTGATGATAAAAGGGGATGCATTCAACACAATATACATCATCGGACTTTTACTTTTTAGTTGTTGATGATTTAAGGAGATGCATTCAACACAGTGTACATTGTCGGATTTATACTTTTGTTGTTGATGATTTCTTCTTCTTCTTCTTCTTCATCATCATCATCTTCTTCTTCTTCTTCTGCGTTCGTGGGCTGCAACGACCAAGTTCACTCGTATGTACACAAGTGGGCTTTTACGCGTATGGCTGTTTTTACCTGCCATATAGGCAGCTATACTCCATTTTCGGGGGGGGGGGGTGCATGCTGGGTATGTTCTTGTTTTCACAACCCACCGAACGCTGATATGGATTACAGGATCTTTAACGTGCGTATTTGATCTTCTGCTTGCGTATACACACGAAGGGGGCTCAGGCACAAGCAGGTCTGCGCATGTGTTGACCTGGGAGATCGGAAAAAAAATTATCTACCCTTTACCCCCATCAGGCGTCGTTACCGAGAGGTTCACCCAGGACCCTCAGATTGAAAGTCCAACGCTTTGACCACTCCGCTACCGCGCCCGTCGTTGATGATTTAAGGAGATGCATCCAACACTATTCACGTTATGAAACTTTACGTATTTTTGTTGATTTAAGGAAATCTGTGCAATCGTTATAGAGAGTTAGAACACGACAATGCACGGGATCATGACATGAATAGACACAGAATTGACGTGACCCCTACTCTTTTTATTCGCTTTTCTTTTCTTTCGTTCTTTTGTCTTTTTTCCTCTTCGTTTTATTTCCTTTATTCTGACCTCTTTACTTCTTATGTGTATTTTCTTTATTCCTTTTTTTTCATTTCTCTTTTTATCATTCTCGCCTTCGTTCATTTTTTTTTTCATTAATTGATTAATTAATTCATGCATTCTTTCGTTCTTTCTTTCTTTTTCTTTCTTTTTTTTTCTTTTTTTTTTTTCGCCTACTTTCTCGCTTACTTTCCTGTTTCATCTTAATTTCTTCCTTCCTTCTTTTCTTAATTCTTTTTTTTTTCTTCCTCCTTTTTTCTTCGATTTCGAAGGTGTGCATAACCCACCAAACACTGACGCTGAATCATTGACGTGTGTATTTTATCTGCTTGATCTAAAGCAGTAGCAGTTCTGCAATAATGTTGGCTTGGGAAATCAAAAAAAAAGTCCAACCTTAATGAATCCACCAGGCGCCTCAGAGTGAAAGTCCAACGCTCTTACCGCTCGACTGTTACGCGAGGCAGTCCATCTGGTGATACTATCCGTTAGTCATGTCAGTTAGCCTTCAGTTACAGTCACGTTTCACCTACGTTGTGGAAGATTATTCTGTAGTGTAATATTGTGGGCCGCCACCCATGATGTCTGAATGGTTCAGCTGCATATGTCCGGCTATTTACAGCTGCACAGTAATTATTTCTTGTGGGACATAGAAATAAGATGGTCAGTATTCTACCCAGTTGTTTTCTAAAGATTAGAATTGGAAAGAGAAGGCAGGGGTGCGCGGGGGGCAGAGGGGAAGGTGCGGGGGGCATGGGGGGGCAGAGACAAAGAAAGATAGAGAAAGATAAGGATAGGGAAAGATAAAGACAACGAGAGAGAGAGAGGCGGGAGGGAGGGAGAGAGGGGGGTGGGCAAGAGAGAGATAGGAACCAGATTTCACATTTTTTATGGACAATCATATATACTTCAATCAAACCAAAATAAAAAGATGAACCAGTGTCAAGGTAGAGACTCATTTATTTAAAGATTAGAATAAAACAAAGGAAAGGGTAATTCATATTGTATTTTATCGTATAGTATTGCATTGCACTGTGTTGTGTTGTATTGTATTGTATTGCATTACATTGTATTGTATCGTATTGTATTGTATTGCAATGCACTGTATTGTGCTGTATTGTATTGCATTGCATTGTATTGTATTGAATTGCATTACATTGTATTGTATTGTATTGCATTGCATTACGTTGCGTTGCGTTATGTTGAGCTGCGTTGCGTTGCAATGCGTTGCGTTTTTGTATTGTATTGTATAGTATTGCATTTTACTGAACTGTACTGTATTCTGTTTTCGTTTCGTTTCTTTTCTTCTTGTTTTTCTTTCTGTCACAGCAGATTTCTATGTGTAACATTCGGGTTGTTTTTCTCCGGGGGTGAGCCCTTCGCCACGGTGCAGCGCTAGCCATTCTGGGTTTGTTTTTTGGTGTGTTTTTTTTTTTTCTGGCTGCAAGCGTATACGTTTTACCATCATAGCGGATTTTTTTTTTTTTTTTTTTTTTTGAAACAAAATCTTGCCAGGGATGGGACAATTCTGTTGTTGCCTTACGCGCGCTAAGTGCTACGCTGCACACGGGACCGCAGTGTAATATACGTCTCATCCGAAAGACAAGCACCCAGACTCAACAACCATTGGAAATCTAGCGAAGAGGCGAGTAAAAACCCCGGACGGCAATATGTGACCCGAACCAGTGGACATTCGCTTACTAAGTAACTCGGACGCTCACGCGATCGCTTCTCTTTCGTAGCCCCACCCCCACCCCCACAAGAAAGGGGCGAGAGAAATTGATGAAAAAGGGGGGCGGTGGATGAAAGAAAAAGTATGTGTCAGCCATGGCGGACAGCAAAACTGAAGGTTAGGGGGTTCTCCCAGACATCAAATAGACGGGCATGTCTGGGGAGGGGTTGGGGGGGGGGGGTGGGGGGGGGGAGCGGTCAGCCCTTTGTAACGTGTCAAGAGTATCAAAGATGAAGCTTTGAAGTGAAAGGCTGAGCAACAGCTGTGTGATGTTGGGTTGTGTGTGTGTGTGTGTGTGTGTGTGTGTGTGTGTGTGTGTGTGTGTGTGTGTGTGTGTGTGTGTGTGTGTGTGTGTGTGCATGCGTGCGCAGATATTACCCTTTTCTCAAAGCTTTTTGTTTTAACGGACTAGAAGATCATAGTATATGAATGATAACACTGAAATCATATAAAATGTACTTAATGCCTTTAGCTTCAGACAATGGTTTGTATACCCGCTCTACGCAAAAAGGGACCTAAGTGATTTAAATTTAACTAAAGCACTGTTGTTGGTTTTGTTGTTGTTGTTTTGTTATTTTGTTTTTTCCATTGAAATCCCAAAGGTTCGAACAACTCCTCTCTGAGACACAGTCTCAATCACGATCATTATTTATGGGATCCGAAGTCCGTAGAACAAGGTGATAACTCAGCCTGTCACGTCCCTTAAGTCAGCCACCCCACAAGACAGCCACGGTGTAGTATCACCACTCGTTCAGTCCTTCTGTCAAGGGGGACACAGGATAAAACCAGACATCTTCAGATTTATTCCATTTCACCCCATTTTCCTACAGTGTCCTAATTCTGTCAAAGATACAGTCTTTCTAAAAACACTGAATTCAAAACAAAGTATTTGGAATAAAATGACTGCCTAATACTTTCATTAAAAAAAATGTGGGTGGAAAAATACCGGTCACTGACCGGTGGGGGTAAGTAAAAAAGAATGAAAAAGGTACTCCTGGGGAGCGGTGGTGGGGGGGTATATTGAAATTGATCAGCGAGTATTATGTTACACAAGTAATATCAATTTTGCAAACAGTTTAATGAGATATAAAATGGCATCACAACATCAGCTATAAAATGATAGTGTGATGTAATATGTTTGGTTCATATTTGTTTAACTAACAGTTGATGACGATGGACAGACACACAATTCGTACTTTACTCTGAGCCTGGCAAAACAAGCCAAATGATTTTTTTTAAAGTTAAGAATTAAAACGTAGATGACAATAAGAATCAGAAAGATAATGATAAGATAAATTCAAAATAAAGCGAAAAAAAAAACCAGAAATAAAATAAAACAAAACAAATTAGAGTAAAATAAAATAAAATAGAATAAAGATAAAATGAGAACCAAACCTCGGCTCATCAAAGACCCGGGAAGTCCCTCTCAGACACAGTTTCAATCACTGACACGATCATTTCCGGGGGCCGAAGTCAGTGAAGTAAGATTATAACTCAGCCTCTCACGTCCCCTAAGTCAGCTGCGCCAAACCACATCCTCGGCTTGGTAACACCAGACGTCCTGCCCTGCTGTGAAGGGGAGACAAGCTGAACCAGACAACTTCGGTTATCAGTCACAGGGATTTCAAGAAAGTGTCTGTGTGAAATCATCTATCTATCTATCTATCTATCTATCTATCTGTCTGTCTGTCTGTCTGTCTGTCTGCCTGTCTGTCTGTCTGTCTGTCTGTCTATCTACCGATGTAATTGTACGTATGTATGTATAATATAGTATAGTGTCTACATCTTGATTTTACTGTCAGCGTCCGACTCAGGAAAGATTTCCATTCAATTCTTCTCGACTTGTCAGCAGCCGCTTTTGATATAATAGACCATTCGGCCCTTCTTTTCTGTCTTCATTATATATTTCGTATCGACGGCACTGCTCTCAGCCTGTTCAAATTATATCTCATCGACCGATTCCAGTCTGACACAATTGACAATCGCCTGTCTGAACCCGTTAAAATCGCACACAGAGTCCCTCAGGGATCTGTTTCAGACCCCGTGTTCTTAACTCTGTACACTGCTCCCCTCACTGACGTTATCAACCACTAGAACGTCAGTCATTATTCTTATGCTGGTGACACTCAAATTCAGAAAAGTGATGTACCTGAAAATGTGTCCTCTCTCTTGCAAGAAACATCCGACAGCTTCCTGGACATTCAAAACTGGATGACTCTTAATGAGTCACAATTGAACGCAATCCAAACCAAAGCAATTATCATAGGAACTAATCAAAGACTCTCCTTTATCAATTTTTTTTATCCAGCTTCGGAATACATCCATCCATCTTTCCAGTTCGGTTAAAAACCTCGGTGTTGTCCTTTACAACACACTGTCATTGCAAACAATTATCAGCCAGACCTGTCACTCCTGCTATTGTCAGTTTATGGCTCGTCAGTTTCATTCCGAAACATCTGTCCACTTACGCAAAATCGTTTCTTTTATTCTCTCTTGCCTTGACTATTGTGACTCTCTATTCTTTGGTCTGCCTGCTTCATCCATTCACTCCTTTCAGTACGCACAAAACTTTGCTGCCCGGCTTGTCCTAAGAAAGAAAAGATCTAAGCACATCGCTCCTCTCTTGCAAAATCTCCACTCCCTGTCTCACACAGAATAAAGTACAAGAACCCCAGTCTATGCTATAAATGTATACATAAATCTATCCCTTCCCAATCTCCGTAGCTGCCTTTACCTCTACACCTCTTCTCGCTTTCTACGATCAGCTTCGGATCCACTGTTTCTGCATACCCACATTCAAACATCCCACTGTCCACCGCCGCTCTTTCTCTGTCTCTGGACCTAGGAATGATATTTCTCTTTCGCTTCGTCAGGTCTTTGCACTCAACTCTTTCAACTATGGCCTTAAAACCTACCTCTTCCCAAAATATCCTCCCTCCCATGCCCCTCCCTCTACTGCCTCTTCCTTGTCTTCAGTCTACACGGCTTTGTATTCACATGTACCAATAGTTTTTGTTCTTTTCGTCTTTGTGAATTAGAATTATGCAAGCGTGTGAATGACTGGTGTGTAAGCGCTTTGATCTGTCTCTGCACAAGATTCTGCAGAAGAATAATGTTTAGTAGTAGTAGCATTGTTATTATTATCATTATTATCATCACCATTATTATTTTTATTTTTTATTGTTTTTTCATTAGCTAGTGAGCTATCTGCCTATCTATCTACATGTCTTTCTTTCTTTTTGTCTGTCTGTCTGCGTATCTATCTGCCTATCAACATCTATCTATCTACATATATATAACACTATCTATATATGTATATAAATATGTATATATATATATGTGTGTGTGTGTGTGTGTGTGTGTGTGTGTGCACATTCAGCTATGTTCAGTCCAACACAGTTCTGTGCACTACAGTCAAATACACTCCAGCCTAGGCTGTCTCAAGTACAGAATATACTTCAGAGTACTGTGCAGTATAGCAACGCACATCACAGTGCAGTGCACAACAATGAATAACGACAAACAATAACAGCTGCATACAACGAGCAGTTTTCTTCCACTTCTCCAAACTCAGGCTGTTCCTGTTTCACATGTCCCACAAAATTACTGCAGACTGATCTTGGACGTCAGCCATATTGCTTCATTCGTTGTGTCTGGAGGTCACATGACTTTCAACGGAAACGACGCTGACATTTCTCAGTCGAACCATTATCCTGATTTCTTAATCGATTATTTCTGTCAGTTGGAAGCCCAAGCACACTCATGTCATCGGGGACCAGTTCTTGTTCTGAAATGTGGTTCTTCTCCTTCTTCTTCCTCCTCTTCCTCCTCCTCCTCTTCTTCTTCTCCTCCTCCTCCTTCTTCTGCTTCTTCTTCTTCTGCTTCTTCTTCTTCTTCTTCTCTTCCTCCTCTTCCCCTCCTCCTCCTCCTTCTTCTTCTTCTTCTTGTCCTCCTTCCCCTTCTTCTTCTGGTTGAAAAATCTGCTGTACTCGTGGGGTTAGCCAACACTTAGTCTGCTGTAAACAACAAAAACAACAACAATGAGGGGGAGGGGGTGCTGGGGGAGGCGGCAGATGCTGAGGGGAAATGTTTGGGAGAGGGGGTGGTGGGGTGGTGGTGACCGTTTTATTATTATCATTATCTTTCTTTCTTTCTTTCTTACACACACTCTTAAAAGTAAATGGCTGCTGTCCATCCACAGCTGAATGGTCGTTACCCACATTCACATCCTCGTGACTGTGGCAATACACTTCAGAACATATTACATAAAAATACAAAGTAATGCCGCTTTACGATTTAATTTAAAGAACTACGCATAAAAACAATATCTTCGACGTCTCCAAACCGATAGCTCTTATTATCTCACACGTCCCCAGTTATACTGCGCACATCTCCCTGTGGATGTCTAATAAATTCCAGTAGGGCGACGCAGATAATTCTCGATCGGACATATCTATTAGATCCAACAGTCGATTATTTCTATCAACTGAACTCAGTCACAGTCACATTATTATCGGGGAGTTCATCAAGCCATGTCGTGCGGTTGCAAAGTCCTTAACCGTGTTCTGGCGAGGTCCAGACACACAGTCAATCTTCCCCAGCAGGAGACAGGAACACGCTAGTCAGTTTGGAGAGAAGGTTAGCTTCATACACTGACGACTGGAAAGAACAGTGGGGTTCAGATCCTATCAGAGGCATCTCAGTGTGAGGTTTAGGTTTCCGGTCCACCACGCCAGGTACTGCCCAACGTTGGATGTGTTACTTGCTCCGATGGGAAAGACTTGGACCCCGCGCGCGGTAAAAAGTTGTTCACTTCATGGCAGTAACACTGGGAGTATTTCTCAATGTTCCTGACCAACACTGCAGGTGTCTGTCTGTGTGTCATGAGCCTGTTTCTCACAATAATGAATCAGTGTCACAAAGTACCAAACTTAGATTAATCTCAGCAACACGGGAGTATCGAATTAAACTCATTCAAAACCATCAAAATAACAGCGAACAATACACTATCGCACAAAAAAATCAGTAAAAATGGAATGCGAATTATCAAAATAGTATGGGTAAAACAGCAACAACGAAACAACAACAATACCATCAACGCACATATATATGTCCATCTATATATCCTGTAGATAGATAGATAGATAGACTGATTGATAGATAGATCGAACCAGTACATATATTCGACTCCTACAAATTTACAACTAATCGATTTTAATCTAAACCATCCCCAACACCCACCACTCCCTCCACCTGACCCCAAACATCCCCTCACCCTTCCCCACATTCTGCACTCGTACTCTTTTGGTCCAAACATCAAATATATTCCAGCGGAGACGACGTAGACAGTTTCCAGTCGAACATTATCCATCAGATCTCACAGTCAATTATTTCTGTCAGGAGAACTCCGTTACAGTCACGTTACCAGGGGAGAGGAGTCCTTCCAGTCTTGTGGTGCGATACCAAAGTCCTTAACTGTGCCTGGTCCGGTCCAGACTCACAGAATGTCTGCCTGGCAGGAGACAGAAGTAAATCAGCCAGAATTAACACCAGCCAGTTTGGAAGTGCTTAGCGTCGTGCCTGTGGTCGGATCCAACTGAATGGTTTGTGGCCTGGACTCTGACGAAAATGCCGGAAGTACTCCGATGCGTCTTTGGAAGCGTTGCTTCCATTCCCTGATCAACACTGCAGGTTTCTGTATCTCTCGGGCCTGACTGACACACTGGGTATGGTATAAATGAAAGAGTTCGTCACGTCCTTGTCACTGAGTCCAAAACCAAAATATACCTCCAACTACAACAGTACCGACATTATCTTCATTCGGCATCGAAAAAAACACAAAAACATATGACTTTTCTGCAACATACAACACAAAAAATACAACACAGTTCAACACAACACAAGACAATACAATACAATTCAATGCAATGCAACACAGCACAACACAATGCAACACTGTGATTAGCTAGAAAGAAAATATAACACTCTTAAAACCAGTATCGCTTTTCGATTTTTCCAAACTCACAACAAATTCTGCCTCACTGGTCTTAAAGATACATTGCACAAATTTTGTCTGGAGATCAAATAACTTCTAGTGGAAACGATGCACAGTTCCCAGTTCGGACATTGTCCATCGAATCTAGCAATTTATTATTTCTGACAGACAAACTCAATGTAAGCCACATTATCTGAGAGTCCATTTAAGTCTTGTCTGGGTTCAGACGCGCAATAAGGCTGCCAATCAGAAGGCAATAGTAAATTAGCCAATATTCTCACCAGGCAGTCTGGAAGTGGTTTGCGTCAAGGACTGACGGATAGGAGTACTTGGGTTCGAGTCCATTTAGAGGCATGTCATTGAGGGATTTTCCTTATGTGTCTGGCACCTACTGAGAGGTGAATGCGCTTGGGGGGCTAATAGGGAAGGCTGGGAACACACAATTTATAGTCTACCACTCCACAGATACAATTCTGGGACTATTGCTTAAAGTTCCTGGCTAACACTATATGTCTGATACGATGATCTTGGCTGTCAAGATACATTATGAAAGACATCAAGTAGAACGTCCTTGTCATTCAGTCATGAATGAACCTCCATCCATAGCAGTATCGTAAAACCTTCATTCTGAACCATCATCCTGAAATCTCACGGACCTGTACAGTGACACTCAATAAAAGTACAACATTTCAAAATCCAAACTAATGCAATAATTCAGTGAGTAAAACAAAGCAAAATAAAACCACTTCCAACAAAAGCAAAGAAAATCATGAGAAAGGTATCATGCAAAGGACAGAAAGAGTCAGTGCAATGCTTTTTTTTCTTTTTAACTAAAGGTGTTATTCCAACACCAATTTGTCATGTTTGTTCTAATTGTCAAGTGTGTTCATGTGACTTAATTGCTTACTTATTCCTCGTGACCCGAGGCACATACTGCCGCAACTTGAGAACTCCACTGCTGCCTGTCTTGTCCTCAGCTAATTAGATTCTCTCAGGCGTTGTTATACTCCTTCAGTTCTTTTTCAACCGTTCTGCGCAATGTCTCCAGTAGTCTTCTTCGCACTCTTTTATTTTTCCCATCTGGTGACCAGCAAAGGGCTACCCTTGGAAATGGCCTACATCTGTTAGTATTGTTTATTATCTGATTCAAATATGTGAATGTGTGGGAGTGGTACATATATATATATATATATATATATATATATAATATATTATGTCGCACTCTGTATGTGTGTGTGTGTGTGTGTGTGTGTGTGTGTGTGTGTGTGTGTGTGTGTGTGTCTATCGATCTCTCTGTCTCTGTCTGTCTGTGGAGAGGAAGAGGGACAATTGACTGGCGTTGGCACAGTGCAGTTTATCCCTGTTACTAAGGAAGTACGATTTAGTGCTGGGTAAGTACCAGAGAGGGAGAGAGAGGGAGATAGAGAGAGAGCAAGGGTTAACCTGGTTATCTAGCTGGGTCAGACACATAAACAGAATAACCAGCCACGTTGCTGGTAAAACGAGACAGAATTTGATTGTCAAAATACTTTAAAGGGGGGTGGCGGCAAGTACATGATGGGTAGGAACTGAAGAAGTCAACAAAATGGGGGCAGTAAAACAGTGTTGGTGGTGATGTTGGTTGTCTCGTTCGTTTATTTATTTATAGTCTGTTCATCTAAGATGATGATATTAGACTGAAAATGTTGGTTGTCTGTTACTGAATATTGTAATGATAAATGAATACACGAATGAATGAATAGCAACAATAGCAACTAAAAACATGTACGCCACTGTCACGCACATAGACACACACACACACACTCTCTCTCTCTCTCTCTCTCTCTGTCACACACACACACACACACACACACACACACACACACACACACACACACACACACACACGTACGCACACACACACGTTCACACATACATACATACATACATACATACATACATACATACATACATACGCACACACTCACCAACTCACCAACCTAGCTCATTTTCTCTCTCTCTCTCTCTCTCTCTCTCTCTCTTTCCCTCTCCCTCGCGCCCCCTACAACCTCACACACGCACACATACACACATTCCTACACACACACATACACACACGCACGCACGCACTCACACCTATCACACCCACTCAACTCCAATCCACATCCCACCCCACCCACACAACAACCTTCGCATCTTCTTCCGCGTGGGTGCAGACAAGCTTGCTGCAACAACAGCAATGACCTCATTTTCACACGGGAAAAAAATGGTCGATTCTTGCACACGGAACTCCCAGATCACCATATTCCCTACACATTATGTATCACTTTCATGTCTTTTTGCCTACCCCTTGTACCCTCCTCTCCACTGTCCCGATTTCCCACCATCCCCTGTTTCCTTCTGTCCATCACCTCTTACGTCCAGTGCCTCTGCTCCATCCATTGTTTTTTAGGGTTGTTTTTTTTGTACGCTTATAGTTGACTTCATCAAGTTTTTGCGCCTTATAAATATTATTATTAATAGAAGTAGTTCTTTTTTTATGTATTTATCTATTATTTATTTATTTATTTATTTACTTATTTCTTTCTTTTTTTTAATTAAAAAAATATGTTTGTTTGTTAGTGTGTGTGTGTGCGCGCGCGCATGTGTATGTGTGTGTGTGTGTGTGTGTGTGTGTGTGTGTGTGTGTGTT
>NC_134894.1:34913695-34953695 GCF_041734735.1 Babylonia areolata
AAGGAGAAGAGAGAGTATGTAAATTTATGCACAAAAACATACATACGTATGAAGATAGGGTATAGACATATGGGCAGGGGAATATCGTTTTCAAAACTGAAATGAGATAAGGCACGATATCGAGAGAGCGCGGCAAAGAGACAGAGGGACAGACAGACAGACAGAAAAGAGAGATATGGTGGAGAAATAAAGGAAGAAGAGGATAAAAGAGACAAAGACAGAGAGACAGCAACATGTGAATTAATGGACACATTCATAGTTTATCAAGAAATAGGGCATAAATGTTACCCAAAAAATTGACAGAGAAAAAATACTCTGAAGACAGAAAGCGAGATTAGAGTCAGGAAGAACGGTGAATCAGGGAGAAGCGGTCAAAGATAGATCAATAGAGATAGATGGACAAAGAACAAGAACAAGAACAAAATTTTATTCCATAGGCCTCCGGCCCCTAGAAACAAAAAGAACAATGTAGAATGACTATTAAGGGAAAATGAAAACATGAACAAGCCATGCATGCAAGAAAATGAAATTTCCTAAACCTACAGATTTTCATTCAGTTATTTTCACAACCGACAGCCAGTACAGAGGGCATTACTTATCTATGTTACCTACGAAATTGTTTCGAATTTTCAATGCATAAAAGATATAAATTCTTAGGTTCCTAGTTTTAAGCATGCTGTCACATTTTAGCCATTGTGGTAGAGATTGTATGCTACAATAGTCCAGGTATTTATCTCTAAATTTCGGAATACAAAGGACAAACACAAATTACATGTTCCTCATCTTCCGTGACTGCACATAAGCTGCAAAGTTTATCCTGATTATTGTTGAAAAATTATTTCAAAGTAGCTCCTTCAAGAGGTAATAGTCCGAAGTGTAATTTGACAATACAGTCTCTGAAGCATTTTATGTTCACAAATGGAGAGGGTTGGGGTCTTTCGAGATATAATCAAGATGGACAAGGAGAGCGAGAGAGAGGAGGGGACGGGGGACAACAGACAGAGACAAGCTGAGATGCAGACAGAGAAAGCTGGAGGTCGTGCACTGACAGCTGGATTACACGGAGACTGGTTTGGTTTTAATCACCAGACAGAATAGGAAGGGAATGTCAAGATGTGAGGTTATTTTCGTAAGTTCACTTTTTATCACCTCCCCCTCCCTCCCCCCTAACCCCCCACCCCAACACACATTAACATACATCAATACATACTTACACTTTCTCGTTTGTGAATCTGTCTTTTATCTGTGATTCAAAATCGGAAGAGAGCATCATTGGCAAAGTCAAGAAAACCAATGCTTCTATCGTATAGAACAATAATCCACTAAAGAAGCAGATATTATGGTCACCATCTCGATTATTATATCTAGAAAGACCCCAACCCTCTTCATTCACCCCTCCTCCCCCCCCTCCCCCCCGCCCTTTATCTTGTTCTTACAGACCAATCGCATGTTTATCGAAAGACACAGTTTGCAGTGGGTCCAGAGTTGAGTTCTTTCAGTGAGACAAGGGGAGACCAGCCACGCTTTCGGCGACACGCACACGGAGTGGTCCCCCCTACACGTGCATGCAGAGTGTCAATCCTACGATTAATTGTCTATTCATGGAAAACGCTGCAACAAACCCAATAAAAACCGCCAGCGCCACGTCCCATCTTGCAGACTGATGAATATTCAAAAGGGTGGTGGTGGGAAATGAAGGGGGAGGGAGGGTGCAGACAAACAGCAAACGGCTCAGGAATGACAGTGTTGACACGATGGAATATATTACATCAGGGACTGGGCAGAATCGCAGGCACTCCACAGTGTGGCTCACAAAGTTCACCCAGGTCACGTTCAGTTTCAAGAAATCGTTTTGTTGAGAAACTCTAACGATGAAGCAGCAGCTGAAAAGCACTACGTTGACGAAAAACCGAACAATGTACGTTGGAAGGAAGTTAGTGTTCATGTACGTGTGCATAAGGTGCAGTGAGGAATGAGAGGGGGGGGAGACAGAGAGGCAGAGACAGGCAGAGACAGAGATGGAGAGACAGGCAGACAGACAGAGAAAGGGGAAGCATTTGACAGACTTGAAACATTTTTGAATAAGTATTTAGGTAAAAGAACACTGAAATCAAAGTATGCAAAAAGGACAAAGTAAAAAAGAGAAAGGGATTTTAAAAAGTATTTGTTGACCAGCACACAAACGACACACGCACTGCATATGCTACAGCCTCAGAAATGTTATCCAGTTTATGTCACCCTATCTGCACAGACTCTAGGTTCCACAGACTGTCTTCACCCATAACTCATCCCAACACCCACCGCCCCACCACCACCCCCAAGCAACCCACAATGAAAGTGAATCAGAAAGTAACGTTGAAAGAAACTACTGTTACTTAGAGAAAGCACAATTAATGAGGGAGATGCGAAAAACATAAAGTCTCCATGGATCTAACAACTTCAAAGTCATCAACGAGGGGGGTGGGGGTGGGGTGGGGTGGGGCGAGTACAGTGTCTGATTGCTGCCGTGATGGGAATGGACATGTTGGGAGGTGGTGGGGGGGGAGGCGATTGGAGAAAAAGGGTGTATACAGGGAGGGGTGGAATGGGAACTCATCAGCGGTGCTATCTCTGCTTGCCAACTGCAGAGAATCGATGATGTAATGGCACTGTCCATCACTGGCGGCTCCAACTACGTTCTCTTTCTGCCTTCCCACCCTGTCTCCGCTCACACCTCCCCGCATGATGTGAAGAGCAGAAGCTGATCCGTGAAGACAGGGAAAACAAGAAAAAGTCCGGGGCTTGTGGTGACTTCAGACAGCCTGTCATATGGATACATTGTCTGGAGAGAAGAGGGCTGCAGTGTGTTGTCCATTTGTCAATCACAACGGTGAAAGGCTTGGTGCCTAGGTTCCACTGTTTTGATTTGATTGTCTGGAGCAGTTTTTTTTCCACATACCTTATCTTCCCACCATTATCCCTCAGCGCTGGTTTCGCTTCAACAACAACAAAAATAGCAACAACAATAACGTCATAATCAAAAACAAGAGAGACAAGGCCTTCAAGACTCACTTGTGACACACGCTTGATCCAGTAAAGGAATCATATGAGGGTGGGGGTGGGGGTGAGGGGGGTTAAAAAAATATCGTTAAAATTGGTCTTGTATTGATAAGCTTGGTACGATAAAAAAAAAAAAACAACAACAACAACAACAAACAAAAAAACAAAAAAAAACCAAAAAACAAAAAACATCAGGCCTGCTTCGGGGATCAAACCAAGCATGATCTGTTCAGAAACAAGTATAGGCTCATCCCCAACACCACGCCACATCTGACGTCACTGGTCGACCAAATCTGATATCTAATGCTATGGGTCTTTTTAGCGCAATAAAATATAATTGTATTTGAGGTAATAACACCATTCAAATCATGTTTTCTTGACATATCTTGATTATTTAAGAAATTATTTTAATTCGGAGACGTTGACATTGCCTCAGGCAGACTGCAACATGTATAGATCTGCACAAACCAGTCTGACAACAGGCTGACCGAAACTGAAAGAAACCCTTCGATCCATTTTTCTTTAATGTTCATTCCAGTCAATTAAGTATCCACTTTAGAATATTCATATGCAGTAAACATGTCGATGCCACACATATAGTGACACACATGTGCATGCACACAACATGGAAAGGAGTGGACCTGTCACAACGAAACGTACTGAGGAGGGAAGAGGTGAGTTTTGAGACCAGATTTGAAAGAAGTTAGGGAGTCAGAATGTCGGAGGTTTTCAGGGAGTGTGTTCCACGTTTTTGGCGATTGAAATGAAAATGATTAAAAAAAATAATAATTAAAAAAATCAACAACAACAACAACAACAACAAAAAAAAAATCATGTGTCCGTAGGTCTTACTTCTGACATGAGGTATCCTGAGAAGTCAAGTATCAGCAGTTGTTTTCCGCTGACAGCCTCAGAGACGGTTGTACTTCCTACATAATCAGTCTTTTTGGTTTCTTTGTTCATTCATTTCTCTCCGTGTGTGTGTGTGTGTGTGTGTGTTTGCACTCTCCTTTTCAACTGTTGACGTTTTATGCCAGAAGTGGATGCCTGTCAACATGTCATATAAAGATCGAGGTGAATAATTTCTTGGACTTTGTGACGTTGAAAACAAAGATTTGATGTTCTGTCACACTTTGGCTTCTCCCGGTTTGAACTTCGGAAACGGTTGTTTCGTCTGCAACGAGGCCTGTTTTTAAAGTCCGAGGTAAGAAATGCTAGCATGATTTGTGTTTGCTATTAAGGCAATGGCGGTTTTCATCGCAAACAATACAGGTTGCATCAGATTGGTAGTGGGCTGTATGGGCATAACAATCGTTTTTCGTAAAACACAAGAGTTGAAATGGTTATGTCAGATTTTGGGATTTTCAAGCAGCACTTCCAAATCTACCACAGTTTTATATTTCAGATATTTTGAAGTGGATGGTGCATATTCACATCACCGCGACAATAACAATCCCAACTCACACGATCAAACTGTAGGCTGACCATGTAATCTATCAAAAATAACAGCGCTTTGCTTTCTTAAAGATTCTGCACAAGATACGACAGGAAATTGATTTCCGTTTTCTTTTACTCCGTCTGTTTGATGTTTTTTGGGTATTGATTTACATTCACCCCGATTTCATGTCGAAGGTTAATAATGTCAGGCAATCTTTCAAAAAAAAAAAAAGTCTTCGTTTGTCTGATTTCTTTTTCTGCAGGGTCCACGTTCTCTGTTTTTACCTACTTGTTTGGTATGGTAAAATGAATATTATTTTTAGCAAAATTGATTGAGATTTTTTTTTTTAATTCCACTGTTGATAGGAGCAGCGTTGGACAGTTGTTTTTCTTTTCTTCTTTTCTTTTCTTAACTGGGTAAAGGAGTATATAGAATTGTTTATGGACATAACCTTGTGAGACCATGTCAGTTGATTGCATTGCCATCGCATTAAATTATTTTGATTTTAGTGTTCCCAAAACCAATGCACCTTGTACACTATGCCACGTCACAGAATCTACCTTTAATCCATCCCACCTGTTGTAGAATCTACCTTTAACCCATCCCACCTATTCTTGCTGATGGCGGTTTGATCACAGAATCTACCTTTAATCCATCCCATCTGTTGTAGCTACCTTTAATCCATCCCACCTGTTCTTGCTGATGGTGTTTTGGTGGAAAGCAAAAGTAACGATACGAAATCCATAATGTTCGAAACAAAGCTCTTAAAGACTGCTTCCATACAGTCATAACACGCACCAGGTGTGTCAGCTCTGAGCCGTAACGATCCCTATGTCCTGACGAAGCCTGTAGGTGTGGAGCTTATGGTCAGCCTAACTGTCTCGCACGCCGTAACAGCCTCTGTAAAGACAACAGAGCATCTGCCGGTTCGGAGATATCTGACCATCTAAGCTGCCATGCTGAACGTGGAGAGCTGCGGATTAGAGATCATGGCTTTTATCTGATAGACTCGGTGTATATGTCTGCTGGACAGTTTTTACGGGCCTGGATTTCCGTTTAACCGCCCTCTCTTGACTGTAGCAAAACACAGTCCATCAGTCCATCCCATGTTTTCTCTTTACTTATCAACAAGAACCATCATAAAAATCCATGGATTTTCGAAACAAAGCTCTTAAAGACTGCTTCCACACAGTCTTAACACACACCAAGTGTGTCAGCTCTGAGCCGTGGCGATCTCTATGCCCTGACGAGGCTGTAGGTGTGGAGCTTACGGTCAGCCTAACTGTCTCACACGCCGTAACAGAGCCTCTGTAAAGACAACAGAGCATCGGAGATATCTGACCCTCAAAGCTGTTATGCTGAACGTAGAGAGCTGTGGATTAGAGATCTTGGCTGTTATGTGATAGACTCAGTGTATATGTCTGCTGGACAGTTTTTACGAGCCTACAGTTACGTTTTTACCCCCTCGCCTAACTGTTACTATTCATATAGTTTTGGACGTTTTATGAAGCCAAAATGCCCTGACTGTGAACCTTAAAATAATTTGAAAAGTTTTGCAGGCCTGTATTTCCCTGACTGCACAGATTTTATATGTTTTGGAAAAGGGTTGGGTCCAAATAAATACGATGCCTTTCGTTTGTTTTTAATTAAAGAACAAAACATTCTTCACATTTTTTTTCTCATCTTTTGTCATTATCGTCTTCTTTTTTTCGTATCGTTTCGTGGGGAATGTTTGGGTATCTTTACGTTATCAGAGTCTCAACCTGTGCTCATTTTGCAAAATCACTTCATTTTCAGTGTGGCTTCCTGAAAACAAAGATGACAGACATTTGTTAAAAAAAAAAAATTTTAAAATAAAAAAAGAGGCGGTCGTATTTTGTTCTCCGCGTAAACATCCAAACAATGATATGGTTAATGTTCTTACTTTTCAAATGACTGTAATTTATCAATAACTAATTCATTTTTACTTCTGAACTTTTTTTATTCTGAATTTGTTTTAGCCAGAGGCTGGACTAATGAGCGAGTCGTTAATAAATGGAACGGTTTGCCAGACAGTGTTGTGACTGCCCCAACCATATCATCTTTCAAGACTAGGTTAGACGCTCATTGGGCCAACTCTCCAATTATTTATGATCCAGTATTAGGCCACGCATGCTGGTATATTGTATCTAACTGAACGACGAACAGGCCTTCACAGGCCTCAAACGTCTGATTCCAGTTCAAGTTCAAGTAATGTTCCTCTAAATACTAGGTGAACCTTGACATGTTTGAGGTTAAATCCAAGCTATGCAAGCGGAGATAAAACTACCGGCATTAATATTATTTTCTCGGGTGACTTGTATGGACAGTTTCTCCCGCAATAATTTAAAGGAATGATACGTTACCCGATACATACTGATGCATAGTGTATTGTTTGAATGTATGTGTACGGGTGTGTGTGTGCGTGTGTGTTGTGAGTATGTATGTGTGCGTGCGCGCGCGCGCGCGCGTGTGTGTGTGTACGTGTGTGTGTGTGTGTGTGTGTAAGTTTAGTTACACCCGCCGGGAATGTAGACACGGTCGATTCAATTTCTCTTTTATGTTCATTCTAGTTTTATAGTTTTAAAGTTGATATGGAAATTGAGTATTTTGTTAAACTAATAACATGTAGAGGCAAGTACAAGTACTTCTAAATGTCGTATGAAGTGAAAAGGACTTCATTTTGAGAAAAGTCAAGACTGGAAACTTTTACGTTTCATCAAGGATATTAACTCGCATGGTTTATTATTTTTAACTGTGAATTCCGACTGATTTTGTTGATATTTTTATGGCGTTTGGGGCATAATCCAGTAAGTGATGAGGCGTTCACAAATCTTTCTCTGAATAAATATTTAACGGTCTCCTTCTCCAACTTTCCATCACATGTTATCGTGTATTGTCGATTGAATATAGGATTGAACGGGCAGGTCAACAACTTGAAACAAAATGGCGACCTTCGCGTTCGCGAGGAATATGAGCACGCGCTTTGAATATGTATATATATATATATATATATATATATATATATATATATATATATATATATATGTATACGCAATTGATTTTTGCCCATGACCTTCAGGGCTCAGCCAATAGATCTATAAAGAACACTGGTAGTATTGATTTTAGTATTTTCCGAAAAATGACCACTTGGGCGAATGAACATAGTGAAAGCCCTGTACACTGAGAGTAAAACACACAAGCTTTTATGTATTGAGTATAATTTCAGAATGTAATGTTTAAGATGAGAAAGATCAATTTAAAGCAAATTAACCCCCTAGCATTAATTACAGATTAATTTCCCTTTTTTTACTATCTGCAGCAAAGACATGCACCAGAAATGTAACTTCCATGCTTAGCAAAAGAAGTTCCTGTTTGAACAAAAAATGATAAAAATGACTGCTCTTGTTGTTGTGTCAGAATATCAGATCAAAGTACCAAGTTTAGAAAATAAAAAAATATATAAATATAACAGTAAATTCAGTTTGCATATGATCTGGTTTATTATTTTATTTTTTTGTGCCCATACCAGAGGTGCAATATTGTTTTAAACAAGATGACTGAAAAGAACTGATTTTTTCCTATTTTCATGCCAAATTTGGTGTCAACTAACAAAAGTATTTGCAGAGAAAATGGCAATGTTAAAGTTTACCATGGACACACACACACACGCACACACACGCACACACACACACACACACACACACAGATAGAGAGAGAGAGAGAGAGCCGAACACCGGGTTAAAACATAGACTCACTTTGTTTCCACAATTGAGTCAACAAGTACAAAAATTATTGCTACTGCTGCTGTTGCTGCTATTGCTACCACTACTGCCACGACTACAGCAACATTAACAATATTTGCCTGTTCACTTTGACATCTATGTTTTTTCTTCATATGTGTTTTTGTATGTGAAGACATCCCACAGTTTATTGTGTCATTCTCTTTGTCTTTGTCTCTCTGTCACTCTGTCGGCCGGCCTGCCTGCCTGTCTGTCTGTCTGTATCTATTTATCTATCTGTCTATCTATCTATTTTATTTGTCTATATTTAGCAGTCCCTCTCCATCTCTATGCTGTCCTTTTCAACACTCATTTCTACATATGCCCACATACAACCGAAGCTTGCGTTGGCTGTTTCGTCCTTTGTGTGTGTGTGTGTGTGTGTGTGTGTGTGTGTGTGTGTGTGTGAGAGAGAGAGAGAGAGAGAGAGAGAGAGAGAGAGAGAGTCTGTGCGTGAGTCTGTGTGTGCGCGTGCATGCGTGTGTGTGTGCGTGCGTGTGTGTGCGTGCGTGCGTGCTTTGCGTGTGTGTGTGCGTATGTGTATCTGCGTCTGTGTGTGTGTGTCTGTGTGTGCGAGTGTGTGTCTTTCTCTCTGCGTGTCTCTGCTTCTGTGTGATTGTGTGTGGGGAGGGGGCAAGAGTGAATGTGGGGAAGGGGGTGGGGGGAACTCATCAGTGCTGCTGTCCCTTGCTACCAACTGCAGAGAATCGATCAGGTGATGTCACACACGTCCATCAATGGCAGCTCCCCAGACCCCCAGTTCCACCCTCTGTCTTCTGCCGGTAGTTAGTTCATACCTCACCACACGGTTTCGAGAGAGAGAGAGTCAGACAGAAACAAAGACAGAGACAGAGTGATACTGAAATAATATTAAATTACACTGCAGGACTTTACACCACTCTCTCTCTCTCTCTCTCTCTCTCTCTCTCTCTCTCTCTCTTACCAACCTAATCCTTTGGCTGCTGCAGATAGGTACCCCGCGTCAGTGAAGGGCTGTCACGTGATGATGACTGAGATGAGGCAAGAGATTAGACAGGTCAGGTTAATTGTCATCAGTTGCCATTCTGTATCTGTGGGGGGTTGGGGGGGTTGTTTGTTTTTGTTTTTTGGTTGTTGTTATTTTTGGTTTTTTGGTTATTTGTTTGTTGTTGTTGTTTTTTACCTGCATTACTTTTGTCCTGCAAAAATCAGTGACGCCATTGGTAAGTAAACCAAAAAGAGTAAACTGCCTTTCAAACTCATCTCACACTAATGTGTGCCAATTATGCCAAAGTGCAGCAGTGTGTGGAAGATTGTTTATTTTCTATGTCAATTATTTGTTCCTTTCTTGTTGTTGTTGTTTTTTTATTGTTGTTTTTGTTGTTGTCAGCCGATTAATATGTATTTTGTTTCCTCTTTTTTCTCTTGTATTTCTTAGACTAGTTTATACATTTTCGTTACGAGGGTAGGACAAAAACAGGCCAATAAGTGCCTATTACTTTTCCCTCAATAAAAAAGAAGTTTCGGTTTCTCTCTCTCTCTCTCTCTCTCTCTCTCTCTCTCTCTCTCTCTTACCAATATCAGCTACGCCCACCAACATTCTTGCTAGCAAGTCCTGAGCTATACACAGTGACAGAGCCATTAATCAAATACTGCATGCCTGTGAGCATCAACGACTGCACTGAATGAGATCTGGCAGTGTATAAACAGACCACAAACCTCCAGAACAGATGTTTTGCTATGTTCTGAAATATTGTCAGACTCCTAAGTCTACGTTTCAAATATCAAAGCGATGTGGGAATGCCATGGTTGTGGGCAGAAAAAAAACAGAAAACAGAAACACAAGAGAGAGAGAGAGAGAGAGAGAGAGAGAGGGCGATGGGGGGGATGCTATTGACAGGCGTGACAAGATGCTTTGAAAGAATGTTTTGCTTTCATTTCACAGAGACAAATTGAAGTTGAATTAAGAAAATAAAAAGAAAGAAAACGTTCAGCACGAAGCAGTCCTCAACAGCGCATTGAGGTTTAAATTTTGGAGGTCATTAAAATGGAAAACTCGCTTTGATTTGAAATTCCTGTGGCGATTTTCTAAACGCCAACAAGTCAAAACAGACAAGGAGTCAAGGAGTTAACCTTCTTCTTCTTTCCGTTACACGACCAACATCGACTTGCCGATGATTCTGTCGTGGTTCATGCATGCTGGGTATTTTCGTGTCTCCATATCCCACCGAACACTGACATAGGTTACATGATCTTTAACGTGCGTATTTGATATTCTGCGTGCGTATACACACGAAGGGGGTTCAGGCACTAGCAGGTCTGCACATATGTTGACCTGGAAGATCGGAAAAATCTCCACCCTTTATCCACTAGGCGCCGCTACCGAGATTCGAACCCGTGACCCTCAGTTTGAAAGTCCAACGCTTAAACTACTCGGCTATTGCGCCCATTCAACCCCGGTTAGTCTGCAGCGTCAGCAGGCTTCCATGCCATATTATTAATGCGAGTGAAAAAGCAGAAAATTTACCGTTTTTCGTCCAAATTACGTGTGGTCATATCCGGAAATACTGTAGAAGTTAGTTCCCTTTCTTAGCGGCTTACGCATATGCAGAAACGTTGTCTCGTTCGTCATTTGTCAGATGGATTCCCCGTCTCTTCGACGAAGGCGGCAGTACGTCGCAGATCCTCCAGTCCTCCGTAGAGCTTCCGGGCCGCTGGGATTGGGTCGGGCCAGGTTTTCTCCAGGAGCGCTTGGTGGAGCGGGCAGGACTGCAGCAGATGTTCTGTTGTGTGGCTGCCTGTTCTGCAGGGGCACTGCTCTGTGTCGCCGATACGGAGTTTCGTGTATATGCAGGAACGTGAAAACTGTTTTAATGGGACTAATTTTGACGTCAGAGCAGTGCTCCGGCGCAGAGCTCAATGAGGTAACGCATGTCTAAAATCCAAGACCGTGTTTTCTTTCTTTTAAAACAAGGTAGTAAAGTCAACAGCTCGATTTATTCAAAAGGGACAACTACAGACATTTAACTGCTTCCTTTCTTAAATGCAGTCCAACGCAATCATGAAAAAATATAGTGGCATACATATCAAAAATTTCGCAAGGCTATTTGGTACATCAATTTGCCATTTATTTTGTTTTCATTATACAATTGTTTTGTTATACATTGTTTTCAATATACAATGGAAGCTCTTTGTGGCCAATCATTTATTATCTGTTGGTTAATAAAGATATGAACGTAAAATATATAATTTGATATATTTTTTTCAAGATAATCGATTATGGTAAATGGCAATACTAGGGATAAGCAACTGCGTACATTTTGTAGGTTTCTTTTATATTTACTTTGGGAATTCGGTGCAAGTGCAAGAATAGCTTAGTTTTCGTGTGAGCGTAGATGCAACATGTTGAATATGTCACATCAAAACTTGTATTCAATTATCATCATATCTTATTTCAATCCATAATCTCCTTTTTCTTCGTTTTATCATATTTTCGTTTATTCTGTTGTACTGTCCACTCAGATAACAAAATGTGTGATTGACATTTTTACTTTAACATCTCAGATAACAAAATGTGTGAATGCCATCTTGACTATAACGTCTCATGGATTCTTTCTTTTGTCTTATCTCCAAAAGTTCGAAACAAATCTTTATCTGAAGACACAATGCAGATTTTCTTTTCTTTAGTGATAAAAGAGAAACAAGCTTTACTCTCTCCAGACATGTACTGAGCTCTAAATCGTGCACAATGCTATTCCTACGATTAATTGTATATTCATGGAAATGTTGCCACAAGCTGGATAAATCCACCAGTGCCAGTCTTGCGGGGCAGATGAATATTCTAACAGGGAGATAAACGGGAAAGGGCTAAAAGGGAGGACAGCGTTGATATCCGGGAATATGTTCTATCGGGGATTGGGTACTGTGTCACAAACCTTAAGGTCCTGTTCGTCTTACGGAAACGTTTCCATACTAATGTCTTTCACACTGCTGACTAAAAGACACTAAGTAAAAGGAAAACACAATGCAAGCATACGAAGGAAGACGGATTCACTCAGCAGTGATGAAGACATGATTTTTTTTTTTATAACTGGAATGATTTATGTTTGAATGAATTGTTGTAATGCTGTGATGGGAACCATTCCAGCGCCAACTGTCCTAAAACCCTCCTGGCCGAGAGAGCGGGGGTGTAACTCGGGTAAGACACTTTCCACTAATTCAAATTCTAGCCCAGATAGTTGGAACAGCAGTTGCCCTTTCTGATGTTCTGATGATCATAGTCGGACACGACAGACTATCATACAATGTTGTGATAAAGAACAGCACTGAAACGATCGAGTTAAAAACAGTTGTTTCCAGTATGTGTATTTTAACCTAGATTAAATATTTATAACTTACTAACACATATAATGAACTACTGGATCAACTGGACGCTTGAAGCAGTCAAAGCTCCCCATTCTCCATTCTCCTCGGTCCTCAGCCAGATTGGTGGTGTTACCACACATTGTCTGTCGACAAGTCAGAGGTCTCTCTCCGCTGTTTGCCGCCAGTTCATCTTGGACCGTCCTCTCTCTCTTCGATCTTTAGGTGTCCGGGTCAGGGCTTTGCGTGTGATTATTTTTCTTCTTTTTGTGTGTGTGGATGAATTGATGCAAGCGTGTTTATTACAGGAAACCCCGTGGGGCCACAGGAAAATGTTACATACTTCATGTAACTAATACAAACATCAAGGTATTGTGCTCACGTTTTTAACAATGGCCGCACAAATTGTCTGGTTAAGACATACACTTTTCAGGAAGAAAGGATAAGAAGAAAAATGTAACATACAAGAGATACAGCATTATACAATGTATACATGCCATTCTTGTTGTGGGGAGCCTCTGTACATGTCCCAGCAAGCAAGCAGAGAAGTCGTTGACAGATAATGCTTGACATAAGAGGCGTGACGTGAGTAAACATTTGTATAAACACTTTGACAACCCAAATTGAGAATTCTACAGCATGCATTGTACGTAACGGATTTATAAATACTGTGGCAATCCTGCAGTTTGCTGGTCCACATGGATTCAAACGACATTTCCCCTGTTGTCGTTTGCTACAGCCTTGCTCTGGCGAGATGTCACGTTGTTTGTACAGATCATAGACTTCAGTTTTTTTTCCCTCAGCAATGGTTTTAGAATCCCCAAATCCCGTATTTCAGATCAGATATGGAAGTTTCCACCACAAAATGAGCCCAATATAACCTTCCAAAATACAACTTTTTAGACTGTCATTTTCGAATGTGAAAATAAACTGAGATCCCGTGCGCAGAAAGAATCCGAAGCAACAAAAGAGTTGTCCACGGCAAAATCATTGAGATAGATCCACTCTAATCGTAAAACAAAGAAAAAAAAAGGTGATGCATGCTGCACTGCAGTGGCGCGCGCTCTTCCCTGAAAGAGCAGTTCGAAAATTACAGAGAGAAATCTGTTGTGACAAAATGAATCACAATGCAATGTTAAAAACAACCAACACGTTTTTTGAAAGGGGTTAGACTGGAAGCGTTTGGAATGCATTTTACACTGTCTTTAGATTTTTTTTCAGGGCCATATTACATCGTAATTTACTGTTGAATCAGAATATTCCAAAATAAAATGAAAATCCACACTACTATATTTTTTCACTTTTGTTTATTTTCCATCTTCTTTCTTTCATAACGTATCTCTTGTTTTTCTTTTTTCTTTTTTTTTGTGTTTTATTGGGTTTTTTGTTGTCGTTTTGTTCTTGTTGTCTTTTGTTTTTTGGTAAATAATTTCACGGAACAATACTTACACACACTGATATCAAGGGAAGTTGAAAAAAAAAAGAAGAAAGGAAGTGACATTATCATATGAACTGAGATCGGTGGTGTGAGAGAACATAGGGTGTGTGGAGCACTGGAGCGTTCCCCATTGCACGACGTGTGTGTGGGCTGAGGTGGAAAAACACAGGAAGTAAGACGTGAGGCCACTATTGACCTGCCTGCCATTTCGTGTTCCAAGAACCTTTCATTGTCATCTCAGAAAGAGAGAGGAAGAGAGAGGTGGGCAGAGGGGGGTGGGGGGAGACAGAGAGAGAGACAGAGAGAAAGAGAGAAACGGGTTGTGAAAGGGGAGAAAGAAAGGGAGAGGGGTAAGCATGAGAGAGAGGGTGTGGGGGCATATCTTGGTTGTTATCTGTGTCTCCACGTTGAGTGTGTTCAATTCAGTTTAATGTTTTATGTATGCCTATGGGGAGGATGAATCTTTCTCAGAACGATTTCTTTCCTGACTTGACTAAACTGTGGCGTGTATCGAACCACAGTTTGTGAAATGAATCCAGTTACGTGCCCTCCTGTTTGAGCAGACCACAACCTCCAGACATTCTGTACACACGATTCAAACTTCAAAAAAAGTCCACACTTTAATCACGTAGCGATGTGTGGACATGGATAGGCAGTACAGTGGGTGGAAAGTGAAACTCGAAGCTGATTTTCGTGACCGAATAAAATTTGTTTTCATCTGACTGAGAGAGTAAAAGTTCAGTCAGCGCCCTTTGCTTCGTAGAAAACCACTTCGCTGACTTCACTGCCACGTCTGAAGCCAGACATGGTGATTCAGTGGGACTTCTTGTTTTCAGACGAGTCCAGAATATAAATATTCTTCATCTAAAAGCTAGTTTGTGTCAAAACAGAACTTAATGCAAAAGGCGGTGGTTAGTATTCATCGATGAAGATTTTTTTTTTCTTCTGGGGGTGGGTCTGCTCTGGAACGGTTCTGTTTTGGTTCGCGTCATATTTAACTTGTCGTACACAGTCTGTCCTTGTTGGTCTTAACAAAAAAATCTGCTTCATCTATGTTGAAGTGTAGAGTGCCACAGTCTTGAATTCTGCTTTGTTTACAATGTGTACACAGCCTCTCAGCTCTGTCTTTAGTCAGTCGGTTCATTCTTATCATTTCTTCGCAGACATTTCCCAGCTCCACACCGCCACCGTTCCCTCAGACTTCCCAACTCGTGCATGCAGTTTGAAAAACTGTGTTGGGGATGTTGATGAGCGAGAACAAGTTGGAGATGAATGAGGATAACATTACCATTGGAAGGAAGTCAAATATCAAACAGGCCACCCCAAACCCTTCATCCATCTCTAGCTGTGAAATACCACTCCCCAAGTGTGTTAGAAACTTGACTTCTACTTTGATAAAACATTCTCCATGATTGCACACGCCAAACATTTGTGCCGCACTCTATTCTGTCAGTTACGAAGGTTGGGCAAATTCGTTCTTTCCTTTCCCTTGCCGCTGCCAACAACTCGCTGTTTCTCTCGTCTCTCAAGATTTGACTACTGCAACTCTCTCTCAGCAGATCTCAGCAGATGGTATGAATGATATGGAAACTCATGTAACGCCTATTCTCGGTCGGAGTTCTAAGCTCTAAGCGCTTTACAAACACGGGGTCATTTACAAAACAGACTGTGTACCTGGGTAGAACCGACTGACGGCTGTCATAGGCGCTCATCGTTCTTTTCCTGTGTCATTCAGTTAGATTTCAGGCACGCACACATACATACTAAGACAGACATGTAACATTTTACGCGTATGGCCGTTTGGTTTGTTTACTCCCCCATGTAGGCAGCCATACCCCGTGCATGCCGAGTGTGTTATTGTTTCCATAACGCACCGATCGCTGACATGGATTACATGATCGTTAACGTGCGTATTTGATCTGCGTGCGTATACACACGAAGGGTGTTCAGGCACAACAGATCTGCACATATGTTGACCTGGGAGATCGGAATAATCTCCGCCCTTTACCCACCAGGCGCCGTTACCAAGATTCGAACACGGGACCCTCAGATTTTGACGCTTTAACCACTCGGCTATTGCGCCTGTGGTGACAAACTGGATAAACTTCAACGCATTCAGAATCATACATCCCAACTTGTGCTCTATAACCCAAACGCGAGAGTGCAGCCTCACTGCTCAGAACACTTCACTGGCTCCCTGTGAAGGCTGTAATCCAATACACGATTGCCTGTCTCTGCTTTCGGTGTCTTTACCACAACAATATGCCAGCGTATCTTTCAGACCTTCTCCATATATACCATCTGTTTAGAGGTCGCTGCGCACTTCTGACTCATCTTTGCTGACAGTTCCTCGATTCTCCCTTGAGGCCTTTGGTTAAAAAAAAAAAAAAAAAAAAAGTTATGTCTTTGGGCCCACTGTCTGGAACTCCCTGCCTCAGTCCCTCAGAAAAAAAAAAAAAACTATGTATTTTTAAACTTTTAAAAAGCATTTAAAGACGCACCTCTTTTCAGTCTTACCTCTCATGATGTGTGCAAAATGAGTGCTTGTTTTCAGCGTTTTTTTCTGTGAATGATAATGTATTGAGGGGAGGGGGAAAGGAGATGACTGTCTTTTACATTTTGTACTTCAAAAGGAATGAAATGTACATCTTAGTGTGTTGTGATGTATGTGACTAGCTTTAAGAGTTAGGAGCAGATTTTATAGTATTGTAATGTGGTTCTTATGTATTCTGATACTGAGAATAGTCTAGGATTTAAGTGTTGTGATGTTGGATTTAAGTATTGTGATATAATATGTGCATTGTTTTGGTACTGTGATGTTTGATATGTATGGTCTGCGTGTGTGAATGAATATAAATGAGTGCTTGGGTGTTTTTGATTGTTGGATAGCTGTCTGTACAGGGATATACATGTGATATATCTATACATATACATATATATGTATGTATGTATATATATATATATATATATTGTGTGTGTGTGTGTGTGTGTGTGTGTGTGTGTGTGTGTGTGTGTGTGTACATGTGTGCGTGTATGTGTGTGTGTGTGTGTGTGTGTGTTTAAATGAATGTTGTAAATGTTGCTTTTTTATTTTTACATTGTACAGCGCAATTGATCATGTTTTACATGGAAATGCGATTTATAAATCAAATTCTTCTTCTTCTTCTTACTGTTATTATTATTAGTAGTAGTATTATTATCATCATCATTATTATTATATATCATTGCATTATGTTATATGTTCTTGTTATTTTGTCTTGCTGAACGTCGCACTGTAATATTCCCACCGCTCCTGTTACTTCACCAGATGTTCAGCTCTCTCTCTCTCTCTGTCTCTCTCTCTCTTCCACAAGGGTGTGCTTCTAACTGAAGCAAGCGCTGGTCATTTCATCGTGGGTGTGCCGCGTGGGAGGAAGGGATGGGAAGACAAGATGAGGGGAGGGGGGGGGGGGGTCAAATGGGATGGGATGGACTGGGACGGGATGGGATGAGAAGTCATCAGTCTCAGTATCCCTGGCTGCCAGCTGCAGAGAATTGACCATCAAAGTGATGGCACACCGAACATCAATGGCGGCTGCAATGCTACTTTTTCTTTCTTTCTGCCCTCCGCCGCCGCCGCCCCCGTTCACAACGCACCTCGCCGCACGATTATATGGAGTGCAGAAGTTGGGAACTATGGTGGAAAAAAAGTCTGGGAGACTATGATAGCGGGGTCATTCATTCACCAGACAGAGCGTCTTGAAGCTAGGTTGGAAATACAGCCTACAACATATATTGTCAATTTGATGTAGTGGAAGACTAGGTGGTGTAGTTTCTCAAATGGTTTTTTTTTAATGCTTGCATTTGGTGGCTGCACAGTAATTTGTCTGGTGTGTATGCTTACTTTATATCATGCCAGCTCTCAAATTATTCACAACTTCAAGTCAATAAGAAGAAAAAGCTAAACTCCTCCCCCCCCCTCCCGAGAACCCAAAATCTGTTTCTTTGTGTTTCCCTGACTGGCAGTCATAAATATCTGTCACTATATTTCTCTCTCTCTCTCTCTCTCTCTCTCTCTCTCTCTCTCCCTCCCTCTCTCTCTCTCTCTCTCTCTGTGATATCTGTGTTAAGTTCATACCATGCAACAAAATATTATACAGAACCCCGCTTGTTTCGTCTCTGGTTTATCAAGGTTTAAAGAGAACAGAACCCCCCGAGCTGTTTGCAAGTCTGTATCTCAGATCCAGAGATAATGAAGAACTGTTATATCAGTCAGCAAAAGAAGAAAAATAACTAGAAAAAAATGGATAAAAAAAAAGACAAAAAAAGACGAAATAGCCATTGACAGGTCTGACGCAAGGCTTTCAAGGAAAGTTTCGCTTTCTTTTCACTGAGAGAAATTGAAGTTAAATTTAACACATTGTTTCGCGTAAAAAAAAACAACAACAAAACAACCAGCATTCCGTGGCGATCATAAAATGATCATCTAACATTATCTGTAAGGGGAGTACTATAAAAAGATAACTGTGTTAGTGTGCGTGTGTGGTGTGGTGTGGTGTGTGTGTGTGTGTGTGTGTGTGTGTGTGTGTGTGTGTGTGTGTGCGATTGTGTGTTGCGGTGTGTGTGTGTGTGTGTGTGTGTGTGTGTGTGTGTGTGTGTGTGAGTGATTGGAGGATCTAGCGGCATCCATTCAACCATTCCACTTAAGTCTGGGTTGGTTATTAAGGGATTATCATGTCACGCTTAGCATTTAAAGAAATCAGTTATCAGAGGTATCAAAAAAAATGTCTCTGTGCTCCACAATGATATATGCCAAACCAAAGATAAAACAGTTGTGTAGAGGTGTGTTCTTGTTCACTAATCATGGTTTGTTTGTTTGTTTTGTTGGGGTTTTTTTGTTGCTTGTTTGTTTGTTTGTGTGTGTGTGTGTGTTGTAAACCTGGCCGGTACACATTGGATGATCACACGACCTAGTTTTTTGGAGAGAAAAAAAAAACCAAACCAAAAAAAACTTAACAGGGACGTCAATAATGGACGGCCAGACATACAACCCCCACACCCCACACCCACACCCAACACCCCTCACCACCGCCCCAATGGTGGCGAAGAAGACAGATTCTCTCTGTTGTCTCAATCGTTTGCTGATCTCGGCTCTTGTACCGGTGAGATGAAAGCAAAACTTTCCCCTATCGAGTGACAGCAGGTCTGTCAATACCACCAGCTCCCAGTTCCACCCTCTGGAGGTTGCCGTCTATGTCCGTCCCTCACCCCCACATCGGCACATGACGTGAAGTGTGTGGAACTTTTAGAAATCTGAATCGTGGGTGGAGAGCATCTCTCTCTCTCTCCCTCTCTGTCTCTCTCTGTGCCCCCCTCTGTCTCTGTCTCTCTATGTTTGCACATGCTTATGTAATTTTGATGTTGGTGTTGTGAATTGACTCGCTTTTTTTCTTTTCTTTTTTTCTTCTTCTTTTTATCAATTGTTATTCTTGTCCAAAGGGCCGGATGTAAACAAGTACTCTGTGCTTATTTCTTTACCCTCGTAAAATAAAATTTCGTTCGTTCGTTCTTTTTGTCTTTCTCTGTCTCTCTGTCTCTGTCTGTATGTCTGTCTGTCTCTGTCTCTCTCTCTCTCTCTTTCTTTCTTTGTCCCCCCTCTCTCCCTCTCTGTCTCTCTCTATGCCCCCTCTATCTATGTCTCTCTCTGTGTTTCTCTGTCTGTCTGTCTCTGTCTGTATGTCTGTCTGTCTGTCTGTCTGTCTCTTTCTCTCTCTCTCTCTCTCTCTCTCTCTCTCTCTCTCTCTCTCTCTCTCTCTCTCTTATCTATTACTTATCATTTCTGAAATGTTTATTTCCCCACCCCTTAATGAGGTGCCATGGCCTGAATTGAATGAGGCATTCGTATCCGTGGCATTCTTTCTCTCTCTCTTTCTCTCTCTCCCTCTCTCTCTAATTGCCTCTGTCTCAGTCTGTCAGTCTGTCTCTCTTCCTCTCTCAGTGTCTCTGTCAGTCTGTCAGTCAGTCAATCTGTCTGTCAGTCTGAAAGTCTGCCTCTCTCTGTGTCTCTGTGTCTCTCTCTCTCCCTCTCATTCTATGTCCTTCCTGCTCATATGTCCTATTCTCACTATCATGGACGAAAACGATCGGAAACAATCCCCTACAGCTAGCCCCAAAGTTTTATTTATTTACCCTTAGTAAATTCATTCTCTCTGCCTCTGACTGTCTCTGTCTCACTCTCTCTGTCTCTCTCTCAGTCTCCATCTCTCTATCTTTTTCCTCACTCTCACTCACTATTTCTTGTTTTGATTTTTTTCTTCTTTTACTCATATTGGCTTCTTTAGCTGTGTTCCCTCTTTATGGCGAGGGCTGGATGTAAAAAAGCATGTTACTTACTTAACTATTACCCTCGATGATAAAGATGTTGTCTTGTCTTGTCTTGTCTTTCTTTCCTGTCACTTTCTCCCACTCTGTCCTCGTCTGCATCTTTTTCACAACCATGAACGAAAAATTCAAAATTAGCCCCCCCACCCCACCCCACCCCCCACTCCACCCACCACACCCTCATAACTAATCGCATAGTTCTGTCATTGACAATGCATTACTTAGCCCATTCCCCCCCCCGTGGGTATTGATGCACGACTGAGATTTAACATAGTTTGAACTGAACCACAAATTCCAGACGTGTTGCTTTCGTTGCAAATGAATGAGAATTCCCAAATCCTTCCTTTTAAATACCAGAGGCTCTACAAAAAGTAGAACAGCAATCGTGACAAAGAAACTTGGATCACGCTACCGCTGGTCCCCCGCTTAGATTGAAAAGACCATTTTGCGCCCAGGTCACCAGACAAATGTTGAATTCAACGATTATCTTTGGTGTGTAAAAAGCCCCTTGTCATTGGCAGCACTTTCTTATTCACAGCACCAGTTGTGATCTTGAAAGGATTACCAAACTATGCCAGAAAATCAGCTTGAATTTGTAAAAGCCGATGAAAAGAAAAATAAAGCATGATAACAAATGCATGGAAAGCAGCTGAGTGAAATGAATAGGAACAAAAATGTGATCTTAACTTTTTTTTTTAAATTCAGTAAAACAAACACGATTGCAATTTATTTAGGTGGTTGCTTCTTTGTTTTGTATCCTTTGTTGTGCATCAATTATTGTAGATTCCGACGGAAAATCTATCAGTTATAAAGCGTAAGAAAGTGTATAATTATTTGTTTGTATACCATTTCTTTCCTCAGAATATTCATTTATTATATGTTTATGTGAAATATGTTTGATTGTCTTCCCATTTTGTGTTTGATAAATTCATCAAACACACGCTTTATTGTAGTGTTTTCCCTGTTTTCTGTTCTGTGGATGTTCAATCCGTTTGAAAACCACCATACTGTGGAAGCTTTTGAGACACAGAAAGCTGCTGAAAAGAACACCCAATCGGACATTTATATTGTATTGTATTTTGTTACTTTTTTGTCACAGCGGACTTTTATCTTTGATAATCATGCGGCCTGCTGTCCGGAGAGGGCGCGTCGCCAGAGTCCAGAGCCACCCGTGATTTTCTTTTTCTTCTGCTTTTTTTTTAATATAATTCTGTCTGCAAGTGTATTTACTTTATCATCAAAGTTGATTTCTGTACAAAATGTTACCAGGGACAACTTTTTTGTCTGTTTGTTGCCGTGGGTTCTTTTATGCGCGCTAACAGGATCTCGGTTTATCGTCTCCAGAACACAGACCAGTGGAAGGGGGGAAATAAAAAAATCCCGGTCCGTGTATGAGATTCGAACTCGTGGGCACTCGCTTTCTAAAGGGGCGCAAGACCACTAGTCTACCGTTGACAATGCCCCTGTGCTGTCAGAGAAGACAGGTTCTCTGTTGTCTCATATCTGTTTGCTGATCTCAGCTGGTTACACCAGTGAGATGAAAGCAAAACTTTCTTTCTGTGCATGATAGCAGGACTGTCAGAAACAGACCCTGGATCCACAACTTTGAGTGTGGTACCATCCCCAGCGATTTGTGAATTGTAGCCACGGGTGAGGAAAAAGTCTGGCTATTGTGGTGTCTGTAGATAACCAGGCTGCCCATCGATCCAGCCTGTGAAGTACAAAAAAGATTGTATGAGGATAGTACGTCGTTTTGTCAGAGGCTATTCGGTGGTCCTTATGGATATTTCCCCCGAAATAGTTCTTTCAAAAGTTTCTAGATGATGTTCTAAATGTTCTGTTTCTGTCTCTCTGTCTCTGTCTGTCTGTCTGTCTGTCTGTCTGTCTGTCTCTCTCTCTCTCTCTCTCTCTCTCTCTCTCTCTCTCTCTCTCTGTCTGTCTTTCTGTTTCCCTCTCACTCTTTTTCTAATGGTTTACAATCAGAAAAAAATCAGTTCACTGCAGCAGTCTGTTGATATACTATTACTACTACTACTACTACTACCAATAAGAAGAAGAAGAAGAAGAAGAAGAAGAAGAATGCGTGGTTCAGTCACTGACAAGCCATTATGTACTGGATCCTTCTGGGTAATAAAAACTGCTCTGAAGCGAGATGTAAAACTGTTTGAACAGACCACAGTCCCCGACCGACAGGTGTGTTTTTTTGTCTGCACAAATAACTCAGTCATGTCTGTCGATCCTGAGGCAATCTGAGGAGTGAGACAGCTGTTAGCTATCCCCTCGGCCCCTCCGCACCCCTCACATCATATATGGAGCAAAAGTTTAGCAGACCTCACGTGTAGTTTTGAGAGAAGCTCCATTTCCCTGAGATAAATGTGTTGATTTCAGGTAAAGCCCTTGTTGTGGAAAAAAAAACAGCTCGTGGCTGACAGATATAGAAGGTCTGAACAAATCAACAATCGAGTTCCTCTGAAATGAAATCAAAAACGAAGAAGAAAGGCAAGGCCTTCAAGACTCACTTGTGATAAACACTTAAAGAAAAACAAATAAATAAAAACCTATAAAAATTAAAGATGAGTTTTTTTTAAATGTGTTCTTTATTTATTATTATAATCATATACAACTTCGCGCTAAAAAAAATAAATAAATAAAAAGAAGAAGAAGAAGAAAAAAGGTTTTTAATGCAGATTCGATCCACGGATGTTTGGGTTGAGAATGAGTGGTTTTATCCACTGCGTTAACGCGGGTTCAATGCTGACGTTCACAAATGATTATTTGAGCATGTTCTTTTAGCGGGATAAATCGACAGCAGCACTGCAATATATGTCCGTTTTTATAGATCTGAAGAGACCCGTGTTCGACATTTTCTACTCACATAGAAACTACGACACTGTCCATTCAATTTCTTGTTTCTGTTCATTCTAGTTAATTCAGTATCCACTTTACAACATTCATATGCAGTAAACACGTCATGATTATTTAAGAAATTCTTTTGGTTAGGCGGTAGAGGAGACGTTGCAATCGCGTCAGGCCTTGTAACATGTTTTGTAAAGATCTGCGGCACTGACCAGTCCCGTGTAGATGACGCTGACCTTAACTCATTGAAACAGTCGATTCAAATTTTATTTTCTGTTCATTATAGTTAATTCAGTGTCCACTCTAGAATATTCATGTGCAGTAAATACGCCAATAATGTAGTTAGTTTGCTGCTCGTGTTCTGTCCAGAATGCGTATTTCTTTGCTTTTAATTGCGAACAAGAAAAACGAGGTCATGGCGCATTCTCACCAGAAAGTCGGACGGCTGCAAAGGGGTAACAGCGGTTTTCGGAATCCGGAACGAACATCAACGAAATAAACTCTTGATAATTCGGAAATACAGTTAAATTCGGGAGAAAATGGCACTGTTAAAGTTTTACACACACACACACACACACACACACACACACACACACACACACACACACACACACACACACACACACACACGCACACACACACACACACACACACACACACACACACACACACAGAGAATCGAACACTAGGTTATAACATAGACACAAGTGAGTCCAAAGCAGTCACGACCTATTCCTCATATTAGAGCTTTACAACAACAAAAAGGAAGAGAAGGTAGTTTTCTAAATTGAAAAGGATATAGACAATCATTCAAATACCCTCAATTAGTGCAGTGCAGTCAGAGATATGGTATTCAAACACATATGTATGTAGAAACTCGACGTGTTGCACTATGTCCATCACTTGTGTTTGTCTTCTTCTTGTTTAGTTTTTTTGTGTTTTTTGTTGTTGTTTCTTGTTTGTTTGCTGTTGTTGTTTTTTAAGGTGAAAAGATTTATTGTTTGTCTTTATGAATCAAGTATCACATGATTTCGAAGAGAAAAATGCCTTGTTATAATAGAGTAGCATTAAGTATGGAAGATATAAATAAGCGCATTTTCTTTGCATCTTTTTACCCATTAAAAAACATATCTGGCAATGAATTCCATCCGTCTGGTTTCTTTCGTCAATTCTATACCATGCTTTTGGCCTACTGTATATTTTGTAGACGTTTCGAGTAATGTGAAGAAAAGACACGCCTTTGGGGTGTCTGAGTGATAGAAAACCATTACAAAGAACATGATGTTCTAAAGTTCTCAAGTACTGTCAGCAAAGAAAGATTCTATGTTGTATCAATCGTGCACTGATCTCAGCTCTTGCACCAGTGAGATGAAAGCAAAACGTTCTTTCCTATCGCGTGACAGCAAGTCTGTCAGATGCAGATCCGTGATCCACTCCACTCTGCGTCCCAGATGACAGATGTGGACGTCTGGAATTTGGAAGCTTCAGCTGGCGACTGTGGTCTGTGCAGATAGATAACAAGGCGACTCATCAGTCTAGTGTTGTAGTGTATTGCTTTTTGTCACATACTGCACATATGCATTGGTATCCACTCTAAAGGTGCAAACTGGTTTTTTTCTCCCTAATGTGCCATGTAAACATTCTAGATGACTTGATGAAATATCCTCTTTCTATCCATCTCTCTCTCTCACACTCTCTCTGGCAGATGTACAGTAAAAACAAATTCAGTGCTCAGTGTACTCTCTCTCTCTCTCTCTCTCTCTCTCTCTCTCTCTCTCTCTCTCTCTCTCTCTCTCTCCATCTCTATTTCTCTTGTCTCTCACTTTGTCTCCGTCTCTGTCTCCTTTACTATCTCTCTCTGTAAATCTCACTCTCTCCTTGTCAGTGTCTACCTCTGTCTTTGCCTCTCCTTCATTCTGTTCTTTTGTCTCTTCCTCTCTCTCTCTCTGTCTCTCTCTCTGTGTCTCTCTCTCTCTCTCTCTGTCTCTTTCTCTGTATTTTTGTTTCTCTGTGTCTCTGTCTGCCTCACACAAACACACACTCACACGCAGAACACACACACACACACACACACACACACACACACACAGAGAGAGAGAGAGAGAGAGAGAGCTGCTTACGCAGGTGTGTGCACAAAGAGATGGACAGACAGAATCCGAAACAGACACAGAAACAGAGAGAGGCGGGTCGGGACGTGGGTAGGTAGTCAAATTTTGGCCTAACACAGAGATGCACGTGTGAACACGACACGAAAGTCAAACGATGTGGATGCACGTGTGAAAAGAACGTCAAGAATACTTAACAATCAGTTGGTAAAGGGAAACCAAAAAGGTGGTCTTTTTTTTTCAAAGCGCCTTTCTGCATCTGTCCTTAGTTTCCTCTTTAGACGAATGAGCGACTGTAGAGTTAGGGTCCCTTTTTCCAGGGACACCGACATGGCGAAAGGGATATTCTGTTCTGGAATGATGAAACTGGTAGCCTCCATCTGGCATTTCATCAAGAAAGTGCAGCTGTTAAGAAAAACAGCCACCATCGACCGTGAGCTCACAAGGCTCAACATCGACATTGCCGCACTACATGAAACAAACTGCCCTTAAGAGGCAGCCTTGGGGAACCGAACTACACGTTTTTTTTCTGGCAGGGCAAGGAACTTGAAGAGCCAAGACTGCATGGCGTTGGATTCGCCGTGAGGAACTTCCTCTGTGGAACCGCCATACAGTGGCATCCTCGCCCTCCGCCTGTCAACCTTCTCTGGCCCAGTGAACCTCCTGAGCATCAATGCTCCCACACTCTGTTCTTCTGTGGAGACTAAGGACCAGTTCTACGAGGAGCTTGATACCACCATCCGAGATATTCCTGCCACATAATAGCTGTTCCTTCTTGGCGACTTCAATGCCCAAGTGGGTTTTGTCCACGACTCCTGGCCTAGCTGCATTGGCCACTTCAGTATTGGCAAGCTGAACGAGAACGAGCAGAGGCTCCTAGAGTTTTGCTTCTACCACAACCTCTGCATAACAAACGCATTCTTCTCCACCAAGCCACACCACCGAACTTCCTGGCGACACCCCATATCCCGACACTGGCACTGGGCAGACATCATCACTCGAAGGCCCTCGCTGAACTGCGTACTCATCACACGTAGTTTTCACAGTGCTGACTGTGACACCGACCACTCCTTGGTTGGCGGCAAAGTGCGCTTCCAACCAAAACGGATCCACCACTCAAAGCAGAAGGGTCGGCCCTGCATCAACGCTGCCAGAACAGCAATCCCAGTCCTATGCGGCCGCTTCGCCAACTCCATCGAGGATGCCCTCAAAGACTGCCTTGCCGGCAGTGCTGAAGAGAAATGGAACCACATCCGTGACGCCATCTACAACACCGCCACGGATACCTTCGGCAAAAGAGAGAGGCAGAATCCAGACTGGTTCGAAGCCAGCATTACTGTTCTGGAACCAGCAATAGGGGCCAACAGAGTGGCGCTCATCAAACACAAAAGAGAGCCTTCTAAGTAGACACACACCACACTCAAGAAGGCCGGAAACGACACCAAACGGATCGCCAGACGCTGCGTCAGCGACTACTGGCTAAACATCTGTCAGAACATCAAACTTTCCGCCGACTGCAGCAACATCCGTGGCATGTACGACGCGTGAAAAAAGCCTTCGGCCCAAGCGTAAACAAGATGGCACCACTGAAGTCAGCTTCCGGCACCATTATAACAGACCGGAGCAAGCAGGTAGATGGGCGGAACACTACCAGGAGCTCCATTCAAGAGATAACATTGTCGCAGACGCAGCAGTGGAGAGCGTCATCAACCTCCCTGTCATGGAAGAACTCGACATCCTGCCTTCTGAAGATGAAATCAGCAAGGTCATCGACTCTCTCGCCTGTGGCAAAACTCCAGGAAAGAATGACATCCTGCCTGAAGTCATCAAGGCTGGATGAAAGACCGTGCTACTCCACCACCTGCACCAGCTGCTATTGCAGTGCTGGGAAGAAGGGACTGTGCCCCAAGAGATGCATGACGCCAACATCATCACTCTTTACAAGAACAAGGGTGATCGCAGCAATAGCAACAACTACCGCGGAATCTCGATCCTCTGTATAGTTGGGAAATCCTTTGCCTGTGTAGTCTTGAGCAGACTGCAGCCACTTGCTAAACGCGTATACCCCGAGGCACAGTGCGGATTCAGAGCTGGAAGATCAACAATCGACATGGTCTTCTCCTTGCGACAGCTGCAGGAGAAATGCAGGGAGCAGAGTTGACCACAATACGTCGCATTCATCCACCTGACCAAGGCCTTCGACCTGGTCAGCAGAAAAGGCCTCTCCACACATGTCCCCCCAAGCTCCTGAGGATGATCACGTCTTTTCATGAAGACATGCAGGGCACAGTTCAGTACGATGCATCTTCCTCTGACCCATTCCCAATCAAGAGCAGGGTGAAGCAGGGCTGTGTGCTGACCCCAACTCTCTTCGGCGTCTTCTTCTCACTGCTGCTGCCCTATGCCTTCAGTCAGTCGGAGGACGGAGTGTATCTCCACAACAGAAGCGATGGCAGTCTCTTCAACCTGGCCCGCCTTCGCGCTAAAACTAAAGTGCGACAGTTTCTCATATGCGAGATGCTTTTCGCAGACGATGCAGCTCTGACAACTCAATCCGAAGAGCCACTCCAGCGACTCATCAACCGCTTCGCCCAAGCATGCAGAGAGTTTGGCTTGACTATTAGCCTAAAAACGACTAACGTCATGGGCCATGATGTGAGCAGCACCCCAAGCATCTCCATTGGTGACTTCACACTCGAGGTCGTCGAGGACTTCACTTACCTCGGCTCTACCATCTCCAGTAGCCTCTCCCTGGACGCCGAATTCAACAAGCGGACTGGCAAAGTAGCTACAGCCATGGCCCACCTTTTTTTTTTTTTTTTTTTTTTTTTTTTACCCGGACTTTCTTGGGTCGACCATCGTTTTATTTATATAAAGAAAAAAAAAGAAAAAAAGGAAAGGAACAAAATAACAGCAACAAAAAGGATACAGTGAACCTAAGCAATCACACACACACACACGCACACACACGCACACAAAAACCGTGACAAAAATCAAAAGCAATACCCTGAATTCCATAACTATGTCGTTTTTTTCCCCCCACTTACATATAGATTTGTTTCCCTTTTCTTTAAGATTCATAAGGTATTATATAATATATCGATGTCTAATACTGAATTGCTGTTCAAAGATCAGTTGTAAAATAGACAGTCTTTTTGTTTTTTTAGCAATACTGATACACATTTTACCTATCAAAATAATATGATTTATTTTTATAAGGTCATGTTTGCTATATCTGTCATCCTGAATTCCAAATAAAACGTCTGTGGGATGTAATTTCATACACTTACCAGTATTTCTAAGTATCAAATTTTCTATGTTTTTCCAAAGTATTTTCACAGATGAGCACTCATAGAAAAAATGTTCAATAAAATCAATTTTACCAGGACAGTAGTAACAATTTTCTGAGTCTACTACTTCCATTTTTTTTAGAATAATGTTTGTTGGGTATATATTATGACTTATTTTCCACTGCAATTCATGTAAGCGTACTTCTTTTGTTGCTTTCCTAGGTAAAATCCATGTATTATGATTGAAAGAAAAGTCAAATTTCCTCTTCCAAAATACACAAATATGTAGGTCTATAGTTGTACTTTTACTTCTACTTTTAAGATATTTCTTTATTTCTTTTAGTTTTGCATTGAATGCGTTTGCATCACAAATAGAAGTTTCAGTAGATTCCATTGGTAATCCATTGTTTTGTATCCAGGTCTTCCACTGTAATGGAATTGCGTTGTATAGAGCATTGTATTCGAATATTGTGATTCCTTTAGCCTGGTTCAGTGAAAACGCAACCTCATTTAAATCTAGAAGTCTTTTTTCTGTTTTATGTATTATGTCTTTTATGTGTTCTATTCCATTGTCTATCCAGTTTTGAAAACATAGCACATTACCTTTATATTGTATATTATTATTGTGAAACAACATCTGATTGTGAAAATTATGGATATTCACTTCTTCTCTTGTTACTATATCTTTACTGTTCAAATATGTTGTAATTACATCCGACCAAAAATCGTTCTCTATTTCTTGTAATTTTATTTGCTTTGCTCTACAGTTTACCATAAATATTTTACGATGATTTTGTATTTTGTTTAGATGCCATCTGGGTATTATAGTCCAGTTTTCTTCCCGTGCATGATAAAATCTTCCAGCCCATTGTAAATGCATGCATCTTTGAATTTCTAACATATTTACCATATTTAACCCTCCTTCATTATAATCACTTTCCATTGTTTTTCTTTTCACTTTCTCAAAAGCTCTACGGTTACTATGTTTTCTCTGCCAAATAAATTTGTAGAATATGGTGTTGATCTGTTTCAAAGCTTTTTCTGGGATGCCAATGGATTGCATAACATATGTAAGTTGACTTAACAAGAAAGTTTTTGTTACAAGAATTTTACCGTGTATGGATAGGTCTCTTTTGCTCCACTGTACTATTAATTTTTGTATATTATTTATCCTATCTCTCCAGTTTTCTTCAATGTGTTTTGCCATTTTGTCTTTCTGGAAGTATATGCCCAAAATTTTTATTTTGTCAACCAATACAAATGGGAGATTCTGTTCAGTGATTTGTCTGCCCATCTTCATTGCTTTCGTTTTGTGTGAATTTAATTTCAGCCCAGAAAATTTCTCAAATGACTTAAGTATTTCTATGGAAGTAAACATGTCCTGTCTATTTTTCAAAAATAAAGTCGTATCATCTGCCAATTGTTTAATCTTTAAATATATATCTTGATTATTGCCCATAGTTGGAGTTTTGATACCCGTTATTGTACTATTCCTTATCTTGACTGCTAGAATTTCCATTGCAAGAATGAATGCAAGGGGAGAAAATGGACATCCTTGTCTGATTCCACAGTTCACATCGAAGGGTTCAGATAGCCAGCCGCCATGGTTTATGGAACTTTGCGAATTATTGGAGAGTACAGATACCCATTTTTGAAAGTCAGATCCGAATCCGAATACTTTAAAAGCTTGTAACATATATGCTTTAGATACAGAATCGAATGCCTTAGTATAATCTAATGCTAACAAATACCCTGCTTTACCAGTTTTATTAAGATAATTAATGACATCATCAATACATCTTATGATTGTAGCTATGTTCCTGCCTTTGATATATCCCACCTGATCTTTGCTGACTAAGTTATTTACTACACTACCCAATCTTTCTGCTAGAACCTTGGCTAGAATTTTATAATCTGAATTAGTTAAAGTTATAGGTCTCCAATTACTCAAGTTCTCCCTATCTAAATCTTTACTTTTATGTAATAATGATATGATACCCTGTCTTTGTGTAAATGACAGTTCTCCTATTCTGAACGACTCATTGAAAGAATCGGTTAGTAATCTGCCTATTTTTCCCCAAAAGAATTTTAAAAACTCTGTCGTCAGACCGTCACTCCCTGGAGCTGATCCATTTTTTAGTTTTCTGAGTGCAGTTGTGGTTTCTTCATAAGTTATTAACCCTTCGCATGCTAAGGCTTCGTCTTCATTTAACTTTGTAAAATGTTCGTTTTCAATGAAATTATTGATGGCTTCCTGTATATTTCTTTCCGTTGTTGTTTGGTTGTATAAGGTTTTGTAGAAGGACAGCTGTTCTTGTAAGATTTTCTTTTGATCTGTAATGATTTCACCCGCCTCATTGCGCAAACTGGTAATAATTTTATTTTTACATCTAGCTTTTTCAAGATTTGTGAAATATTTTGTGTTTTTTTCACCTTCTTCAATCCATTTTACTCTAGCCCTTACCTGTGCTCCTTTAGCTTCATTCGTGTACATTAAATCTAAATCGTGTTTCATTTTCAAATAATCAGTCTGAAGATCTTCATTTTGAGGACTGATTAACAATTTTTTTTCCATTTCTTTTAGTCGATTCTGTAAGTCCAGTGATTTGTTTCGATTTTTGCAAGCCCATGTTTTTCCGAACTCGATGCAGAGATTTCTCACTTCAACTTTGCACAGCTCCCATTTAACTACGCTGCTTTGATTACTATGTTCTAAACTGACAGAATCTAACAAAGCATTCATTTTTGTAACAAATATTTCATTTTTAAGATAACTATTGTTGAATTTCCAGTACCCTGGACCACGAACAAAGTTTCCCTCACTAATTTCTAGAACGACAGCTTTATGATCAGAGTTTGGGACAGTAATGTGTTCACAAGAAACACATGAGGGCAACAAGTTATCAGAAACAAAACAGTAATCCAAACGCCGTGCAATGAACGGATTATGCCTGTGCCACGTGAAGTCTGTGTCAGTGGGGTGGTAAGCTCTCCATGCGTCAGTAAGGCCTGTTGTTGTCAGAAAATGTCTTAAAGAAATAATTTCAGATTTGTCATGAGGGAGACCAGATATTATATCTAGCTCATTACTGAGTACACAGTTGAAATCACCAAGAACTACTAGATTATCATTCATATATTCAGCTAGTATTTCACCCATATTTTGAAAGAATGTCAGTTTATCGTTTAAATTGTTAGGTGCATATAAATTTACTATTGTAATATTGTGTTTTTCATTGGATACAGTAATAATCAACATTCTTTCGTGTGACTTAAGAAAATTAACCTCTCCATGAAATCGTTTTGAAATCAGAAATACTTCACCTTTGCTTCTGTTTGTACCTTCATTATAAAAAATCGCGCCGCCCCACTCTTTTGTCCACATATCTATTTCATCTTTTGTAACATGAGATTCTTGTAAACAAATTATATCATATTTTTTTCCCTTTAAGAATCTAAATAATGATTTTCTTTTCAATTTATTTCTTAGTCCCCTGGTATTCAATGAAGTTATAAGTACTTTATCCATGATGATAATGTAAAAATATATATATATATATTATATTTCACTGAAACTGGATCACATCAAACATATTTTATCATTCAATCACAATTCAGTCTCAAAGTCCATAAATCACAAGCCAGGTCGTCATCATCGGGCAATCAAAGTCAGTACCGTTCTCACCGCCATGTGACAGCGGTCTCTGCCTCTGTGTCCAGTCCTCCCTCCGCTGACATCACAGGGCTGGGGGAGCGCCAGTCGTCCCTCCTCTGCTGCTTGCCCCTCCTCTCCCTCGGGCTGCGTCGATCTTTGGAGCGGCCACGTTTGGGGGTGTCCGACCTGCTGCGGGGAGCGTGTTCAATGGACGACAGGATGGTGGCCTGGCGCACGGTGGTGCGGGTTCTGTCACCTCGACCAACTGATTTGTCACTGTCAGCTTTCGGGTCATTGGCAGACTGTTTGTGTGTGGTATTAACGCTGCTTTTGTTTTTGTTTTGTTCCGTCTGACTGTCTTCTGTTTGCTTGTCTGTATGTTTGTATGTATGTTCACAAACAGGATCACCCCGTTTATGACCTGGCAGTTTGCAGTCTCTGCAAACAATATCACTGGAGCATGATGAAACATGGTGGTCAGGTTTCAGACATCGTGAACAAATAATTGTTTTGGGAACAGTCTTTTGTTCTCTATGGTAAAGTTTGGCAGAAAAAATGTTAATTCTAAGGATTTTATCAAGGGGGGTGGGAGGAACAGTAATAAAAACAAATCTGCGACCAGTCAGGAATCTAGTGAGCTTGTTGTCTTTATCTCTTGCTCTCTCCATTTTAATTGATGATCTGAGTTCACAGCCTACCTTTGCTAAAGAATGTTCGATCTCTGAATCTGCTAACGAAATAGGAATACTATCAATCCATAGTTTTGTTGTTGGTTTTTCCTCTCCCGAATCTCCGTGCAAGATAAATGGATTTGTGTTGGATACCTGCAGTACTGTACCTCTCAAACGCAGTCCTTTGACCAAAAGTTCCATACGGGACTCCTTGGTGGCAGGGTAGATCCGCCAAAGACCTCGGATATCCTGAGCTCCGAGAACAGAGCCCTGTCCTGATGATCTTTCCGCTGCCAGACACATTTCCAGCACTGTGGGCCGATTGTTGTCAACACCTGGGATGTCTTTTTGTCTTAAAAAGACCGGGTTGACTGTCGACGCCGTGGCCATAGTAGACAAACAGAAATGCCGGGGGCCAAAGGAAAACTGAGATGGAAAAATCTCGTACTTCAACTGACGGAGCCGGCGAAACAAACAGCTCACGGCTCACAAAACAATTCGGTCAGAGCAGAGAGCGTGACACTCGCGTCCGCACACCACGAGAGCCGCTCACCGAATCACCATGGCCCACCTGGCAAAGAGGGTTTGGGACAATCCCATGCTGACCATCAACACCAAGATGCAGGTGTACCAAGCCTGTGTGCTCGGCACTCTGCTCTATGGCAGCGAGACATGAACCCTCTACTCTCGCCAATAATGCAGATTCAAGACATTTCACCTGCGCAACCTCAGGAGAATTCTCGGTATCACGTGGCAAGACCGTGTATCAAATAAGAAAGTCCTTGACCAGGCAGGCATCTCCAGCATGTTTGCACTCCTGACCCAGCGCCGTCTGCGGTGGCTCGACCACGTCAGACGAATGAATGACGGGGAATCCCCAAGGACATCCTTTATAGCGAGCACGCCACTAGTTCCAGACCTGCAGGAAGACCTGTCCTACGCTATAGGGACGTCTGCAAACGAGACATGAGGGCAGGTGACATGGACCCAGCAGGTTGGGAGACGGCAGCTGAAGACCGCAACAGCTGGAGAAGGACCGTGAAGGCATGTGTGAAGAGGAACGAGTAGAAGAGAGAACAGCACTGGGTAGAGGGAAGAGAGCGCAGACGGCAGGGGACAGAATCCGTACCCTCTGAGCCAGGAGCGACTTTCACCGATCTGCCGATTTTCTGCCGATCCAGAATCGGACTGTACAACCACAGCAGGCGCTGCAACTCAACAACTTGACTGAACCAGGCGCAGAGTTCCATTGTCTCCCGAGACAGACGGACGCCAACAACAAAGTAGTAGCAGTTGTAGGTAGTGGTTGATGGTGGTGGTGGTGGTGGTGGCGTTATTGTAGTTGGTGATGGTGGTGATTGTGGTTTTGTTTTGATTTGCTATATCTATATTTTTATTTTGTTCTTCTTGTGTCTATCTATATATTTCATAGCATGTCCAAACTCTCTGTAGATGTGTAACATTTGTTTCTACACGCACGCTAGATACCACTGTCTGTCTATCTGTCTCTTGCCGTATATGCTGCCAAGCAACCTTACATAAAGAAGTGTCAGTTCAAAAGGAAATGACGGCGTGCACACTGGCGTAGAAACAAAACCAGCGCAGCAGACTGACCACAGTGCTGACCTTCATCACCAGCGCTGCTCCCCTTGTCAGCCGTTGGGCTGTCAGGCTGTTTGCCTGTCGTTCAAACCAGTCCCCACTCTACACACACACACACACACACACACACACACCACACAGGGCCATGGCCTGCCGTGGACATGAAACACTGCTGAGATCATGTGCTGGAAGGCGAAGAGTTAATTTGGTTTTGTAAAGCTGTCTTGATGCGTCTGAGCCATGCTGTCAGAACTTGTTAAGGAAGACGTGTGTGTGTGTGTGTGTGTGTGTGTGTGGAAGATGATCCACATAGATCGCTGTGGTGACACACGTATTCCTCTCCCAAATCCTTTCCCTCCACATGGCTAACTTATGTGGAGGATTTTGTTTGATGCGGATAAACAGATTATCATTCAATCTTGTTGTTTTTTCACCAGTTTGTTTTTTTTTTAAACGAAAAATAACGAGTTGATAATTTGATCGAAATATAAAGTATTTGGGAATAAACAAATTCAATTCTCAGGGAAACCAGAATATAAAGACAGATATATCAATGGAGATAAAATGAAAGACAGACAGAGAGACAGGCAAACTGGACTGACAGAGCGCAGAAGAGACAGACTAACGGTGTGAAAGGAAAAAAATAGGAGTCAGGAGAGGAGCAATGTTATGCTGCATTAAAGTAAATTCACCCACACTGCCTCGCAGGTATTCATTCTAAAATCCTCAGCTGAGAAACAGACATGCTTGAAGCCACAAGACAGAGAAAAGCTTCTTGACCACACAAAGTAAGGAATTAGATATTTGCTTTTGTCAGTTGAAAGCAATCATTGTATGAATACTTTATCTGGGTCTGTCAATAGCGACTCCCATACACCATCTTACTTCGCATGTCGCCGCAGAATTTGGAGTCGTAGACGTTCCCACACGTGGTGCAGAAATCATCCAGGATCGATAGTCTGTTCAATCAGAATCGCTGATGAATTCATTGGGGATGTAGCATAAAGATTTTGTCAGCAAAGGGAGTTCAAGACTGTATGGACTGTTGATAGGTTTGTTGTTTGTTGTTTTTTTCTTGTTTTTGTTGTTGTTGTTTGTTTGTTTTAACTTGCAGACGGTTGCAGAGGAGCTGATAGACCGAAGTAGATGTATTTGTCTGAACCTATCTCTGTTTCTGCCTGGTTGTTTGTTTGTCTCTTTCATTGTCTATCTTTTTGTGTCTGTATGCATCTGTCTGTGTGTCGGTCAGTCCATGTCCCCCCTGATCACGCTATATCTCTCTCCCTCTCTCTCTCTCTATCTCTATATCTCTATCTATCTATGTATCTCTCTTTCTCTCTATCTCTTTTTCTTCTCTGTTCCTCTCCCTTTCTCATCCCCGAACCAGGCCCCCAAACATCTTCTTATTAAATGTTTGTCAGTGCAAAGGATGTGATTAGCATGTACAATGTGCAGACTTGTCACTATGCTGGCCTCCAATTTCAAAGCTACTCCTTTGCCAGTCATTTGGCTGTCAGACTGTTTGCCTGTCGTCAGACCAGTCCCCACTCTCAACACACACACACACACACACACACACACACACACACACACACACACACACACTGCCATCGCCTGCCATGGAGATGAAACGCTGCTAAGATTCTGGATGAGAAAAGGGTTACTGTGGTTTTGTGAAGTTGTCCTGACGGGTATAAGCCACACTGAGGGATTGAAATGCGCGAGAGGAGACTGGCATACAGTCGTGGTGGTAAATACATTTTCTTGTCCGGATCGTATGAGTCTGTTGCTAGCTTCAGAGTGGATGGATTTGTACGATGCAAATAAACGGGAACACACGACTGTAGTTGCGTTTTGTTTGCACAGGTCCTTGCAAAACAGATCATAATACGATCAATCCAATGGGCATAAAGGGAACTGGCATACACCGTGGCACATATACACATGTATCAGACATAAACGATGGGATAAGGGAGACAGACAGAGGTAAAAAGGGAAGAGAGAGGAGAGAGAACGAAAGATAAAGACGGTCAGACAGACAGACAAACACATAGATAGACAAATACACATACAGACTGACAGGCAGATTGACACATAGATATGTAGATAGGAGTAGAGATTTACTGGTAGGTAGAGAGTTAAGCAGGCAGACAGACTGAAAGACAGAGAAACAAACAATTAAACGGAAGCGAAGTTTATCTACACCACTATAAAACAACTCTGTTTTCATGCTGTCTTCCTTTCTTTCCCCCTTTTTTCTTTTTTTTTTTTCTTTTTTTTTTTTTTTAGGGTGTGTGTGGAGGGGAGTGGGGGTAAGCCTTTAGCTTGGAGAAAAGCATGCTTCATGCCAAGTAAAATACCGTAGAGCTTGTCGATCGCCTACAGAATCGAACTGAATCATTGGTTGGGTAAGTTGAAGACAATTTTCTTTTACAAAATCCTTCATTGTGAGTCTATCAATAATGACCCCCGGTTCCACTTTGACTCGACTACTATCTCACTTCTCACATTGCCCCAGGATTAGGAGTTGTAGATTTTGGGAGATGGAATCTGTGGTGAAGAAATGGTCTAGACACTGTGGTGTGTTCAAACAAAGTAACTGGGTGAGGGCGGTGATCCCTGAGGGGTGCAATGTGTGAGGTGTTGTGAAGATGGGGAGTCCAGAACAACAAGCAGTGCCGATGGAACAAGTCTACAGATAGCTGTGGAGAGTTGATGGTTTTCATTATCTGTGTCTGGCTGGCTGTCTGTCTGGGGGGCTCGCTGTCTGGCTCTCTCTCTCCCTCTTTCCCTTCTTCTTCTGCCCCCCCCCCCCCCCCCCCACCACCCACCCCCCCTCTCTCTCTCTCTCTCTCTCTCTCTCTCTCTTTCTCTCTCTCTGCTTCGACAGTGTGGGATTCGGCGAGTGACAGTATTATAAAACCTCTATTGAGTCTGCATAGAAGAGCTGTAAAATTGATTCTTTTAAAATCTTCATCATTGACTGTATCTGATTATAAAGCTCTCGATATCCTCCCACTGAAAACAAAACTTCTATTTAACAAAGGTCTATTTATGTTCAAAATCATGTCTGGATTTGCTCCCCCCCTCACTGAAGAATAAATTTGTAACCAACACTCATCGTCATCTTCATAAAGTTATGGTACCACTTCTAATGATCGATCTTTTTAAATCTAGTCTGTCTTATTCAGGGGGCTGTTTATGGAATGAATTATTATCCTGCCTCAATGTAAACACTATAAAAAACATCCCTAACTTTAAAAACATATATCGTGCACATTTATTGAAAACCATGTGATTATGTGACACATATCAATTATAAACAAAAAATCATGTATAGATTGTCAATATATATACGCCTCTCTCCTCCCCTGTCAGTCTCTATGTCTCTCCACTGTCACTGTCACTATATCTGTCTGTTGTCAGCCTCCCCTGCCTTCTTTACTCTTCCCCTTGTCCATTCTTCCTTCCGCTCTCCACCACGCCCCTACCCTATTGTCCTCGTTGTTATTCATCTATCGCGATATTGTTTTGTACATAAGTTCTATGTTTATGTTTGCACATGCTTATACAATTTTGACGTTGGTGTTGTGAATTGACTCTCGCTTTTTTTGCTTTTTTTGTGTTTATTTGTTTGTTGTTGCTTTGTTGCTTTTTTTTCCAGTTATTATTCATGCCCAGAGGGCTGGATGTAAAAAAAGTACTTTGTGCTTACTCCTTTACCCTCGTAAAATAAAATTTCGTTCGTTCGTTCGTTCTCTCTCTCACATTGCCCAATGTGTGGCGAAAGCCCAGAAGATGAAAATAATTTCATATTTTACTGAAAAAGATACGATGAATTGCGAAAAATACTGTACCATTTTCAATACAGCTGCAGCGCAGAGAAAAGATTTGTTCGGCACTCTGATGACAGGAAATGAAGATATAATACGTTCACTTGCACAATTTGTATCTGAGGCAATAAATGTACAGAAAACATCAATCATCGGTCCAAATAGTCACTAATCAATTAAAAATCAGTATGCTTTCTATGGGGAAAAAGCATAAATATAAAGGAAGGGCTACATTTGGATGGTCAGTCTCGACATTATAATTCTATGATGTGTTCGTATTGATATGATGGGTTTTGATGTTGAGGCACAGATAACTATTTCATGATTTATATGTACTTTAGTATGTAGTTGTATTGACATGATGTGTGTCGATGTTACATGCGTAAATATTTATTATATGATTACTTTGTTTTGTGTGTACTGTCCAAACCTTGGAGATGACCGACTGAAAAAAAGGATATTACACCACCACCCCAAACACCCCCTCCCCCCCTTTCACACTTTAAGCTAATGACAAAGTGCCAAAATGTTGCAGATCTATTATTAGTTTATGGGGTTTTTTTTCCTTTCTGTTCCATTTTATCTGTTTTGCACCATTTTATTCTGATTAGTACCTACTATGTCACTAGAGCTTTTCAGCTAATGACATTAAGCATTTCAGTGTTGAGTGTGTTCAGTGTTTCTCTCTCACATATTCTCTCTCTCTCTCTCTCTCTCTCTCTCTCTCTCTCCTCTCTCTCTCTCTCTCTCTCTCTCTGTGTGTGTGTGTGTGTGTGTGTGTGTGTGTGTGTGTGTGTGTGTGTGTGTGTGTGTAAAGCACTGAAAAGGAGAAATGTATATGTTACATCATGAAGACTTTTGAATGTATGACTTCAACATTTTACTGTATATCCCCCTTCAAAGGGGCTGTGGCATATATGAATAAACCATCTCAATCTCAATCTCAATCTGTGTGTGTGTGTGTGTGTGTGTGTGTGTGTGTGTGTGTGTGTGTGTGTCTGTCTGTCTGTGTGTGTGTGTCTGTCTGTGTGTGTGTGTGCCTGTGTGTGTGTCTGTGTGGCTTTGTGTGTGTGTCTGTGTGTGTGTCTACCTGTACGTATCTGTCTCCCTCTATCATCCTCTACAACGTTTCTCTCAATCTCTCCTTCTTCACCCGTATCCTCAACTCTTTTGAAATGTACGTCAGTACAAAGGAAAGGATGGCATGTACACTGTCGCAGAAAAAACACGCGCAGACAGGCACAGTGCTGACCTCTATTACCAAAGCTGCTCCCTTGCCAGTCGTTGAGCTGTCAGACTGTTTGCCTGTATCATACCAGTCCCCACTCTCAACACACACACACACACACAAACACACGCACGCACGCACGCACGCACGCACGCACAGTGCCATCGCCTGTCATGGAGATGAAACGCTGCTGAGATGCTGGGGGCACAAAGGGTTAATGTGGTTTTGTAAAGCTGTCATGATGCGTCTGAGCCATGCTGTCGGACTTTGTTAAGGAAGACGTGTGTGGGAGATCCACAAACCGCTGTGATGACACGGATATTCTTCTCCCAGATTTTTATATG
>NC_134894.1:34958695-34973695 GCF_041734735.1 Babylonia areolata
TAACTATCAGTTTCTCCGTATTCATTAGGTGATCTCATCCCCACTCTCAAATGGTTTTGAAGCCCAAATAAGTGAACAGACTCACACAATGCATCCAAGCTTTTCTATCTAATGAAAATGTTCTGAACCATGTGATTTGTTTGCGTCGTTTCAGCGGCATCCTCCCAAGCCGCTGAATCCTTAACCGTACTATACACACCTATAACTACAGGCAAGCGTGTCTGCCACAGTTCCAGAATGAGCAGTTTACAACGAGTTACCGATGTTAGTTTGCCGTAATGTCAGCACCAGGATACATCTTGCATTCCGGCTGAATCACTACGGCAGTGTTCGATGTGTATTGGTTTGTCAACAAGGGATGCACAGGATTAAACGAAATGCTGATGCACGGGTAGCGGGAGTTGATTTCAGTTGTCGACGTCTGTCCGTTCGTGTGTATGTCTACCTGATAGTACGTCTGTGTGTCACTGTCTCCTTCTGTAACTGGGTTTCTGTTTGTGTGTGTGTGTGTGTGTGTGTGTGTGTGTGTGTGTGTGTGTGTGTGTGTGTGTGCGCGCGCGCGCGCGCAACAGTGAGTGTGGAGTCAAGTCCTCCAGAATGTCGGCTGATTAGATCCATCAACATTCCGCCCATTCCAGCAGTTCACATATTGACAAAACATACATGGCCATCCTCTGGGCATCAGAGGCTTGATTGGATGGGGAATCATACTGAATACACCCTCAGTCTCCAGCCTGTCCCCACCCCAAACCCCATCCCCGCCCTCCGCCACTCCCATCACTCAGACTTACACAGTTCCCATTTCTGAGGCAATGTAAGCATGACTTATATAAAGCCTCCCTGCACAAGTCTACCGAGACGCGATCGAAAATATTTGGTTTCATATCACCATGGCAAACATGATTCACCAAATGCCTTCAGTGACGGAGAATCCCTCGCCCATTTCCCCACTTTCTCCTCTTCTGTGGAATCAAAAAGCCATCAGCAAAAAAAAAGCAAAGTGCTCCATTCTTTCCATGTATGTTTGTCCTCATCTGTATGACATATTTTGCTCTAAAAACCTCAGATTCCAAACTCGTTTTGTGCTGAACCTCAATGCTAGTGTTCCAACCATCAGGTTAAGTTCAGTACTCATTTTTGACACACTTGTGTAAACAAAGTGAGTCTATGTTTTAACCCGGTGTTCGGTTGTGTGTGTGTGTGTGTGTGTGTGTGTGTGTGTGTCTGTGTGTCTGTGTCTGTGTGTCTGTGTGTCCGTGGTAAACTTTAACATTGACATTTTCTCTGCAAGTACTTTGTCAGTTGACACCAAATTAGGCATAAAAATAGAAACAATTCAGTTCTTTCCAGTCATCTTGTTTAAAACAATATTGCACCTCTGGGATGGGCACCAAAAAAAAAAGAAGCATAATTATATGCAAACTGCATTTACTGTTATATTTATATTTTTGTATTCTCTAAACTTGGCACTTTGATCTGATATTCTGACCCAACAACAAGAGCAGTCATTATCATCATTTTTTGTTCAAACAGGAACTTCTTTTGCTAAGCATGGAAGTTTTATTTATTTTGCAAACGTTTTGGTGCAGATAGTAAAAAAGGGAAATTACTCTGTAATTAATGCTACGGGACTTAATTTGCTTTAAACTGATCTTTCTCATTGTAAACATTACATTTTGAAATTATATTCAATACATAAAAAGCTTGGATTCTTTTAAAGTGTATCACAAGTGAGTCTTGAAGGCCTTGCCTCTCTTGTTTCTTTGTTGCTTTGCCCTGAAAAAAAGTTTGAAGCCTGGAGATTCTTTAGTTTTCCATCACTCTCGGACAAATTTGTGGATACTATTTCAAATTAGGATTTCTGTTCTTTTTTCACTGAATATCCATGTGATGACAAAAGAACGAAAACAAAGACAGAAAGTCATAAAATAATTGGCTGGAACCAAGGAAGGTGTTAGAATACCTAAGAAATGTGTTTGTTAATGGGAAAATACTGCTTTGTTAACAACCAAACTAACATATATTTAATATGTATATTGATTAATACAAGCACATAACGTGAGAGATGTATGTTAGGCATTATAAAGCGTCGATTCGTTGAAAAAATGGATTTGCGCGGTATGTTCGCATGATCTCTCTCTCTCTCTCTCTTTCTCTCTCTCTCTCTCTCTCTCTCTCTCTCTCTCTCTCTCTCTCTTGGTGTTTCTGATATTGCTACTCATTGTTTTAGATACGGAAATTTAAGGGAATCGGTGTTTACTTGTCGTTTATGTAATCTGGGTAAGGAAGACGAGCTACATTTTGTGTTATGTTGCCCTGCCTTGAGTGACCTCAGACAAAAACTAATCCAACCAAAGTATTATAAAGATCCATCTAACTTTAGATTTAATTTGCTCATGTCGTCAAGACATGAGTCTACTCTGTGTAACTTGACCATTTATATATATGAGGCATTGAAGAGATTGAGAATAGTTACGACGTGAATGTTGTTGAACATCTGTGTTAGATATTTTTTGGTTGGTTTGTGTTGAAGATGCATAGTGTGTCATGTAAAATCTTATTTATCTTTCTTTAATGTCACCCCCTTCAGTAAGGGGCTTTGTCCTTTATTTGAATAAAAAAATCGTTATCGTTATCGTTATCTCTTTTTCTTTCTCTCTCTCTCTCTCTCATTTCTTTTTGTTGTTGTTGTTGTGGTCTTGATGTTAACAAATATTGACTGACAACAAGAGAAAGTCCACAAGCTTCGAAAGAAAATTTGTTCAGAGTTTCAAAGGTACATATTTCCGTTCCGCATATTTTGCATTGTTTGTGAAATTCATACCTCCATTTGCCGGTGACATATACAATGCCATTTTGCTTTGCTCGTTGAATTGTACTTTTGTTTCATTTTTACACTTTTCTCACATTGTCGTAGGCGTGATTACCTACGCTTGTCTTTCTTCAAAGAGCAATAGTTCTGGTTATTGAATGTTGTCTTTTTGTTTTGCTTTTCTTTCATTCTTCAGTTCTGAATACCTGTTTTCTGATATTCCTAAAAGATCCATACCTGATGAGAATTAATTTCCAAAATATGTATGTATTCTCGTTTTGTAACTTGTTTTCTTAATGCAAAAGAGTTACTGTTAGGAATCAGCAAATTGACCAAAACTTGTTGCGTAGAATATACTTCATATATATTGCGTGTGCAACGTTTTCTCTATCTCTCTTCTCCTTCAGGTCGTTCAAGCTCCTTTCTGCATTTGTCACGATGGTTTGGTTCAAGTTCATCGACTGCCTCCGAAACAACAGCAATGTTTCTCTCGAACACTTCCACTCATGAACAGTTCCGAAATAGATAACAAGACATCTAGTTTTCTTCTTGAATTAATTGCTGTTGCAGAGAAACCGCCAGTGCTTGCATGTGTTTCGAAGATCAGTTCTGACTGGGATAATGATCAAAATGTACTCACCACGAATTAATCAAATCAAAGTCATGAATCGTGTCTTCCTTTTGGAGAAAACAACAACATGTCCCGTTCATTCGTGAACACACGACTCATGACCTAACACACGTTTTAGGGAATTTCAGACATCAGATCCTCTGGTACCCCCTCCTCAACTTCAGAACGTCTCCTGCTGTCTGAAGGTGTTTGCTAGCAGATCATGATCATAGCTCTTGCCTCGGTGAGATGATAAGGGCAGGTTTATTGACGGGCTCCGGGGACTGCTTTCAATGTCCTAACATCTAAGTCCACATGCGATCTTAAATATGGAACGTGGGGCTGAGGTGGGGTGTGGGTGTGTGTGTGTGGAGGTGGGGGGGGGAGATGAATAGCGGTTGATGAAAACCATCTCGGCATCGCAGAGTCTCTTCGTACAAGCATAGCTGCGCGCACGTCCTCTACCCTGCTTTCTGAAGTCAGGAGAGATGCCGCCTGGGATGTTTTGTCAATCACTGCACTGGGAGGACTTGCAAGTTAGCTGATGGATTGTGTCAACGGAGGAGGAACCCGTGGGGAGCGATACGGTAAATAGACGGACTTTTTTCCTATTTCTCTTATTTCCTTCTCCTCCTCCTCGCTGTTCCCCGGAAGGTCTGCCATGTTATTTGCCCTGCACCCCCACCCCCTCTCTCCCCCTCTTCCCCGAATCCTTCCTCTGGGCTCTTCTGTCTCACTGTCTGTCTGTCTCTGTCTTCATCCGTCCGTCTGTTGTCTGTGTCTCTATACGTCTGTCCGTCCGTCTGTCTGTCTATCTGCCTGTCTGTTTGTATGTCTGTCTCTCTGTCCGTTTCTCTCTCTCCCTCGGTCTCTCTCTCCCTGTCTCTCTTTCTTTCATGTGCTCGCGCACACACGAAAACACATTCCTAACACACACGCGCACGGACACACAGTTCAAATTCATCGATTGCCTCAGAAATAACAGCAATGTTTCTCTCGAGCACTTCCATTCATGAACAGTTCAGAAATAGATAACAAGGCAGCTAGTTTTCTTCTCGAATTTGCTGTTGCAGAGAAACCGCCAATGCTTGCATGCGTTTCGAAGAGCAGTACTGACTGGGATAATGATAGAAATGTACTCACTATTTTGAATGTCTTGGCTTTCACTCGTGAGGATGTACAGACATACACAGAGAGACAGACAGGTATAGAAAGAGAGAGAGAGAGAGAGATGTGGGGGGGGGGGAGTATGTGTGGGGAGGGAGAGGACGGAGTGAAGTAGAGAGAAAGAGAATGAAACGGGGAAAGACAGAGAGAAGCGTGTACATCACGATGAGAGTGAGACAAACAAGTGGACAGACAGACAGGCAGACAGGGATAATTCAAAGCGTTGATTCCCGTCCACTGACTGGGTGAATCACCATGTATATAATACCGTACTCTCCTGGTTGACAAAACGTTTCACGCTGCACCTCCTTGGAATTCACCAAGTTTACTCTTTTCGAACTTAACTCGGACTCTTGTTTCTTTCTTTTCTGCACCAGAGACCCCTCGATTTTGCAGCTTCAGATCCTGAACCCTTGCAAGAAGAATAATGGTAGTGGAGGAGGGGAAATTGGAACCAGAGGGTCGTTGTTGACAGACACACAAGGAAATGTTTAAGGAATGTTTGCCTTCAACTTACCGAAGACAGAATTTAATTCCACAGTTTAGGCGCTGGGGAAACTCCGCCCTCAACTGTAGACCGAGGAGGTTCTTAAAGTCTGCATGTTCTCCTCACACACACACACACACACCTCTCTCTCTCTCTCTCTCTCTCTCTCTCTCTCTCTCTCTCTGTCTATCCATCTATCTGCCCGTCTGTCTCTGTCCGTCTGTCTCTCTGCCTGCCTGTCTGTCTCTGTCTCCCTCTGTCTCTCTCTTTCTCTCTCTTTCATATGCGCCTTCACAAGTATCCTCACACCCACACCCACAACCACACCCACACCCACACCCATGAAGAGATAGGGAATGTTCTCGAAACCCAGCTTTACATGGAGACAGCCTTGACGGAGTGAGAGAGAGAGGAAAGAAAGAGAGTGAGAGTGATAAAAGAGAGAAACAGGGGAGACGGGGACAAGAACAGAGACTCACAGACAGAAAGAGAGATACAGATATAGATAGAAAGATAGAGAGATGGATATACAAAGAGAGAGAGACAGAGACAAAGAGAGAGAGACCGAGATACAGAGACAGACAGACAGACAGACAGAGAGAGGAGGCGGGGAGGATTTTAAGCACCAGTTCCCTGAAGTCATCTTTGGACTCAACCCACACACAAAAATACTTCCCTGCTTGACAATGCTTTACACACTGCATACCCCTAGGGATCCCCTCCGTTTGTACAGACTACAGACAACACACCATTTACTGCACCTCAGATCCTGCCTTCCACAGTCTACAACTCCAAATCCCCCAGAGGCGATGCGAGAAGTACGTAAGATGAGAGTAGAATGGGAGGGATTGTGGACTGGATTTGGGTGTCGCTGTTGACAGACACACAACATAGTGTTTACAGAATGATTTGTCGTCAGATGACTGAAGCGAAAATTTGATTTCACGGGTAAGACGAATAGGGGAATTCCTCCTGAAGAAGGTGGCCATTTTTCTTTGCATGCATGCGTGTGTGTATGTGTGTGCGTGTGTGTGTGTGTGTGTGTGTGTGTGTGTGTGTGTGTGTGTGTGTGTGTGTGTGTGTCCGTGCGTGCGTGTCAAGTCAAGTCAGGTTTTTATTTCATGATGGTCAATTGAATACGCAACAATTGCTTTTTCACATCATGTGTGTGTGTGTGTGCGCGCGCGCGCGCGCGCGCGTGCGTATGTGCTCGCACGCGCGCACGTGTCCTTCTGGAACCCGTCTCTTTCATATGTGTACATTGATGTTTGATAAAAAGGAAAACAATAACAATAAAATATGATGATAATATAAAAAAAAGAAGAAGAAGAAGTAACTAGCATCCAACTAATGGACAAATTGAATTATTGACTAATTTACCAAATAACTAAGAAAGACAGACAGACACATACAGACAGCCAGACAAAGATACGAATACAGATAGACACAGAGAGAGGAGCAAAGCCCGCTGAAGGTTTTGTTCTGATAAAGTACAGAAGAAAAGGGTTTACACGAACTGGTACATGAGAATGCCATATCAACCCGTATTTGTTTGTTTGTTTTGTTTTATCGTGGGGAGCGGGGTTTCTGTGTTAGTGTTTCTGTGTGTCTGTCTGCCAAAGTTTATAGCACTCTCTCTCTCTCTTTCTCTCCCTCCCTCTCCCTCTCTCTCTCTCTCTGTTTCTCTCTCTGTTTCTCTCTCTCTCTCTCTCTCTCTCTCTCTCTCTCTCTGTATGTGTGTGTGTGTGTGTGTGTGTGTGTGTGTGTGTGTGTGTGTGTGTGTGTGTGTGTGTGTGTGTGTGTCTGGCCGTCTGGACGTATGGTTATTTGTCTGCCTGTCATTCTGTTTGAATGTGTGTGTCTGTGTTTTTGTGTCCGTATGATTATTTGTCTGCCTATTATTCTGTCTGTCTGTCTAGGTTATGTATTCTTTCGTCTCCTGGGATTCATAAACAAACATCCTTTCCTCATACACCTTTTTTTCAGAAAATTGGCTGAATTCCCATGACAACAGGCAAACAAGTAGAGGACCCACAATCCAACGCTGTTAAGCTCAGCGCTTCACTTTCCGGAACGAGGTTAACAGTTGTTTGTTTGTTTGCTGGCTTGCTTATTTGTTTGTTTGTTTGTTTTCCATCCACTTTATCAAACGATAGTTATTTATAGTTTTGTTACAGCCTGTGTTTGGAATGATTCATTCATTGTATATTCATGTCGCAAACTGCCTTTGAGAAATAAAGATGGATTGCGCATTGATAACTGACTCGTCCAAAGAATGTTAAGGTTCATATGCTTGTGTATTTAAATACCGCAGCCATTTACGAATCCTTAAATTGTATGGAGAAAATATTCGTCCAGTTTTACGTGAGAAAACAAAGTAACAAACCTTGGACTATCATTCTACAATTCAACGAAATGTTTATCACGATCTCATTGTACCTTTCTGGTTATAATGTGTGGATACATCGTCGCTTTATCCTACCCGTTGAACTTTATGCTGGTTTTTTTTTTATGCATGTCGTGCTTTATGCTTCATTTTCGGAGGATGGGGGTGAGGAGTTATATCATATTCACATTTTTTTCCAATTAGTATGTAGTCTATCTCAGTCTGTTTAGTATGGTAGCAAAATTAATTCAACACATTGCATAAAAATGTCTGGCATGAAAATTCACATAGTGCAGGCTGAAGTGAAACTATGAGATGCATGACGGTCTGCAATGTTTGTTGTCTTGCATACTTTGAACAGATATTATTTCTGTTCAAAAATATGTGCGACAGTGTATATTTGAAATCACAAGTAGATCTCTCTACAAAGTTGATGTCACACATATGCTCATTAGTTTATCCTCCACATATTCATGTTGAGTTTCAAAGTTTCAGTCAGGACAAGATAGCGACTGAATGGCAGGAAACTTTTGGAGTGGTTGCATTCTTGCCGTTTTTCCTCCCCATTTGTTTCCATAAAACATCTGTCGCGGTATCTTCTGCATTTAGTTCACCTTGACAAGGAACAACTCTCGGCCTCGGATTTCGGCAAGGCCAAAAAATAACTGAACTGATAAATAAGACCTAAAGAAATCCATGTCCTCAAATATATGTCTACATTTCTTTTCCAGGTAATGATATCTTCGCGGTGCTTAGATATATTTTTAGTTTCAGTCCTTTCTCAGTTTCTCAAGGAGGCGTCCCTGCGTTTAGGCAAATCTATATACACTACCAGATGCCCGGCCAGCAGCATAACCCACTTGTGCATAGTCAGGCCTTGAGTGCATGCATATACATTTGTATCCCTATCAGAGGGGATTTCTTCCACCGAATTGTGTCAGAGGACAGCACTTTTGCTGTATGGGTTCTTTTTTCAGTGCGCCAAGTGCGTCCGAATGACTAGACGCTCAGTTTGATTTTCCAGTCAAACTTGGGGGGAAATGCTAGAGCGGGATTCGAACCCAGACCCTCACGGACAGCGAAATGGCAGATGAGCGTCTTAACCATTCAGCCACCTTCCTCCTCCTTCAATATATGGCAGAGTAAAACTATCTAGTGGCTACAAATTACGAATTGTTCCGGAAAAAACATTGTATTCCATCACATGACACTCAGAACAGACCGCAGAGCAAACATCGGTGAGAAGGCAACACTCCAATGTTAGCTTTTTACATGCAAGCTCTGCTCACAGATCGATCAGAGATGCTTTGCTTTGCTGTATGGGTTTCTGACAGACTGGCAAATAAGACTTTTTCTCTTCCTCTCTGCACTCCATCCTTCTTTTTTCTTCTTTTAAAAAAAATCTGTCTTGTTGACGACTCCCTCCCTTTTGAAACTATGACAACTAACACATTAGAGCCTGAATTTATCATCGCTTCCATTCAAATGTTTTGGGGGGTGGTTAGTTTCTTGCATTTTTATCAATATGCAAAAGGGGTGGGGGCTGTTTACAAGCTCACAAGATGCATGCTGACAGTAAAACGGACAGGCGCATAGATAAAAAGACAGACAGACAGACAGACAGAGTCATATAGATATTCCTCTGCTTCCTCTCTCTCTCTCTCTCTCTCTCTCTCTCTCTCTCTCACTCTCTCTCCACTTGCAATTCATTCGTTTCAATTTGTTGTTATTGTTGTTAGTCATGTTTTTGTTTTTCTCCAGTGGCTTGTGTTTTCGTCATTAACCCGGTATGTTGTATCATTCAGTGGTCTTGGCGCTATGATTATCAAGAAAAACATTCAGTAAGCTCTTCTGTATTTACCTACAATTATGTTGAGAAAAAACCCCTCCCCTCCTCATTGTATATCGATCTTTCTTCCTCGGTCGCTTATAGGAAACGTTAGTTAGTTTGGAAGGTTTGTCTTTCGATTCAAAAGCAGCAAAAAAGGGCTAGCCACTGCCCATTACTAAAACTGTTCCCTTGCCAGTAGTTCGGATCTCATGGCTTTTGCCTGTCATCAAACCAGCCCCCATTCCCAACACGCGCATTACCATCACTTGACATAGAAAGAAGTTCTGGTGAGTGTCTTGGAGGTAAAGGGTTAATGCGGTTTTTGTTATTGACTGTATCTCGGCTTTTTCTTCTTTTTTTTCTTCTTCCCTTTCCTCTGCTTCTTTCTTTTTTCTTTCTTTTTTTTCTTCTTCTTATTCTTCTCAACTCTGAAAGAGTCATTTGGGTACCGCACAGAAGACCTGTTAACCTGATTCCACGAGGTTTGTCGGCTATGACAAATCCTGGGTCTCAGCTCTTGTGAGACGAACCATCTTGTCAAAAGCATGTTTTCGACTGCATCAGCGATCATTACTTTTCTTTGACAGAGATGCAAGGTTAGACGAATGTACACTGGAATAACACAGCGCAGAAACATGCGTGCACTCGGTCGCTCTTAGAGACTCACAGAGACACACGGACCCTCTCCCAAACACTCCATTTTCATGACTTTCTGTATCTCTGTTTCTGTCCATCTCTGTCTGTCTGTCTCTGTCTCTCTCTCTCTCTCTTTATAATGGGGGGGGGGGGGTATTCGAATCATGCTGGGTGTGTAAATGTAAATTTTTTCGTGTAGTGTGTTACTCGCTCTCGTTTCGTGAACGTATGAGCGACGATGCGTCCATCAGACTGACGCCGCATTATCCTCCTGCATGCATGGAGTATAACTACATTCATATGTACTGCATACAACGGCACATTTGTAAATCGGCCAATATGCCAATATCTCCACCATTGGAAAATAAAAATCTGTTCATTGATTCATTCATCATTCTCACACACACACACACACACACACACACACACACACACACACACACACACACAAACAAATAAACAAACTTTCTCTGTTTGTGTCTCCTCTGTATATGTCTGTCTGTCTGTCTGTCTGTCTGTCTCTCTCTCTCTCTCTCTCTCTCTCTCTCTCTCTCACACACACACACACACACCTACATGCATATACTTTTCTGCTTCAACCAGTCCGCTCTCTCTCTCGCTCTCTTTCTTTGTCTATCTCTCTCTTCCTCTAGCTGTCTCTCTCTCTCTCTTTCCCTCCCCCTCCACCCCCCGCTCGCTCTCTCTCTCTCTCTCTCTCTCTGATTCTATCAATTTTGTTCCTCACACCCTCTCTCTTTCTCTTTTCTGTCACTCACTTCATGTCTTTTTCCGTCTGTCTTTAAATGCGTGTTGGTTTGCCTGTCTGTGTCTCTCTCTCCTCTAAGCAATCCAGCAGGGTAGAAAGTGAGAGATGGCTAGACAGAGCAACTTGTTTTTGCTGTTGTTAATGTTGTTTGTTTGTTTGTTGCTATCATGAGTGTTAGTGCGTGCGAAAGGCTCGTCGAGAGACCCTTCATTGACGTCACTTCCGGTTTCAATGAAAAGCCAGTCATCTGACAACCATTTTGTTTCCAGTGCTCTCGGGTCATTTAAACTTCTGTTTGCATGTGTCATGAAATTTCTCTTCGCTTTTATTGCCCACAGGTCGGTTATAACCTGGGTTTCCATAAAACCCATTCGGTTTGTGGGCGGGAGTTGGCCGGGGGTGGGGGTGGGTCGTGGGGGCGGGGGGGGGGGGCGGGAAAGGAGGTAGCGTAAAGGTTTAGTTTCAAAAAAAGGGCTTTTAGTTCCCTTCTCAAGCTTGAGCAGGGAGAGTGGTGGATGAAGGTATTTTGATCAGATCACCCGAAAGCGGAGTATGGCTGCCTACATGGCGGGGTAAAAACGGGCATACACGTAAAAGCCCACTCGTGTTCATACGAGTGAACGTGGGAGTTGCAGCCCACGAACGAAGAAGAAGAAGAAGATCAGGTCCACATTGTCCAAAACATGGAGAAGATGATAATAGTAGTAGTAGTAGAAGTAGTAGTTGTAGTAGTAGTGGTGGTGGTGGTGGTAGTAGTAATAGTAGCAGCAGTGACAGCAAAGCAGAAGCAGCAGCAGTAGGAGGAGAGGAGAAGCAGTAGAAGTAGTTGTTGTAATAGTAGTTGTAGTTGTAGTAGCAGTAAAAGTGAACTTATAGATTCCAGACATCTAAACTATGCATTATACGACGACAAAAAGAGTGATCATGCAGTACAAAACACATTATTTCTAAAGAGAGACCGAGACAGTACCAGGTTTATTCATGCCCCCCCCCACCCATCCCCCATCCCCCCACCCCCTCCTCCTCCCTTTGTACGAACAGGATGGAAACGGATCATTGTGATAATTCGTTTTCCCCGAAGAAAAAAAATTTGTTCTCTCTCTCTCTCTCTCTCTCTCTCTCTCTCTCTCTCTCTCTCTCTCTCTCCATTAGACTAAAAATGACGTATATGTGTATGTGCATTTTTTAATCATCTCAACACTGTGCTATGGACAGTGTCTTCAGCATTAAAACATCGAAGTATCGAAGCAAAGCAAAGCACCCTCTCTCTCTCTCTCTCTCTCTCTCTCTCTCTCTCTCTCCCTCTCACTCTCTCTCTCTCTCCATCCCTCTCCCTCTCTCTCACTCTCTCTCTCCCTCCCTCTCTCTCTATCTCTCTCTTTCAGAGTTTGTGCATGCAAAGGCTGCCCACCGATCCATCGTGCATCATATGATCCTGAATTCAAAGTCCGGACACTACATTGGGCAGTGCTGACAATCGATACAGAACGTGACTGTCAACCTTGTGCCGTCAGCTTATGGTGCTGTCTGAACAGGGCACAAAAGCCCCCCACATCCACACCCCATCCTCTCTCTCTCTCTCTCTCTCTCTTTCTTTCTTCCTTTGGATGCTTTGAGTTGCGTGCCGAGTAGTGCAGTGTTTTGACAGTTTGCCTTTGGGCTAGGCTGTGCGTGTGTGTGTGTGTGTGTGTGTGTGTGTGTGTGTGTGTGTGTGTGTGTGTCTCTGTATATATATATCTTTCTTTATTTCTTTCTCTCTGTTTCTTTTCCTATTTCTCCCTCACTCTCTCACTCCCTGTGTGCCTGTCTCTGCCCATATATGTATATATATATATATATATGTATATATATATATAAACACATATCTTGCTCAAGTGTTCAATGTTCTCTGTGTGTGTGTGTGTCTGTGTGTGTGTGAATGGAATGTGCGCGCACACACACACACGCACACACGCACGCACACACACACACACACACACACACACACACACACACACACACACACACACTCACTGTCTTACTTTCTCTCTTTCTCCCTCTGACCATAAGCTGCTGATACACAGTTGGCAGTCACGTCCTGTACACACGCACACACACACACACACACACACACACACACACACACACACACACACACACTCACTCACTCACTATCTCACTTTCTCTCTTTCTCCCTCTGACCATAAGCTGCTGATACACAGTTGGCAGTCACGTCCTGTATCGACTGTCTACACTGCTCACTGGAGGCCTCGTGTCCGGGCTTTGATATGTGGATCTTATGACGCATGATGGTTGGTCACATATCGCACAAACTCAGTGAGAGAGAGAAAGAGGGCACACAGAGACAGACAGAGAGAGGGGCCGGGAGGGGGGGGGGGGTTCATACAGATCAACAGAGACAGACAGATAAGCGGACATACGGGCAGACAGGTAGAGAGAAAGAAGAAATCAGATTTGATTTCTAAAAGAGGCGCACTACATTCGAACAAATCCTTAATTATACGCCAGATCACATCTGGTAGGCAGCGGCCTGACGAGCAAGCATACCGCCAACGACTTTAGTCAGGCCAGGTCCTGAGTGCATGCATATAGATTTGTGTATTAATCAGAATGGATTTCTTCTGAAGAATTTTGCCAGAGGACAACTCTTATGTTGTCATGGGTTCTTTATCAGTGCGCGAAGTGTGTGCTACACAGTGAGAAAAAGCACTAGCTTTCTATATGAACATTATTTGTCGTCCAACTTCTCCTTGTCTTTCCATGTATTTTGCGTTGATTTCATTCACTTTATTCCTGTGTTTGGTTACTATCTACGCATACACTTCAATTATGCAATCGCAGAAAAGGGGAATCAAAAACATAAATAAGGATCAATGTAATGTGTCAACCAATTACTAAAATTGGAACATTTCAATAACATCCCTCCGCCAGTTAATTAATGTAGAACATGGTCAAGCTTAATGCAACAATCCTTTTAGAAAATTCCAGACCCACAGAAAAAGTAGAAGAGAAATCCTGGAATCATTTGTCAGCAGAATGAAAAGTGTCTAAAGAAAGAAGAGAAAAAGTGAGCAAGTCTTCATGGCATGCATACAGAAGAAGCATCAGAATGGCGGCGACAACACAGACGTTCCTTTCAGCACCCCCCAGCTCTTTTCAAAATTCGTGAGCCATCTTTTCCCCTTCCACATTTTCGTCTGAATGGCAACTCAGACAAATAGAGACTCTCATCCCATCCCGTCCCGTCCCGTCCCATCCCAACTCACACTTCTTTCCCCTGTGTCGATTGTCTGCAGGTTCTTGGAGAATAATTTCCTTTCAGAATCTGGGTGAAGCTGGATAGGCGATGATGTCATAAAACGTGACGAAGCGAAATTGCCCGGGTGCGCGTCTTTGAGAGGCTGATCAGCAAACATGCTGGGGTTTCAAGCATAGCAGATGTGCTTTAAAAGCCACGGAATGAATAAACAATGGAAGAATAGCAAACCAGTAAATCGATAAATCAAACCAGAGACCAAGGAAATGAGGAACATAAAACTAAACAAGATGGCCTAAATATCGTTTAAAATTGGGGAGAATGTGATACAGGAGATGGGAGAGGGGCACACACACACACACACACACACACACACACACACACACACACGGGCACTTGCACGCTCGCTTGCTCGCACACAAATAAATGAATGAATGGGAAAAAATGAATGTGATACGGGGATGGGGGAAGCACACACACACACACACACACACACGCACGCACGCACGCACGCACGCACGCACACACACACACACACACACACACACACACACGCACGCACACACACACACTGGTGCTTGCTCGCTCGCTGCTCGCACACAGATGAATGAATTAATGAATGAATGAAAAAATAACATTACAATTTCCGTAGGCAGTCAATGTTATCTATTTATTGACTGATTTCTTATCTACATATTTTGTTTATTCATTCATCCATTTATTCATTTTGCAGTTCGTCCTCATTTTTCAGCTATAGAAGAAAGACCCCAATGGCGAGGCAGAGTGCTTGACGAGAAATCGAGTGTCCAGGTTGAATCATGCATGGACCCAAAATGCTTTTTCTCCCCCCACACACACACCCCACAACCTCCCCCCCCCACCCACTCCCTCACCCCTCACCACTCAATCATGAATGGTGTGTGGTCTAGCTGGCATCATGAGAGAGTTGTTCCTGGCAAATTCAGCAGTAAACGACATCCTTCGTTGATAAAACAAACCAACAAACAAACAACAACAAAAAATTCAGACAGGAAAACAGAGTGGCGCTG
>NC_134894.1:34976195-34981195 GCF_041734735.1 Babylonia areolata
CGTTAAGAATGTTCCTAACTTCACGGTAAATTCCATATACTTAGGAATGTTTTAAACTGTAAGCAAACTTCGCGCTGCTATTTTCGCTCATGCAGCCCACCCCATGGCTTTGTTCAGAGTCCAGGTCTGGCACTGCTAGGTTAAGGTGGGGACGAAGATTAGTGTGCTATCCTTGGGTGCTTCAGGAGGGGTGATAGTGTAATAGTTTGTAACTAACCGAGTTTGGTTCTTAACACGCACACCGCTGTTGCCAGTGTTAGTGATGAAGCACTAGTAAGATGCCTGGGTGACAAAAGGTTAATGCAGTTTTTTGTCAGCAGAATAACCCTTGATGAAAAACTGGTTAAGTGCTTAGAAGGCAAAGGATTGATGCAATTTTGTAAAACGTCTTGATGTATCACGTTATCCCAGACATACCCTATCGTCAGACAGATTTATGTGTACCATCGTAGACATATAGGGGCGGGGGTAGTGAGGGGGCGGGGGAGGGGGGTTGACACAGAAGGACAGAATTTGTTGTCGAAATCTGTCATCGTCTGCGTTGCTGGCTTTGCGCCAATGCAAAACGTGTGGATCTTTCAAATACAGTTTAGAAATTGAGATTTCATCCAAGTGGTCTGCAGATAAACTGATGACATAACACATGAACGCGCAGTCTGCTGGTTGATGGTAATGAAAGAAAACGGGAGGGAAAATATAAAAGCAACATCAAAGGACACATAGACAAGGAATAAAACCGTTTGTTTGCTTGTTGTTTTCTCACTGGGGTGGAAGTCAAGTTTTACACCATGTGGGGAACATCAGTATCTTGATGTGATGGTGGTGCCAGAATTCATTACTGTAAAACCACTCTGGCTAATGAAGAGATGAAGTCAGAAGTGTGGTTCACTGGATAGCAGGATATGGGGCTTGACTGCGAGCGAAATTGGTAAAGTTCTGTGTCAGCAGTGCTTGTGCGTGCGCGCGCGCGCGCGTGTGTGTGTGTGTGTTTGTTCGTGTGCGTGCGTGCGTATGTTTGTGTGTGTGTGTGTGTGTGTGTGTGTGTGTGTGTGTGTGTATGTGTGTGTTTTGTTATGCAATAAAAGTATGTTGACGCATTCACCTATGTCATAAGGACCTCATGGCCAATGACTTTAAAGTGTCAAAGCGTAAAAAGCGTTTCTTTCTCTCTTTCTCGCTATCTCATTTATTCTATCTTGTCATCTCTCTTGAAAGCATTTGTAATTTCAATGTAAATAAGAGACAGGGAAACTCTGACAGAAAGACAAAGAGAGAGAGAGAGAGACGCTTTTGACGCTTTGACACTTTAATGCCATTGGCCATGAGGTCTTTATGACATGGGTGACTGCATCATTGCATAACAAAACATTACAATAAATGAATGAAATAGTGACAGCAAATAATCAAACAAACCAAAGTCACTTTTTTGAAGAAAAATGATAATAACCAACAGGCCACCCAACACATATTAACTCCGTTCATTCATCTGTTAATGCACCATGCAACATAGTCCAACACTGGCTACGGAAGAAAATTATCAAACCTATCTGACCACGCAATTACGCTTGTTGTGCTTTTTGCCTAACCTTCATAGCTTCTGATGTAAATTTTGCTAAAGAGATTATCACCTCGTGATCTTCTGATGTTAACATGCTAGAGAGTTCCTTTCTTTTTGTAAATTCTTTTTTTTTTCAAACTGCACAGTAAATCATATGATAATTTGAGAGAGAGAGAGAGAGAGAGAGAGAGAGAGAGAGAGAGAGAGAGAGCTGTAAGGGTCTATTGACAAGGGGTTGACGAGGGTTATTTCTTGATTCCCCTTAAGTGCAAAATAACATCTGCTTATTAGCGTTTAATCAACAAACAAAAATATCTCTAAATATCACTCTCTCACAATTACATTAAACAAGCCAAACAACAAAACACAAGCATGTCTGGGAGGATTGTCATAAATAAACGAGACTGGAAGAGAGAATTACATAAATATTGTGCGAGATAGAGAGAAATAACCCATCGAAGACAGAGACAGAGTGAGCTTCACAGACACTTTCCACCAGCAATTATACCGCGGCCTCCTGACCCTCCTAGTGTGTGTCGTTATTGTTTCAACACCCTCTCCTTGAATCCTCCTTCCTGTCAAGCAAAGGGATGATCACTTCCCCCCTTCTCTCTTTCTCTCTCTCTCTCTCTCTTCTACCCTCGCCCTCCTCCCACCCCTTTTCTCTTTTTCTTTTGTCGCTGGGGAGGAAGGAGGCAGAATGGTTAAGACGCTTATCTATCTGCCAACACAGTGTCCGTGGCGTTCTATGTTCCGATCCCGGTCTCGTCCTTTCTCCCACGTTTGGCTGGAAAATCAAATTCAGACTGAGCGCCTAGTCATTCGGATGAGGCGATAAACCCTGGTCTGAGCTCCCGTGTGCAGCACGCACTTGACGCACACAAAAAAAGAAACAAAAAAAAACAAAAAAAAAACAGCATGAGTGTTTTCCTATTGGAAAATTTTTGTAGAAGAAATCCACTCTGATATATACACAAATATATATTTATATATGCATGCACTCAAGGCCTCACCAGAACGTTGGATTATACTGCTGGTCAGGCATCTGCCTAGCAGATGTGGTGTGGCGTATATGGATTTGCCCCGACGCAGTGACGCTTTCTTGAGAAACTGAGTCTGTTGCTGAATCTTCAGCGCATGAAATTTTATTTTTGTAATTTCCTTGGAATGCCTGAATCTTTTTCGATATTTATCCAATTCAGAGAACCTTCAGACTGGGTATATCTGTTCCTTTCTTCACATCGTATTTCCCTTTTCCCCCTTTCTCTTTGCCTCCTTTTCTGTCTCTTCTTACACTGAAACATACAGTCAGACTTGATGAAAACCATACATTCAGAAAAAAAGTATTTTTAGTCAGTGTATATCACTGAGTTATATTACCCAAAGGAGCTACTATCATTGACACTGACTGGAACGCATCCATCAATCTCAAAGCTTCCTCCTAAAGAAAATCAACGGAGAATATGACTGCGAATGAAGAGATCGCATGCTACAAGACAGTATCTCCATCATAAAATCAAATTTTCTCTTCCTCTATGTCTCTCTCTGAGAGAGAGACAGGGAGGGAAATTCACAGATATTTCCAGCCAGCACTCAAAAGAGTAATACTTTATAGAAAAATAGATTGTAGATAAATGGAAAAGAATGCGGACTGAAGTGAAATGAATAGGAGGTAGAAGCGAACAATATGTGTGATAAAATGGGTATGTCTGATAGACAAATCATTCACAAGATGTCATCTGCAGCTGCTTGCTGGACTATGGAGACGGAAAGAAAAAAAAAGAAGAAAGAAATCAGGACACAAGATTTTCGATTATGTGTGTGACTTCCAAATCGCTTGAAGAAATTCCAGATACACACACATCCAGGGATGTCAATAATGACGGATTATTTGTCGCCAGAGATGTTTGTTGACCTCACGTTCTGCATGGCTGAACTATGGAAAGCATCATCATCACCTTTGACTGAGTTCGACAGGCATGTCCACGACGGTTTCAAGTTCCGCTTTCTGCCATCTGTTTAATGGGATCACAGTTCGTCGCTGCTCCATCTAAAGGGTGGAACTATGGACATCCCAATCAGTGGGAACTAGACAGCTCTTTTGTCTTTGTTGTTGTTGTTAGCTTGTATTGTTTTGTTTTTTTTTGCTGTCCCGTCATCTGCACCGTTTCAGTGACATTACTCCCAAGCCGCTCAATCCGAGTCCCTCTCCTCCCCCCCACCCCCACCCCGCTCCACACACACACACACACACACACACATCCTGAATCGTCTGTCGCATCCCCAGCTTCGGCAATCCCTAAGGAACCACTGATGTTCAAACGTCTGAATATTGTAATCTGTTCGCACGGAAAGGCAGCTCTCTGAATCTAGTTTGTGAAGCCAAAAAGGAATGCTGTCTGCCATGTTTTCTTCAATCACCACACTTATGAACTTGATGGGGACATTGTGTAGTTTCTCAAGTGGGTCAAGTGGCCCATGTAGATCTAACCTTGCAGTTCTCTGAAGTGTTCACCTCGCGGTTTCTCAATCAGTGTTTCCAGAATACCTGCCGGACACTGATCATGAGGGTGGATTGTATCTCAGACACTCTGTCTCTGTATTTTTGACAGTTTTTTCTATGTACTGGTCTGTGTTTCTGTCTGTTTGTTTGTCTGTGTGTATGTCTGTGTCTGTCTGTGCGTCTCTCTCTCTCTCTCTCTCTCTCTCTCCCTCGTTCTCTCACTTCTCTGTCACTGTCTCTTCTGTGACTGACCCGTCATACTTCATACGGTTATTTTCCCCATTGCTTTTGTCTCATGTGTCAGAGGGATCCTGATGCTATTTCCAGCAAACAATACACGTCTCTCTCTCACTCCTGTCTCCTTGGCTGTCCCGGACTACAGTGTGAGACGTGACGGATTATATTAATTGTACATTTGGTGTAAAACAAGGTGATGTCTGCAGTTCTGTTTTGTTTTCTTTATTTATCAGTGAATTGACACGTGAAGTTATCAGTTCTGGACGACATGGTGCCTCGTTTTCCAACAATTAAAAAAAAAATCTTTATTCTTCGTTTAGCTGATGGTGTCATACTAGTGTCAGATACAGTAATTGGGTTGCAAACTCAAATAAATAGTCTACAGAGAAGTGCTGCTTCATTACAGTAAACAGTTAATTTGACCATATGACCAAACGCATCATAATTATGTTTAGAAAGGGAGGATATCTTGCGACGAGAGAAAAATGGACATGCAATGGAATAATAATGCCTGTGGTTAATATGTATAAATATTTAGGTGTATACTTCTTTACACGCTTAAGTTTCGCATTTGCGTGTAGAGACTTAGCCAGTAGAGCAAAAAGTGCTTTGTTATGCATCTTGAAGAAACTGTTTTTGTTGAATAACGAATCTCTCGTGTTGTTTTTGAAATTTTTCGATGGTCAGATCCAACCCTTTGCA
>NC_134894.1:34983695-34986195 GCF_041734735.1 Babylonia areolata
GCACACACTCCCTTTGAAGTTGTCTGCTGCGTCCCGTTTGGTGCAGTTTGCCTTTTGATCTCTCTCTCTCTCTCTTTCTCTCTCTGCCTCTCTCTCTCTGCCTCTGTCTCTGTCTCTCTGTCTCTGTCTCTCTCTCTGCCTCTGTCTCTCTGTCTCTGTATCCCTGTCTGTCTGTCTGTCTGTCTGTCTGTCTCTTTCTCTCTCTCTCTTTCTTTCTCTGCCTCTCTGTCTCTGTCTCTCTGTCTCTCCATCTTTCTCTCTCTCTCCCTCTCTCTCTCTGTCTCTCTCTCACTTTGTCTCTCTCTGTCTCTTCATTTCTCTCTCTGTCTCTCTCTGTCTCTCTGTCTGTCTATCTGTCTGTCTCTCTCTCTCTCTTTCACGCAATCTCTTTTTTTCTCCCTCCCTCCCTCTGATTCAAATAATCATATTCTGTCTTGTGCACAATTGACGTACACAACTCAAGCTTTGCTCTCTCTCTCTCTCTCTCTCTCTCTCTCTCTCTCTCTCTCTCTCTCTCTCTCTCTCTCCCTCACTGTCTCTCTCTCACTCTCTCCGTCTCTTCCTCTCTCTCTCTCTCTCATATCACAAGCATGTTTCTCGGCATCTCAATACATCAATATTTTCTGATGTTCATCATAAAGCAAGTCTTTTGACAGAAGACAATAACACCAGATAGTGATAACACTTGAAACAGTGCTTTCCCATTTAGCTGACACTAACTTGGGTTTTATCTTAAAAAGACCAGCGCTGTCTCTGCTTGTTTGTGTTTGTTTGTTTGCTTGCTTTTTGTTCCTTTTGCCTGTCATCTGATTATTTGTGTATGTTTTGTGTGTGTGTGTGTGTGTGTGTGTGTGCGCGCGCGCGTGTGTGTGTGTGTGTGCGCGTGCGTGCCTACGTATGTGTATGTGTGTCTGTATGAATATGAATAATCTGTTTCTGTGAGCGAGGGTGGGAGCAAGATGATGCATGGGTTTGTATGAGATTCAGAGAGAGGGCAAGAGGGCGAGAGAGAGAGGGGGGCGGGGGAGAGAAGAGGCGTTGTGGGAATTGGTGAGTGTTTCTGTGTTTCTAGGCATCCATATCTGTGCCTGTGTGTCTGTCAGCCTGTGTCTTTCTGTGTCTGTACGTGTGTGCCTTCATCATGCATATTCATGTACATGATCTTTTCTCATTTTTTTTTCCTTCCCGCTTTTGTTTGTTTTCTCTTTTGTGTAGACGTAGGTTCGAAAGGAAAGGGAGGATGGGGCATGCCTAAGATCTTTTTTCAGTTCTGAGTTCTGATCTCTGTCTGTCTCTCTGTCTCTGTCTCTGCCTCTGTCTCTGTCTCTCTCTCTCTCCCACTCTCACTTCCCCCCCTCTCTCTCTCTTTGACTCTCTCTCTTTCCCTCCTTTTACCTTTCTTCATCTCTCTTTTTCTTTGTCTCTGTCTCACTGTCTTTGTCTGTTTCTGCTCCTCCTGTGCGTCTGTCTGTCTCTCTCTCTCTCTCTTTCTCTCTTTGTATCTCTCCGTGCCTCGCTCTACTGTTTGCTCATCATGTTGGGTTTTTTTCATCAGATACAGACCTTCGGAATCAACTCCATATATTAAAGAGAGAGGCAGGTCGACTAGATTTAACAGTTAATCTAAAACAAAACAAAAAGAAAAGTTTTAGAAAATGTGGCCATTTAACTATTGGGGAAAGGTAGCTCTATGGAAACGCAGAGGTGAAGATGATAGATTATACAAGTATTACGGTATGATTTTCAGGACAAAACTAAGTATCAGTAGGGTCCTGGCGTGTACTAAGGGCAGGAGAGCTGCAAAAAAAAAAGAGAGAAATCTCTTGAAAGGTTAAAAACAACTGATATCAACCTCTTCTGGAGGCTTTTTGCATATCGAACCAATTGCTACATATGCAGCTGATGAGGTATGGGGTTTAGTAGAGGATGGTGAATGGACAGAAAAAGTACACACATTTGCAATCTCAAGATTTCTAAATTTACCATTGCATACACAAAACAAACTTATACATGGAGAAACAGAAAGATGTCCTTTGATGTGTCACATACTGGCCAAAACTGATCAACTTACCTGTGTTAAGATAATGCATGATTGCCTAGGAACTGTTTGTATTACAACATGAATCTGGCCATGGTAACTGGGTTTCAAGTGTGAAAAACACCTTATGCGAAAACGGCTTTGGTATTGTCTGACCAAGTCAAGACGTTTGATATGAATGCAGCTTTATAAATGACTTTAAACACAGACTTGTCTCTTGTTACAAACAAAACTGGCATTCGGAAGTAGAGGTTAATGACAAATATAGACAGTTTTATTCATTTTATGACGTTTTCCAGGCAGAAAAAACACTAAACAATGACACAGGAGGGACCTTGTACGATTTAGGCTAAGAGTTTGTGGATTTGTATAATTGTAAGCAATGGTACTGAAGGAAAATTTTTCGAATAATTTGATTTGTCCATCGTACGAAATTCTGCCTATGTAGACAAACGTACAGGC
>NC_134894.1:34988695-35003695 GCF_041734735.1 Babylonia areolata
TGATGAGGAACGATAACATTGAATGATGATGTGGGTGATGAGATGCTTCTGCGATGGTCCATTTCAGTTTGGGATCACTTGACGAGGCTGTGCTCTCATAACATATCCCGGCATCTATCAGACTAAGAGATGCAGGCACCAGTAGCATTGGTCGGGAAATTTGAGCAAAACTCCCAAAGATGCATCTGTGAAGTGGATGGCCTCCGACTGTGTGGTCCCAGTATCAAGGTATTTAAGCCAGTAGCACGCTCAGCACCTGGCAGGAGCCGGCCATGGGCCGAAAGAACCCACTTCTGATGAGGCTCGAACCGTTGTCCTCCCAGTCGTCAGTCCACGACCCGAACCACATCGCCACAACGGCTGGTAGAAAAAAATGTTTCTGGTTGGCCATTTTCTGCTCGTGATGTTACTTCTGGCAGCAAGTATAATGCTGCCTTCTATTTGCATGATGCCTGTAGCACTTGCGAGCATTGTCACACAAGAGGATTTATCAAGACGAGACCGTTTTCTTAGAAAGAGATCCATTGGGACTTCAGTGACGGAAATGAGAAACACAAAGAAAGGTGCGAAACAAACGTTAGGAGTTAGACAAACAAGGAGTTTTGGGTTTCACCCAAAATGTTTCCTGCAAGTGAGGGTTTCGCTCGTGTGTCGATCACGCTAGAGAAATGAATGCAGCTGCTACGGTGCTAGAAACCTTTACTGCAGCGGAGAACAAACCTCTGGTTAATCAAGATTGGAACGCAGCAAGCAGTTCTGTCGATTAGGTATCAGGATTAGGGGCGAGTAGAACTGGTTTTTGTGTCATTTGTGTTGGTTGTGCTGGTGTGTGTTAGAGAAACAGACAGACAGACAGACAGACACAGACACAGAGACACAGATACATAGCGACATAGTGTGTGTGTGTGTGTGTGTGTGTGTGTGTGTGTGTGTGTGTGTGTGTGTGTGTGTGTGTGTGACAGACAGACACACAGACAGAGAGAGACAAAGACACAGACACAGACAGACACACAGACAGACAGATAGATGCTCACAAACATCTCCCACCAGCAATTACGTTGCTGTTTCATGGTCTGCCCACTGTAAGTCGCTTCTGTGACAGCACTCATCCCCCCTCCACCACCATCCCACCCCCCCTCTCCCCCGGAATTTCTCTGCCAGCCAGGCTGGAGAATGGCCACTTCACTCCACCTTCCGCCCCGCACCCCACTCTCCACCCCATTTCTTCTCTCCCGTCCATTCTGTAGCGCAACAAAATTCTGTGATTTCCATGCAAAAAGCCTGTGGAATGCTCAAGTCTTGTTTGATGTTTATCCAGTTTGAATGACTCGGCCAAAGTGTATGCCTTCGAAGAATCTTCAGAATTAGTGTATTACGTTCTTTGGCCGATGCCTTGTGTTTTCTTTGGATAGGGGGGTTGGGGTGGGGGGAGGAGAAGTTGAATGCTCTGAAAACAGCAAATTGGGGGTTGTTTGAAATATTTCTGAGAGACATCGAGAATCATTTGTTATTCCTGACATTGCAATAGTTTCGTTTCCTGTGGACTTGTCATATATCTCGTCAATTGCAAATAAATATCGCTACAGTGAGTAATCTGTAGACACTACGTAGATGTTTATACGTGTATTGATATGTGAATGTCTGTATGACGCATGTAATTATCATGTGCATGTACATGCATGTCTGTAAGTGCGCCCTATGTTTCGTTAAATGTAAGCGTCGTCTTTATAAATGCCAAACTGGATAACACAAAAATAGTGATTATCCTTATTACATAGTGTGACAGCAGCACTACGTCATTAGTCAAAAGTTGACCATTTTTATTCTTTTGAATGCATTGTATGATAATATAGCAAATTTTTCATATTGTATGCATTCTAGCAACCACCAGTAAGGTACGTTTGAAGTCGTTAGAGTTTTATAATGTTTAGCTGGAATGAACTGAAATCTAAGATAACCAATGGCAGGACAACAGAGTACAAAGTGAACTTCAGTCTCAGTAGCATTTTTCTATAATGAACAGTTCATTACATTTACATTACATTCTTTATACCTAGAACTGTTTACCACTATATATCAAATTTTAAAAACATTATGACCCCCAAATCTGCCAATCTTATCAATGTGGCTTTTCTGGTGTTACTAACCACAATCAACAAGTCTTTGAGCATCTTCATGAAATCTGATTCTGATTCTATATGTATATCTCTTTCTCTTTCTTTTCTCTTCTTTTCTCTTCTCTCTCTCTCTCTCTCTCTCTCTCTCTCTCTCTCTCCTTTTCCCTCTCCCTCTCTCTCTCTCTCCCCCCTTCCGTTTTTCGTTAGAATCATCAGCACTGGCTTTCTGTGTTCACAAAAAAACAGGGACAAAGCGAAACACACTGAGGAGAGAGAGACAGAGACAGAGACGCAGACACAGACAAAGGCTCACATAGAGTTCCAGTCATCAGCTGGGCTGTATCTTCATGGATTTCCCCCAGAGTGTTTTCACTTCTGTCTCAACAACTCAGCTCCTAATTTCCACCGCTAGCCAGGCTAAGGGGTGGCCTCTTCACTCTCCTCCCTACCTCTCTTCTTCCTCCTACCCTCCCTTCTCCCTCCTGTCTCAGCTCTCTCTTTCTCTTTCTCTACATCCCATCTCTCTTCTTCATCATCAGTTCCTCAGGGGCACAAAAAACCCGAAAATATGTGAATTTTATGATTTCGCCTGTGGAATACCAGAGCTTTGTTTGATATTCATTCAGTTTGAATGGCTTGGCCAAAAACGTACACCATCTCACACACTGGATCTATCTGTTCTCTTTGGTTAATACTGCGTTTCCATTTTTGCCCATATAATGTCCCGTCAAACTTGATGAAAACGTAAGCATTTAAAAAAATAAAAAAACGAAAAAAATTCTCATATATTTTTTTTTCATGTATACTGTTAGATTACCCAGGGAAGCCAAAAATAACAGGCCTTAAAGAAGATCCCATCTGCCCCAAAACTTGCCCCCTAAAAAACAACAACAAATCAATGAAGAATGGAGAATCAATGGCAGTCAATGAAGATGGATGTTGCATGTTGCTCCAATCATCTCTGTTATCAAATTAAGTCTCTCTCTCTCTCTCTCTCTCTCTCTATATATATATATATATATATATATATATATATCACGCGCGCACGCACACGCACTCACACACACACACACACACACACACACACACACACACACACACACACACACAATATTTTATGTTATTGCGCATACTGTGTGCATATATATGTGAGACAGAAACAAGACATACATAAATACAGAAAGAGAGGGTGTGGAAGAGACTGAGAGACAGACAGACAAAGAGAGAGACAGAGACAGACAGAGACAGAGGGACAGAGAGGGAAACAAGGAGAGGATAGCGAGAGGAGGGGAAGAAAGAAAAGACAGGGAGATACAAAGAGACAGAGAGATGTCCACAGGGATTCGCCACCAGCAATTAGGTTGTAATCCTGTTTGTTTGTTTGTCCGTTTGTTTGTTTCTTTACTTCTTTTCTTTTCAGTGTGTGTCGCTTCTCTGTCAACGCTCCCCCCCCCTCCCCCCCTGATTTTGCTCTGTCAGTCTGGCTGGAGGATGACCACTTCCCCCCCACCCCCCTCATACCTCTTTCCCCCACCCCTTCCCTTCCCTTTTCCCTTTCCTCGATTCCTCAGCGTGATAAAGTATGATTTTCATGGTTAAGCCTGCGGAATGCCCGGGTCTTGTTTGCTGTTGATCTAGTTTGAATGACTTGGGTCAAAAGTGTATGCCTTTTACACACAGATTCTGTTGTGAAGATGCATATGTTTTTTGGGGTGATGAAATGTTGTCGGGGGCTTTGTGTGTTGTTTTTTTCCTGTTTTCTTTTGTTTCGCTTTTCACCATTGAAAATGTTCAGTTAATCTGATTGAAAAACAACAACACATAGTGGGCATCTGTCGATCAGGGTTAATCATGGGTGAGCATCCTGTTCATCTTGGCTATCTGCTCGTCTGGAGCAGCTTCGTTTATGGCTGTAGAGGCCAACTGCGGAAATGACAGTCTCTGTCGCAAAGGTCGCATCTGTGTGCTGTGTCTCGACTGCTGGAGCTATTGCGCTCTTTTCTGCGTGCTCATTTGTCTGCCGCTGCATTCAACAGTTTCTCTTCCCCTGTCTTGAGGTGTCGGTTCTGGGAACTTCTCCACCTTGTGCGGTCAGCTGCGAGATCCTCCCAGGACGAGGTGTCAATGTCGAGCGCCTTCTTGTCTCTCTTGCAGACGTCCTTATAGCACAGCTGTGGGTGGCCAGTGGTACTTTTCCCAGATGTCAGCTGACCGTATAGAATGTCTTTGGGGATGCGTCCATCCTCCATTTGGCGGACATGGCCCAGCCAGCATGGTCTGCATGCTGGGACATGCTGGGAAGGTCGGCGCGGGACGGCACCTCGGCGTGGGACACTCTGTCTTGCCAGGTATGCCCAGGATACGGCGGATGCTTTTCAAGTGAAAGATGTGGAGCCTTCTCTCCGGCCTGGCATATGTGGTCCATGTCTCGCTGCCATACAGCAGTGTGCTGATGACACAGGCGTTGTACACTGCCACCTTTCTTTTCACCGTCAGCTTCTGTTTTGTCCACACTGGGGATGTGGGGCGAGTGTTGTAGCTGCCTTCCCGATCCTCTTGTCAGTTTCACTAAGAGCCGAGGTAGGTGAACTGGTGGACAACGTCAAGCTTGTAGTCGTCGATGGTGATAGCTGGTGATTCCTCTGTGCCCTTCCCCAAGATGTTTGTCTTTTTCAGGCTCATGGTCAGTCCGAAGCCTGGGAGAAGCAGTCCATCAGTGCCTGTAGCTCCTGCTGAGTGTATATCGTCACTGCTGCGTCGTCAGCAAACAGCATGTCTCTGGTGAGGGCTTTACGAACCTTTGCCTTGGCTCTGAGGCGGGCGAGATTGAATAGTCTGTAATCTGATCTAGATCATAGGTCTATTATTTCTTTTGTTGTGCCGAAGGCATTTTTCAAAAGCAGGGCAAAGAAAATCCCGAAAAGTGTGGGAGCGAGGACACAGCCTTACTTGATACCGCTTCGGATATGAAAGGGCTCAGAAGAGCCGCTGTTGAACTGCACTGCCCCCTTCATGTTGGAGTGGAAGGATTCAATCATGCCCTGCACTTTTGGTGGGCAGCCGATCTCTGGAAGAATCTTGAAGTGTCCGTCTCTACTGACAAGATTGAAAGCCTTTGTGAGGTCAATGAAGGCAGCGTACAGGGGCGTCTTCTGTTCTCTGCGTTTCTCCTGGAGTTGACGAAGAGAGAAGACCATATCTACTGTTGTCATCTATCCAGTGACTGACTTTGCTATTTCCCAATCACCTTTAAAATACTTGTTGTCCTTGTAACATGTTTAGTGTTATTTCCTTTCACTCTACGAATTTGATAACCAAAGGTAAGGAGCCATGAAATTCATCTCTTCCAAAAGATCTCGGGGATGGAGATACGGGAAGAGGGGGGGGGGGGGGAGAAAGAGAAAAATAACCAGATCGGAAGAGAAACACAGAGAGAGACAGACAGACAGAGAGACAAACAGACAGAGAGGGAGAGAGAGGGGAGAGGGAGAGAGAAGCAGACAGAAAGAGAAACAGAATGATATCTCACTATCACCCATGTTGCAGTCTCATAGCTTTTGTAGAGAATGTTGTTTCAGCCTCAGGACTCGCGCCCTGAATTCGCCTGCTAGTTGGGCTGCGGGATGCTCGCTTCTCTCTTTCTTCCTTCCCTCCTTCCTTCCTTCCTTCCTTCCCTCCTCCTCCTCCACCCCATCACTCTTCTACCATCGATTCTTTGGGACAAAAAAATCTGTGATTTTCATTATAGAAAAAATTCTTGAGAAATTCCCATGACTTTAATGTTTGTGCATAAAAGCTTATACTTTTACAGAACGTGCCTGTTCTATGGCCTATGTCGTTTTTGTTTTAAATTTTTTCCTGTCATGCTGCCTTTCTTTGAATGTTCAATGAATTTAATAAAGACGACGTTGAGCATCCCGATGTCTTCTTGTCACGCACACAAGTGATGTGGTGGCCTAATAGTAAAGCGTACGCCCAGGAAGCGAGATAATCTGCGTGCACAGGTTCGAATCTTTCACTCGCTAGTATTCTCTGCCCATCCATAATACATTGAGTGGTGGTCGGGACGCTAGTCATTTAGATGAGAAGTTAAACCAAGATCTCGTGTTTAGCATGCTCTTAGCGCACACACACACACACACACACACACACACACACACACACACACACACACACTGCATCAAATCGAGATGTGATACATTACCACTATTCGTAACCAGCTCTATGCAATCGGGAAACGATATCAATAAACAAAAATCTCGCAATAGATGCGCGGCTTTCGTGACTGATATGGGGAAAAGATCTCCACTTTCAAGCGCACTTCCCTCCAGCAGTTATTGCTGCGCTGGTTTTTACCTCGCACGTACTTTTTTCCCCCTGCTAACGTTATCTCCACTCTCCACAAGAAACAAACCGCCCTAAAGGGCTCACCCATTGTAAAAAACATAAAGCATCCCCTTTGCCAGGACAAAGCATGGAACATGACGTTGCCGAGTGGTAGTGATTCTGGTGTGATTCCCAGCTTACAAAACCTTGTGATAAATGTCAATAAAATGAGATCACATAGACCCCATTTGGGTTCTCATGGAAAATCAGATGAGTCAAAGTTGTCCCTGGCTCGTCGGTGTACTTAATTAAACAAATGAACGTATCGATCAGTTGTACCCCATGGTGGGCTTTTTGTTGTTGTTTTTTTTTAAAGTACAAGCGCACAATCGGTTTTCGTTGAGCTTTATCAAAATGCAAGGACTACAGCTGCATCTGAAGTCTTAGCAATGATGTCAGTACTTTTTTTCGAGTGGGATCAAACCCAACAGTAACCTTTTATCATTCCCTTTTGTTTTCATTGTTGCTGCTGTTGCTGTTGTCCACATGACCAGACACTTCCTGGCGTAATTTGAACATCAAACGTAAAAAAATCAATAAAAGATGTCATTGTAAAGAATTTTGACACACAAAAGTGTCGTACGGCATCGTCGGACAGTGAGTCTGCTCCTTTAGGCCGGTCGGTTCCTGACCTTCTGCCTCCTCTTTCTATTGATCCTTCGTCGCGATAAGCCAACGTGATTTCCATGATAAAGAAGGGGGAAATTGCTGGGACTTGTTCGATGCTTATCCAGTTCGCCTGACAGATAGAGACGAAAATGTATTTCTCTTGAGACGGTTTGTGGGGGGAAAGTCTTTTATCCTTTGATTGATACGTGCAAAGCTAAGGCTGACTGTTTTGATTTTTTTCAACTACATAATCAGAAACTAACTAAATAAATAGATAAATAAATAAAAGCGTTTCATACCCTGATAAATCGGATTACAGAGCACCACATTTTGCAATCATCACGCCACAAAAGAAGAAAAAAAAAAGAAAAGAAAATGTCATGGATGTGCAGAACTGGAACCTGCAGCAGGCAAGGAAGTATACAGCATGTTTGTTTTTTTTATCTGGTGACCAAGCCACGAGATGACCAAACCATGCTGGATATCTATACAGTCTCCCTTCTGCACTGGTACAAGTGATTTGTTTTCAATGTAAAACTGCTGGTCGCCCCCCTCCGCCCCCCGCCACCCCTCCACCCCCCGCAACTCGCCCCCCCCCCTCCCAGTCCCCACCCATACACACACACCTGTGTGAAAGACATACCGAAAAGCAAAGAGATGGCTACTAGAGGAAGACACGTAGACACATACCGAGACAGATGGATAGACATCTCGACAAATACACAGACAGATAGACATACATCTTGACAGATACTAACACATACAGATAGACAGACATCTCAGCAGATACAGAGACAGACAGACAGACATCTCGACAGGGACAGACAGACAGACATCTCGACAGATACAGAGACAGATATACAGACATATAAACAGATACAGATATAGACAGACTCACAGATATTCTGACAGACAGATATAAAAAGGAACTAAACAGACAGAAACAGACAGAGAGATAGTGAGATATTGATAGTGAAAGAAAGAGGGAGACAGAGAGAGAGAGAATTTAATGAAACGTTTCCGTCCCACAGGGTGCTGAAGGCTAGCGTGTCCCAGCTCCCAGGAAGGATCACCTTCACTTCATCCATAAACACGGTCGATCGATTCGCTGGGCAAGCAATCCATCAGATACCGAGCACACCCAGAGAGTTTCGTGTTCCTGGAAATCACCTTCGTTAAGTTTTGCCCCCCTTCATCCCCCCCTCCCCCCTCTCTCCACCCCTTACCCTACAGAGGTCCTGCTTCCCTTCATTTCATCCTCTGCTTCCATCACAGCTGATGGAACAAATGGATGAAGGAGTTGATAAATGGATAAATAGATGCATGCATACAAGCATAGATAAATAAACAAATGAATACACAAACTGGAATATGATAATGGTGAGCAAACAAAGGGACACGGGCTTTCATATTACTGTGTTTGTTAACCGAATTTTCCCTCATCCCCACCCCACCTCTCTCTCTCTCTCTCTCTCTCTCTCTCTCTCTCTCTCTCTCTCTCCTTTTAAACGATAACTTTATAACATTCATATGTGAAAATTTATACTATAACAAAATGTCTACAATTACAAGTGTGTGTGTGTGTGAGAGAGAGAGAGAGACGAACATCAAACAAGCATTCCTCCTCTCCTTCCCGTTGTTTTACCACAATGACATCTAGCATCACCATCAGACGAGTGGTGGTTTTTGCCAAAATTTCCGACAAAAATTAAGCCTGTCCTAATTTTTCATGTGATGTTGGATATAACGCCCAAGACTTGAAAGTCAGGACTTTTGTGTTCGGCAAGTTCTGGTGATAGTGTTATAAATGCAGGAACGTGGAATCTTTTCACCTCCGCATATCCGTTCTTGCTCAGTATTTTTTCTTCAGGTCCCTCTGTCAGCTGATCAAACTGTTCGCCCCGTGCACACACAAGTATAGCTATCTACGTGGTCCTTGTGTGCATACAATATAATCTGATTTTAATGCCCCGTGCACACACAAGTATAGCTATCTACGTGGTCCTTGAGTGCATACAATATAATCTGATTTTAATGCCCCGTGCACACACAAGTATAGCTATCTACGTGGTCCTTGAGTGCATACAATATAATCTGATTTTAATGCCCCGTGCACACACAAGTATAGCTATCTACGTGGTCCTTGTGTGCATACAATATAATCTGATTTTAATTTGTATTTTATTATTGAAATCACAACCTCTACTTATTTCGTGTACTTTTCATATCAACTGAGTTTCATAACATAACCCATTTCAATGTTCTTCATTTATGTGCTTGAACGTTTCTATTTCTCTATTTATTTTTTGTTTTGATTAAGTTGTATTCATCAATTTATATGTTCGGCCATTTAGGCATTATCTGCTAATCGTTTGGGTATTTTCCCTGTGTGCTTATATTCTTATTTGTTATTTTCTTAGCTCTTTATTTATTCATAAATGGTGTGATGGAGTAGGTATTTATTCATTAATGGTGTGATGGAGTAGGGGCATTAATAATACACCTCACAGCAACTCTTTTTGATGTAAACTTCCTATAGTGTGTTCTGATTCTGCTCAGTCAATGTGGAAAAAAAACATATCCTCTGAAACTGCTGAAGGTTCTGAAATGTTAAACATTATGACTGCTCCCGGCTTTTTATTTACCAAACCAGTTGTCTTGTTTGCGTTGCTTAGAGTATGAATGAGAGCAGGACCCCAGTATGCGGAGTGGCTAAAAGCCGCGATTGTGATGTTCAGTAACACGAAACTCTCTGGGTGTGCCCGGTATCTGATGGATTGCCTGCCCAGCGAATCGATCGACCGTGTTTACAGATGAAGTGAAGGTGATCCTTCCTGGGAGCTGGGACACGCTAGCCTTCAGCACCCTGTGGGATGGGGGTTTCATCAAACCATTCTTCCTGGTTTGTTTGTCTTTATCTGTCTGCCTGTCTGTCCGTCTTACTGTCTGTCTGTCTCTATCTGTATATTCTAGGGAACAGGGAAAATAGCGGAAATAACCCGAATGCACATTTTAATGTAATTACAACATACACTCTACATTCAGTTGTCAAATCAAATGAATGTCATTTACTGTATTCATGACATTTTTAAAAAAAAGGTTAAAAATCCAATCTCAGAAAGGTGTCTTCGGAAATTGCGGTTGGTTAATTAAAGAACTGAACATTTCGTTCTGGTAATTCTAGTTGTTTATTTTAAACCGTTTCCGCGGCTTGAAGTGTGAATGGAAACAGATGCTCAGTTGGTGGGGGGAGGGGGGGGGGAGAGAGGGGGATTATGGACAGGTTTGGGGTGGAGGAGGGCAGTGAATAGGATGTTCAGAAACACGAAACTCTCTGGATGTGCGCGATATCTGATGGATTGCCTGCCCAGCGACCGTGTTTACAGATGAAGTGAAGGTGATCCTTCCTGGGAGCTGGGACACGCTAGCCTTCAGCACCCTGTGGAATGGGGGTTTCATCAAACCATTCTTCCTGATTTGTTTGTCTCTGTCTGTCTGTCTGTCTGTTTCTCTGTCTGTCTGTCTTATTGTTTGTTTGTCTGTCTTACTGTGGCGGGTTGTTTGTTGTTGGTTTTTCCTTGCTGTTAATTACATTTTGTTTTTTCTTATCTTTTCTTTTATTTTGTTGTTTTTTCTTGCTTGTAGCTGTGCTTATGCATTATCATTCCCAAAGTCTCTCTTGCACATGCTCCTTGCCATCCAGTTCTCTGCGTCTTCAATCTGCTTTTCTCAGCCTCCTCGCCTCTCACCCCTCCTACTCTCTCTCTCTCTCTCTCTCTCTCTCTCTCTCTCTCTCTGTCTCTGTCTGTCTGTCAGTATGTCTGTCTGTCAGTATGTCTGTCTGTCTGTCTGTCTGTCTCTCTCTCTCTCTCTCTCTCTATCTATCTATCTGTCTCATGCCTTTGTGTTCTTCATTTATTTCCATGTTTTGTAGTCCTGTCCAGTCTTGAAATACACACTTTGAATTGTTTGGGTTTTTTCTCTCTCTCACTTAATCCATTCTATATCTCTTTTCCAATTCCAATTCCTGTCAGAAAAAGAATGTATGTACGTGACTGCTGTGTGCAATTTTCTACGCATTGATTTTTTACGATTGAAACGAAGATATGATATTGTTATTGCTGTTGTTGTTGCTGCTGTAAGTTGTTTTGTTGTTGGTGCCGGTGATGGTCGGGGAACTACTGCTGCCTGTTTTTTTGTTGTTGTTGTTGTTTGTTTGTTTTTAACGACGCCTATTTCCCTTTCCCCTAGCTATTCAGCCCCACCCTGCCCTCACATTTCTATGTTATCTGTTTGTTTAAAAGCTTATATCATGGCAGGGGGGTTTCCAACGCAGGAAATCAGTCAACCAGTCATGACTTGTTAATTAATTCTTTCTAGTGCCCATTTCTGTTGCAAATGCTCTTCGTGTTTATGTTGGTTGGTTTTGTTTTGTTGTTGTTGTTGTTGTTTTGTTTTGTTGTTTTTTTGTTCTGTTTTTGTTTTTGTTTTTTGGGGGATGAGGGGGGTTCAGCTGTCCATACATTTAAATAGTCAGTCGTTCGCTCCGGCGTATACCCCATTTATCTTTTTCACTCTTCTCTTCCATCTCGCCTCTCCCCTCCCCATTCCCTCCCCTTCACCACTCCTTTTCTGTCACAATGCATAATTATGACCGTTTTGTGCCTTCTCTCTCCCTCTCTCTCGCACCCCCTGAGGCTTCAAAAACTGGTGCCCGTGGTAACCAGACCTCTTCTGTCCCGTTTTCGATAGACACACGCACTTTCGTTTTCAGGCCAGACACGTTTCACCACCTCCTTGAGACAGACCTCCCCGCAAGCACTTAACAGGTGTAGGGGGGTAGTTGTTGGCTGAGTGTTTTCATCACAAAGTATGTCACTGTTTATATATAAATTCTCTGCTTGTTACTCTGTGTGTGTGTGTGTGTGTGTGTGTGTGTGTGTCCGTCTCTCTCTCTTTCTCTCTCTCTCTCTGTCTGTCTCTGTCTCCGTCTCTCTCTTTGTTTGTCTGTCCCCCCCCCTTCTCTCTCTCTCTCAAACGACAGCAACAACGACGCACCAACAACATCAACAACACAACAACAACAACAAAAACTGCAGCAGTAATAGTAACACCAGGAGCCACTGCTGCAATAGCAAAACCAGCAACATTAACGATGACATCTACAGCAACAGAAACAGCAACAGCAACAATTGCTAAGAAAAAGGGGAAGCGAGAGCGGGGGTTGAAGAAGAAGAAGATGAAGAAGAAGAAGAGGAGGAGGAGGATGACGATGATGATGATGATGACGATGATGATGATGACGATGAAGAGTCAAAAGAAGAAGAAGTCGAATCAAACGAAGGTTCGAAAGAAGATAAATCGTGAATAAGAAAGAATCAAGAAGAATCTGGAAGGAGAAGAAGAAAAAGAAGAAGGATAAGAAAGAAAGAAGGGGGGGGGGGGTTGAGAGAGAGAAGAAAAGAGCGGAACAACAGAATAGCCGTGTCGCGAAAAGAATGTGTTGACACTACTGCCAGATGCCAGTTCTCACTCCACTCCCTACATTCTATCTCAGTCCGCCTGATTTCCCTGCAACGATTTCCTTTTAGAACTGACAGCGAAAAGGACCTTATTATCATTCTTGACAATCATTTACAATGGCAAAAAAAATGATATTAATGAAAAGGACAGTGTTATTAAGCACCGGTTACAAAATCTATACACGCAGTGTGTGGATGTCAGTGATTTTTTTCTAACATCAATAATAATGTCAAGGACCGCCCACAATATGAACGGCATGCTTGAGGACCAGTTGCAATTTATGCACACAGTATATCGTGCCTGTGACTGTGCTTGTATGCGTCATTGCGTGTGTGTGTGTGTGTCTGTGTTTGTGTGTGTGGGGGGGGGGAGAGAAAGACAGAGAGACACAGAGAGTGTGTGTGTGTGTGTATGTGTGTGTGAGAGAGAGATGGAGAGAGAGAGAGAGAGAGAGAGAGAGAGTGTGTAAGGGGGTGGGTGCGGTTGAACAGGGAGGGGATTATATCTGTGTGAATATGAGAGGAAGAGAAAGAGAGAGACTCTGTGTGTGTGTGTGTGTGTGTGTGTGTGTGTGTGCGTGTGCGAGTGTGTGTGTGTGTGTGTGTGTGTGTGTGTGTGTGTGTGTGTGTGTGTGTGTGTGTGTGTGTGTGTGTAAGTGAGAGAAACAGACAGACAGACAAAAAGAAGTAAAGACAGACAGACAGAGACAGACAGAGGGGCGTGGAGAACAGAACAGATAATTTTTCGTTCACTTGTGAATGAATCAATACCCAATCAATACCCAATCAGCATTTCGTTTCTGGAGGAGGAGGAAGGGAAAGTGTGTTTTATCTGAACGGGCTCTGTCCACCCTGTCCGTGGTCAGTGTGTTTTATCTGAACGGGCTCTGTCCACCCTGTCCGTGGTCAGTGTGTTTTATCTGAACGGGCTCTGTCCACCCTGTCCATGGTCAGCGTGTTTTATCTGAACGGGCTCTGTCCAACCTGTCCGTGGTCAGTGTGTTTTATCTGAACGGGCTCTGTCCACCCTGTCCGTGGTCAGTGTGTTTATCTGAACGGGCTCTGTCCACCCTGTCCATGGTCAGTGTGTTTTATCTGAACGGGCTCTGTCCACCCTGTCCGTGGTCAGTGTGTTTATCTGAACGGGCTCTGTCCACCCTGTCCATGGTCAGTGTGTTTTATCTGAACGGGCTCTGTCCACCCTGTCCGTGGTCAGTGTGTTTTATCTGAACGGGCTCTGTCCACCCTGTCCATGGTCAGTGTGTTTTATCTGAACGGGCTCTGTCCACCCTGTCCGTGGTCAGTGTGTTTTATCTGAACGGGCTCTGTCCACACTGTCCATGGTCAGTGTGTTTTATCTGAACGGGCTCTGTCCACCCTGTCCGTGGTCAGTGTGTTTTATCTGAACGGGCTCTGTCCACCCTGTCCGTGGTCAGTGTGTTTTATCTGAACGGGCTCTGTCCACCCTGTCCGTGGTCAGTGTGTTTTATCTGAACGGGCTCTGTCCACACTGTCCATGGTCAGTGTGTTTTATCTGAACGGGCTCTGTCCACCCTGTCCGTGGTCAGAGAAGCTGAAGATCAGAAGGGCGACCAGGGGCGGGATAGACAGATGTACAAACAGACAGGCAGACAAAGACAGGCGGACAGACATACAAACAGACACAGTCTGGGGCAGAGAGACAAACAGAGGGTCAAACAGACGGGCAGACACAGACATGCGGACAGGCAGACAGACACAGAGACAGGCAGACAGATAAAGACAGACAGACTGTCAAGCAGACAGACAGACAGACAGAGATACAAACATATTATTGACTGACATATATGCAGGCGGAATGACAGACAGACAGGCAGACAGGCAAACAGACGGACAGATGCAGGGACACAGGCAGACAGACAAACACACACACACACACACACACACACACACACACACACACACACACACACACACACACACACACACACACACACAAAGCAGGCAGGCAGGCAGGCAGAGACAGACACACAGGCACACAGACAAAAAAAAATTATTATCAGTCTTGATTCACAGGAAATTGCTTCTTTATTATTGGAAAAAAAAACAAAAAAAATTAATAAGACTCAAACTTAATGCCTTCGATTGTAAACACGTCAATCATATTAGGTGCCCGAGCGGAGAGAAGATGTTTACACAGGACAGAGGCGCACGCACGCACACCCACCTACCCCCACTCCCAGCCCCCAGCGCCCCCCACCCCCACCCCCACCCTTCTCCCTTATCGCCTCGCTCCCCTACCCTCTGTTTAAGGTCCCCCTTGAATGGCGGTCTCCACTCTTGGGGGAGACGCTCGCTCAGTCTGGCTCCGCGACTAACCTATTATT
>NC_134894.1:35011195-35018695 GCF_041734735.1 Babylonia areolata
GTAGATTTGCGACAGATTGTCGACATTACACGAGTTTTTACAGATTTGTGACGGGTTGTGGATGGACATGCACGTGTTTTTATAGATTTGCCCGGTTTCTTGGTCCGAAACTGTTCCATCGTGATGGTATCTGTCATAGGGCTTTGGCCTTGGCAGCAAATCAATGAGCAATGTGCAGCTAGTTGGCCCTGTCTCACGCCTCGCTGCACTGAGTGACGTGACCATTAGATAAAAGGGTTCAAGTACAAGGGTTATTTGACTGTGAGCGAGGGTGTGCACTCACATACATTCAAGCGCACGAACGCACGTACGCACACAGACATACGCGCTGACTCACGCGCGCACACGCACACACACACACATCACATCACATCACACTTACACACACACACACACACACACACACACACACACACACACACACACACACACACACAAACTATTATCATAGTGAAAAACAACTCCAAAAACTGAAGACTACTACACCCATTCGTGCAGAGGCCCTTCTCGATGGATTATCACTTAAAGTGGAAAGGCGCAATATTGAAGACTAAAGACTACACAGGCTGCTGTCGGGAAAAAGATCGATTTCCCGATAAAAGATCTGGTAGACTGGCTGAAAGTGAAAGGGGGAGGGAAGGTGTGTGTGTGTGTGTGTGTGTGTGTGTGTGTGTGACGATTTGAGGTGGTATACCGGAAAGACCGCCAATTTCCCGCGTTGCTGCGGTGACCATGACAGAGTACCAGAAGTGAACAATAGTGGATGGCTTTGAGGTCACATTTACGACATTGCTATATGTGTGTTGACCAAATTGCGTGTGTGTGTGTGTGTGTGAGTGTGTGTGTGTGTGTTCGGGAGTGCGTGAGTGTGCATATTTATGTATCCTTATTTGTGTTTGCTCGCTGTGTGTGTGTGTGTGTGTGTGTGTGTGTGTGTGTGTGTGTGTGTGTGTGTGTGTGTGTGTGTGTGTGCGGTGCGTTTGTGTGTGTGTGTGTGTGTGTGTGTGTGTGTGTGTGTGTGTGTGTGTGTGTATGACTAACCGCGCGCGCTTTAATTAGCGATGTTCGGGTAGGAATGCAAAGGATATTGCTGTGAGATAACTGCATGTTGCTGCAAAGTTCAAAGGCAGAGTTTCTGTATGAAAACAACACAAAACCACCACAACAGCAACTGATAGCCAAAGAAGACAGGAGATGTAATCTGTACCTCACAGTGAATGTACAGGGATGAAGGGAGGTTTACTGAGCTTGGGGCCGGGGTATGCGTGTGTGGGGAGGGGGGTGGGCGTGTGGGTGTAGGAGTAGAGTGGAAGCGGCATGCATGCTCAAGGGGACATAACCGCCTTTGATGTTGTTTTGTTTTCTGTTTTGTGTTTATATATATATATATATATATATCTTCTTTCCTTTCCATCCTACTCACATGACAGGGAACAGGAATGTGCGAGTGTTGTCTGTATATAGGTGTAAATTGGTCATGTCTTTGTGTCGATTTGCTGTAGTTCTTGACGTTCGGATGTTTGCATATACTTTTGTAGCTCTCTCCTTTCTGTCTGTCTGTCTCTGTCTGTCTGTCTGTCTGTCTGTCTCTCTCTCTCTCTCTCTCTCTCTCTCTCTCTCTCTCTCTGTGTGTGTCTGTCTTTCTTTCTTTCTTTCTTTCTTCGATTCTCTTTCAGTGTCCTGACCCAGTTTGTCTATGTCCCGCACACACACACACACACACACACACACACACACACACACACACACACACACACACACACACACACATCCTGCAACCCAACACAACCCAACACACAACGCATACACACACAACACACACACACACACACACACACACACACACACACATCCTACAACACAACACAACTCAACACACAACGCATACACTCACAACACACACACACACACACACACACACACACACACACACACACACACACACACACACATCCTACAACACAACACAACACAACACACAACGCATACACTCACAACACACACACACACACACACACACACACACACACACACACACACACACACCATAACACAACACACACGCCACACACACACACACACACACACACACACACACACACACACACACACACAGACCATACACAACACACACACCACACACACACAACACACACACACACACACACACACACACACACACACACACACACACACACACACACACACACACCAAGTAGCATTGCTTACTGCATATGAATTTCCTTTTCGTTTTTCCAGCATCGCAGTTACCCTCTCCCTCTCCCATCAACGAAAATACTGAATGGTCTCACACTGTGTGACCCATCTTGCGGCGCTCTAATGGTGGCCTCCGTTTCGATTTCTCTCCGCTTCCACGCACGTGATGAGCTTGTAGTTTGTGTTACCGAAGTTTTCAGTGTAGGCGTATTGTTGCTGTTTCTTCTCCTCCTTGTTGCTGCTGCTGCTGCTGCTGCTGTTGTTGTTGTTGTTGTTGTTGTTCTTGTTATTGTTGTTGATCTTGTTCTCGTTCTTGTTTTGTTGTTGTTATTGCTGTTGTTGTTGTTGTTCTTCTTCTTCTACTACTACTACTACTGCTACTACTACTGTTTCTCCTTCTTTTTGAAGGTGGTGTTGTTGTTCTTTTCTTATTGTTACTGTTGTCGTCGTCGTCGTCGTCGTCGATGTTGTTGTTGTTGTTGATCTTGTTGTTGTTGTTGCTCTTCTTCTTCTTCTTCTTCTTCTTGAAGGTGGTGTTGTTGTTCCTTTCTTATTTTTAAAGTTGTCGTCGTCGTCCTCGTAGTCGTCGATGTTGTTTTTGTTGTTTTTGTTGATCTTGTTGTTGTTGTTGTTGCTCTTCTGCTTCTTCTTCTTCTTCTTCTTCGTCGTCGTCGTCGTCGTCTTCGTCTTCGTCTTCGTCTTCTTTTTCTTCTTCTTTAAGGTTTTGGTATTGTTCTTTTCTTATTGTTATTGTTGTCGTCGTCGTCTTCGTCGTCGTCGATGTTGTTTTTGTTGTTGTTGTTTTTCTTCTTCTTCTTTCTCCTCCTCGACGGTGGAGTCCTTGTTGTTGTTGTTTATCTTGTTCTTGTTGTTTATCTTGTTGTTATTGTTGTTGTCGTCGTCGTCTCTTCTTCTTCTTTTTGGTGGAGGTATTGTTGTTGTTGTGGTGGTGGTGGTGGTGGTGGTTGTTCTTTCTTCCTCATCTTTCTTCCTATTATTATTAGTAGTAGTAGTAGTAGTATCATTATTATTATTATTATCATTATCATTATTTTATTAAATTTATTTCGTTATTTTTATGTTTTGTGTCGTTCTTTACTTTTATGTTTTGTGTCGTTCATGGGCATAATTGTAATTAAAAAAAAGCCTTTACTGCGTCTAATTCTTTACCCATTAAAGATTCAATCAATCAATCAATCAGTCTTCTTCTTCTTCTTCTTCTTCTTCTTCTTCTTCTTCTTCTTCTTCTTCTTCTTCTTCTTCTTCTTCTTCTTCTTCTTCTTCTTCTTCTTCTCCTCCTCCTCCTCCTCCTCCTCCTCCTTCTTCTTCTTCATTCGTGGAATGTGCCACTTTTCTGTGAAAAGTACTAGTAGTACTAGTACTAGTACAGATACTAGTATTATGTTTTCGGGGTTTTAGGACCGTTACTTTTCTGTGTTTCATTGTGTTCGTTGTTGCTCTCACTCATTTTGATGGTTCATTTTAGGTCAAGAGTCAACAATCTTTGATTCATCTGTTTCTATTTCTATTGTCGTTTTAGTGAACGAAATGTTTTCATCGATGTTTTGAGAGGAGATCTGATGCTTTCATAACGAAAAACCCAACTTTCTGCAAGTAAGATAAATTCCAATTATTACTATGCGAATTTGCATATTTGAATTCCCCGGTGATTGGCATAGTTCAATTCAAGATAGGAATGAACTTCGACTGTAAGAACAGATCAGCATTGGTACGTTTTGCTATCTACAATGCTTTTACAGTGTTCTAGTCTTTGCTGGTATATCTCCAGCTCGGTCTATAATGTTTGTTTGACTGTCTGCCTGCCTGCGCGCCTTCTCTCTCTCCCTCTCTCTCTCTCTCTCTCTCTCTCTCTCTCTCTCTTCTCTCTCTCTCTCTCTTCTCATTCTTTTTTTCTTTCTTTATCTCTTTCTACCTCTCTCATTGTGGAAAATAAAAAGAATATATACGAGATAAATATACTGTTTTTAAATCACTATTTGTAGATAAAAGTGACTTAATTGGTCTGCTAGAAATAAAGGTATACTTGATCACATAAAATAAGTCGCCAAATTTATTACAGAAACGAACAACATTCGCACACGAAAAGTTCAAACGCAAGACTGAACTGGGCGATGTGGGATTTGTCCTGATTTTTCTGTTCCTCGGAGAAAAGCCTGCTGGTTGCCGCTAGATATTGCTTTGGAATAACTGGTTTTTGTTTAATATGTTTTGTGTTTGTTTTCATTTGATTTGTTCCCTCTCTCTCTCTCTCTCTCTCTCTCTCTCTCTCTCTCTCTCTCTCTCTCTCTCTCTCTCTCTCTCTCTCTCTCTCTCTCTCTCCACAGACAGAAAACCAAATACATGTTGATTACATCCAGACAGAAGCGTCAAACTCTTGCATCTAATTCCTCCTCCCTTTTTATAAATGGCAAGATCATTGAAGAAGTCGACAGTCACAACAAGGTTCTTGGAGTAATTAGTGATAACAACTTGACCTGGTCTGATCATATATCAATGTTATGTAAAACTGTTTCCAAAAAGGCATATCAACTTTCTAAAATAAAACATCTTTTAAATTTACATACTCGAAAAAAAGAAAGTTTCACGCCTACATTGAATCTTATATAAACTATGCGTCAACTGTCTGGGATTCAGCGAGTGATAACATCCTAAAACCACTCCTAAGTCTTCATAGGCGTGCTCTTAAATTAGTTATTCTAAAATCTTCTTCTTTATATGTTTCTGATTACATAGAACTTGTTATATTACCAATGAAAATTAAACTCAATATAATAAAGTCATATTTATCTTCAAAATATTATCAGGTTATGCCCCACCCTCTCTCATAAGTAATTTTCCAGTAAATAGTCATCGTCACACACATAAAATAACCTTGCCTCGGCCAAGAAGTGATCTTTATAAAACAAGTCTCACGTACCCTGGTGGATATTTAAGGAATTCTATTTCATCTACACTTTATATAAATCCAGTTTCAGTGTCTTCAAAAGACTATATCGTAAACATATAATGTCAGATCTAAGTTCTACGAATCCTTAAAATTACTGAGACTGATAAACAAATGATGTATTCTCAATATTCTTGTCTATGTGTCAACTGTCTGGGATTTCCTTTCCTCCCTTCCTTCTTCCCTCCCTCCCCCTCTCTTCCTCTCTCTCTCTCTCTCTCTCTCTCTCTCTCTTCCTCTCTCTCTCTCAACAGTTTTCCTCTCTCTCTTCGTATCTCTTCCTTCCTTACCTTCTTTCTTCCCTCTTTCCTTCACGCATATGTACACTATGTTATTTTGTGGTGTATTGTGTATTTTCTATGCCATGTATTAGTTCTTATTGTTGTTGCCATGCGATGTGTATGGTGTTTTTCCTACTTTTTTTTAGCCTTCGTGCATTTCCTAGATTAGTTTATACGTTTTCTTTACGAGGGTAGGATGAAAACAGGCCGATAAGTGCTTATTCCTCAATATAAAAGTTTCGATTCCTCTCTCTCTCTCACACACACACACTCTCTCTCTCTCTATCTATCTATCTATCTATCTATCTATCTATCTATCTCTATCTCTTTCTCTCACTCTCTCTCTTTTTCTTCTTTTTTAATGATTCTTTCGATCTCCAAGTTATTAAGTGTAAGCGCGATCTTTATTCAATTATCCCTGTTTTTTCTTCTAAAGTATGAAAGTACATAACCCCGCAAAAAAGTCAGTTTGCAACATTAAAAATCTGCTGACAGAGCCCCAAAAAAGAGCCTTCAGAAAACTGACGTGCTAATGAATCCCTCTCTGATCACAGCACCCATCCCAAGACCTTTGGCAGGTGAGCGGTCAGACTGGATCCAGACCCACGTTCTTTCCTGGCCCGGACATTTTTTTCCTTCCAAAAACATCAGCTGTCCAATCCTCTTCGATCAAAGCGCATCAAGAGTATCGCTTTACTGGAGCAGTGTGAGCATTCTGCCAGGGGTTTACAAGAATGGATAGTGTGTGTGTGTGTGTGTGTGTGTGTCTGTGTCTGTGTCTGTGTGTGTGTGTGTTTGTGTGTGTGTGTGTGAATGTCTGTGTCTGTTTCTGTGTGTGTGTGTGTGTGTGTGTGTGTGTGTGTGTGTGTGAGAGAGAGAGAGAGAGAGAGAGTTTTCGTATTGAACAAAATAGTAAACGAAGGCTGTATATCCATTCGTGAGTCTGAATGTTTGAGAACAGCGCGTTTACACCAAATCTTTGCATGTTTTTTTGTTTGTTTTTTTTTTTTTTGTTTTTTTTTTTTTGTTGTTTTTTTGGTGGTTGTTGTTGTTTGTTTTTGTTTTTGTTTGTTTTATTTTTTTTTGCATAGATAGACTGTAATTCTATGCCCATTACTCTCCCAAAATATCAGGAGAGTTATATATCTGCAACATTTTCAGTAAATGGTGAGTTGGGTTTTTTTGTTTGTTTGTTTGTTTTTCTCTCCTCAGCTTTCCAGGCGAGGGGAGCATTGCTATAAGAAGGGAAAAGGTTTTCCTACAGAAGGAAAGACGACTCATGAGAGGTGGCCACGAGGTGCATGTCATTTGTTGGCGATTCATTATCCCGATCCTCTCCCCTAACCGCAGTGTGTGTGTGTGTGTGTGGTGTGTGTGTTGTGTTGTGTTATGGTGTGTGTGTTGTGTTGTGTGATGTGTGTGTGCGTGTGTGTGTGTGTGTGTGTGTGTGCGCGCGCGTGTGTGTGTGTGTGTGTGTGTGTGTGTGTGTGTGGTGTGTGTGTGTGTTACAACTGATTAATTGTTGTATCCCTTGTCTGTAGGTCTGCGTGATTGATATCGATGTCCAGGGAAATGGTAAAAGAAATTCGGGAAAAACTTCATTACTGCGGCAGCATTTCTAGAGTATTTCTAGATGATATTGTCTTGGGTGTACCCTGTGAAATAACTACTTTTTTATTGTCATTATTATTTGTGAGCGCCTTTCGCCATTCGCATACATCCACGCAGGCAGGCAAGGAGAGACAGACAGACAGAGACACAGAGAGAAACAGACAGACAGAGAGGCAGAGATAGAGACAGAGACACAGAGAGAGGCAGACAGACAGAGACAGACTAGACAGAGATAGACACACAGACACAGAGAGCGAGTAATGGGGAGACAGACAGACAGATAGACAGACAGAGACAGACAGACAGATAGACAGACACAAGCAGTGATACAGAGCAGAAATGGAGACAGACACAGATAGAGAGACAGGCAGTGATACAGAGCAGAAATGGAGACAGATAGACAGACACAAGCAGTGATACAGAGCA
>NC_134894.1:35021195-35036195 GCF_041734735.1 Babylonia areolata
ATCCACACGAATAACACGGATGAAAAATATATAACAACGAATAACAATGATAAAGCACCCAAATGATTTTTGAAATCCAATGGAATCTAAATTGTAAACAAAACATGCTGAGTGGTAAAAAAAGGAAAAAAAGGCACTGTTAATAGTGTTCACGGTGGGATGTAACACAGTTCCAGTCCGTATGGCAGCCTGGAGTGGTTAAAAGTAAACCTTACCTGCTCTCTGATCTGAAGACTTTTTTAACTCTCTCCATACGAACGGCTAAAGAGACGACGTTAACAGCATTTCATCCCAATTACCATCATCAAAATATTGCAAGCGGTGAATGTTGACGAAGAATACCACAGTTCTGACGACGGAAGCTGAAGGTTGGGTCATTCAGACACCCACTGGACATCCGAGGGGTCTGTGTAGAGGAGAAGAGAGGACTGGCCGTACTGAGTGAGTTAAGCTACGTACATACAATCAAGCTTGTCGATGTTACAAGATTTCATAAATCAGTACAGACATACACTCACACTCTCGACAAATCCCTTCCTTTTGTAAAAACGAAAACAAACAAACAAACAAACAAAACAAACTGAAACGGAATATAGAAAAATAAACCAAAGCAGATCCTGTTCATCAAACACAGAAGAGAAAAGCCGAAAGCTTTCATCTAGTTTACAGACACTACCATTTTTGAAAGTCTGATCCATCCAGATGTCTCACTGATGGAACGCTAAAAAGCTCGTGTCGGGTGCTGAGATTCAGCTTTTTTTTCTTTCTATTTTTTCAGACTAGCAGCCGGCTGGTGCTTTTAGTAAGATATCCGATTGGACTTAATAAAAGTGAGATGTGTAAACGCAGGAAATTTAAAGTTAACAAAATCACTTGTGCTATTTGGACATGATGTGACAATAACAACTGATGATGTTTTGTGTTTTATAATATTGTTTGCAAAGTATTACTTATATTTATGTAAAATTGAGGACAGCTTTCCACAAATTAATATAAGTTTTTCTGAACAAATTAAAAACTCGATATAGAATTGAAGAATATAATGCATATATTAACTTTAACCATACCATTTTCTCTGCCAGATGGCTGCCTTACAAATTATTGATCACAAATGATTAGTAACCTGTTCATGATTAACAAAAATTAACCACCCATATTTATTTTCTTTTTATTGATATTCATAAGAAATGATTGAGGTGTTCACTTGCTGTGAACGTGTTCTAAGATACTTGACAGTTTGTATTCCTTGACAGCTTGTGTAAGATCTTAAGAAATGAATGATAATACTCCATGATGATAACCAACCAGTATATAATCCAGCTGTTTGGCTGTTTCTATCAGAGTATTTATGGTGTTTGTTGTTGTTTATTTGTTTGTTTTTTGTTTTGTTTTGTTCTTTTTTTTCTTTTTTTTCTTTATAAATGTCCATTAAGATGCTGTTGTTGTTGTAAAATGTCAACCTATCAAAATGGAATTTTAAAAAATGTTTAAAAAGAATTTTTTTTTTAATATATATCCAATTGGTTGTGACCCTTCTGTTTAGCATTTCTCAAACAGGACACACATACGCGCGCGCGCACGTGCACGCGCGTACACATACATACCCGTACGCATGTACTCGCACATATGCATACACGCATGCACGCACATACATACATATATACATGGTGGCGATGACTTCGGGATATATATATATGTGTGTGTGTGTGTGTGTGTGTGTGTGTGTGTGTGTGTGTGTGTGTGTGAAGGGCATATCAGTAAAAATCCTTTTTGTGCACAAGTGCTGATGGCTGAACAAGTCCGAAGCGAGATCGGAAGATTCTTCCACTGACAGCGTCTGCAGGGGGGAATGTCTGGTCTGTGGTGGGTTCTGTTTGTCCCCTGTTTTTCCGCCTTGTCATACACACACAGAGACAGACAGACACACACACATACACACACACACACATGCACGCACACACGCGCAAATAGACACATACACATACACAGGTGCGCGCACACACGCACGTACACACACACACGCACACACAGGTGCGCGCTACAGCAAACACGCACGCACACACACACGCACACACACACACACATACATACATGCACGCACAGACACACACACACACACACACACACACACACACACACATACACACACGCACACACACATACATACATACATACATACACACACATACACGCATGCACGCACGCACACACACACACAGGGACACAGAGAGAGAGAGAGAGAAACACAGATAGAGAGACTGAGACAGAGAGAAACAGAGTGAGACTGAGAGACAGACAGACAGACAGACAGAAAGACAGAGACAGACAGACAGAGAGAGAGGGAGACAAACAGAGACAGAGAGTTTGAGAGACAGAGAGAGTCAGACTGATCCACTTCTGATATCCCTCCCCCACCCCTCCCCCCCCCCCACCCCACCCACCCTTCACCTCAATTTCGGACGTCGGCATTGAAAAAGGGGGAGATTAAAAAACAACATCCTCCTTCAAAAATGGAAGAAATGAAGTGGGTTTCTGGAGGCAATAGGGGAAGGATGGTGGAGGCTCGGGGGGGGGGGGGGAGGGGGGAAGGGGAGGATGGACGCTTTATTCATGAAACTGACAGCAAAATATTACTTTTGCTTTTCTGCACACCGCTTAATTCGACGCGCTTCATCTGATAATATGAAAAAAGAGCCTTTGTGTTGTTGTTTTTGTTTTTGTTATGATTTCGGGGTGATGTGTGTGGGGGGGGGGGGGGGGGGGGGGTGGGGGTATTTTGTGTGTGTGTGTGTGTGTGTGTGTGTGTCCGTCTGTCTGTCTGTGTGTCTATGTATGTGAGTGTGTGTGTGAGTGTGTGTGTGTGTGTGTGTGTGTGTGTGTGTGTGTGTGTGTGTGATTGTGTGTGTCTGTGTGTGCGTCTGTGTGTGTGTGTGTGTGTGTGTGTGTTTCTGTGTGTGTGTGTGTGTGTGTGTGTGTGTGTGTGTGTGTGTGTGTGTATGAGAGAGACACAGAGAGAGAGTGTGTGTTGTGTATTTGTGTGCGCGCGTGTGTGTGTTTGCGCGCACGTGTGTGTGTGTTTGCGCGCGCGCATGTGTGTGTGTGTGTGTGTGTACGTGTGTGTGTGTGTCTGTATGTGTGTCTGTGTCTGTGTGTCAATGTGTATTCGTGGCTATCAGCATTAGACGTTTGCAAAACATAGCTATGGTTTCGTCTAGTGACTCAGACAACAAAAACTCCCTCCCGTCCCCCCTTCCCATGCCTTCGTACCACGATGGATTGCAGCGGGTGGGTGGGTGGATAGGTGGGTGGTGGTGAGACCGGTGATACTGAGTGAATATAAAACAACGTGATGAATACAGAATAGGTTTCAGTCTCAGTCTTGAGGTGGGTGGTGTCATCCATATGCGCTGCCGGCGTGTGCGTCACATGCGTTGATCAGCGCCACATCCACTGCTGCCGCTGCTGCACCATAGAGCGCTGTTTAGGCCTAGGTGTGTGTATTATATCATGATAACTGTACAAATAATACTAATGCTGAAGATTGTATTGTACTGCATTACTATTTTTCTCACAACATATTTCTCTGTGTGAATTTTGGGCTGCTCTCCCCAGGGAGAGCGTGTCACTATACCAAGAGCTCCACCCTTTCTGTTGTTGTTGTTTGTTTGTTTGTTTTTCCTGCCTGCAATTCTGTTTGTTTCCCTATCGCAGCGGATTTTTTTTTCTACAGAATTTTGCCAGGGACAACCTTTTTGTTGCTGCGGATTCTTTTACGTGCGCTGCGTGCATGCTGCACACTGGACCTCGGTTTATCGTCTCATCCGAATGACTAGCGCCCAGACCACCATTCAAGGTCTAGTGGATGGATTCCAACCAGTGCGCTCAGATTCTATCGTTTACAAGGCGGACGCGTTACCTCTAGTCCATCACATCACATGAAAAAAGATGATGGTAATAACAATAACAATAATAATAACAATAATGGGTATTCATAATGCACTTTATCTCATTAGCACAGAGACCCATAGCATTAACAAGTAGGATCAATATTGGGGCTGGATGGTAAAATATCCAACAATATATCAAGAACGATGTAAATTACAAGCTAAAGAAGTGTGTCTTACAAGCAAATGGAATGTGTCCATGACAAAGCACACACACACACACACACACACACACACACACACACACACACACACATACACACACACACACACACACACACGCACGCACGCACGCACGCACACACACACACACACACACACACACACACACACACACACACACACACACACACACACACACACACGGCGATTCAGTTTTAAGCCCGGTGTTATTCCTGATATTCGCCTCAATTTCGGACGATGATATTTTGATGGAAGATTGAAAAATAACACCACAATTCAAAACTGGGAGATAAGAAATAAAATGTATTGCGGGGGCAGTGTGTGTGTGTGTGTGTGTGTGTGTGTGTGTGTGTGTGTGTGTGTGTGTGTGTTTGGGGGTGGGTGAGGGCGGGTACTCTCCAATCCGAAATTGACAGCAAATATTAGCTGGCTCTTGGCAAGCCCGTTAATTTGTAGCTCTTTATCTAATATGAAAATGGATATCGATGTTGATGTTGTTGCTGCTGTTGTTGTGGTTGTATGTCATGTTGTTGTTGTTTTTCAGCAATCAGAATCGGCCATTCGCAAAACGTGACCATCTTCCTCTCCAGTGAATTGCGAATCATCTCTTTCCAACTTTCCCACCCAGGCCAGGAAGAGGCGTGGGGTGGGAGGGGTAGGGGGAGGGGGGGCTGTGGGGCTGGGGGAGAACAGTGAGTAGTAGAAATAAAACGTTGCTCAGCTTCAGTTCCAAACTGTACAGACCTATCCATATACGCTGCACTGCCATACTTTTTTTTGCTGGAGAAGAAAGTAAAATGTCAGATACATAACCTTTGCATAAACCCAAAGCGCTGGTCAGTGCCTGCCTTGAAAGCCTACCCTAAGACAGTGCAAAACGTGAACTTAAAATGAAATAGAATAATCGAACAAAATAAGATTATGAACACCTGCAGATGATGGAGTCTCCCGTCGGACCGACGGATGAGTAGGCAGGCATGCTTATCTGTCGGTGTGTGTGTCCTCATATGGGAGAAGAGGCCGATTCTGGATGCGCAGCACTTCCCACAGGCGTTGCAAGGGAAAACGTCTCCAGAAGTTGAACCCTGTTACCTTCGCTCACGCTTCTCCTTAATGGCCAGCGTTCTCTTATTTTCAAACGTCTTTATGCCACTAGAGCACAGCATCCTCCAGCGGCAGCGGTCAAGGGCATCAGTTTCCCAGGAAGCGATGTCTATGTCACAGGCTTTGAGGTTTGTCTTCAGGGTGACCTTGAAGCGCTTGCAGGGTCTTCCCAGTTCGCGGTGGCCTTCCTTAAGCTGGCCATACAATAGCATCTTCGAGATCCTGTTGTCTGTCATGCGGACAACGTGTCCTGTCCAGCGTAGCAATGTAAATGATTGAAACGACAAAACAAAAAACAGTGAGTGACAGTAATGAAAAACCATGTGGTCATTCAGTTTCAGTTTCAACAAGAGGCCAGAGCGTGCAAGCTGATCCATATGCGCTGCACCATTATATCTGCAGGAGAAGAAATGAAATGTTTTTGTTTTGTTTTTTTATAGAGCGTGCTGAAGGAGAAAGAGAACTCAGAACTCAGATGGTTTAAATATACCTCGGCCTTTGACCACAATACATATGGCGGATGTGAAGGACATTTGGTGGGGCAGGGGCGATATAAATGATTATATACATACATATATTCATAGAATGAATGAATCTTTATTTTCCAACGGCGGAGATGTTAACACACTGGCCGAATTACATATCTGCCGTTGTTTTAGAGGGACACAGATATATACACATGTAGATATAGTTAGAGATAGATAGATCGATAGAGAGAGAGAGAGAAAGAGAGAGAGAGGGGGGGGGAGGGAGAGAGAGAGTTCAGTTCAGTTACTCAAGGGGGCGTCAGTGCGTTGGGACAAATCCATATACGCTACACCACATCTGCTATGCAAATGCCTGACCAGCAGCGTAACCCAACGCGAGAGAGAGAGAAAGAGAGAGAGAGAGAGAGAGACTTTGACACTTTGACATTTTATTGACATTGACCACAAAAGTTCTAATGTCAAGGGGGTGCATCAAGTCAAAACTATCAATCAGATACACAACAAAACAAATCAAATAAATAAATGCACGATGAGTTAATGAGAGAGAGACAGAGAGAGAGACAGAGAAAGAGAGACAGAGAGAAATGAGAGTGTGTATGAGAGTGAATGAGATTCAGTGTGATCTACTCCTGATATTCCCCTTTTCACATAATTTCGGAAGATAACATCGAAAATAAAATAATAAAGTTTTTTTTTGTTGTTGGTTTGTTTGTTTTTGTTTGTTTGTTTTTTTTAGAGAGAAAGAAAAAAAAAGGAACATTCACGATTCAAAACTGTCAGAAATGAAGTATGAAGGAGAGCCCAAAAAATGATGGGTGGACTCTTCATTCAGAAATATTGACAGCAAAATATCGTTTGGCTTTTCACAGATCTTTTCATTCCTAGCTCTTTATCCAATATGCAGATGAATGGGTTTGTTGTTGTTGTTGTTGTTGTTTTTTTCACGCAATCACGGTTGCCCGCTCACAAAACGTGACCCTCCTCCCATCCAGTGAATTACTGACCCCGCACTCCCTCCTCCCACACCCACACCCACACCCACCACCACCACCACCACCAACCCCACACACCCCCCTCAAACCTTCTTACCTCGATATATCAGAAAGGGGAGACCAGTGTGTGGTGGGTGTGTGGGGGGGGGGGGGAGAAAAGTACGAAAGTTCGAATTGTGATAAATAATGATAATGATAAGAAGAAGAATATAATGTACTTATATGGTGTAAACTTCCCACATAATGGGCTCTAAGCGCCTGACGTGAGATGATACATATACAATAGTGCATTATAATGACACAAGAGTACATGAGAACATTGAAGAGGAAAAACAACATAATATAACAACATAATAATATAAACAATAGAAGAAGAAGGTGCATTTGTATGACGTCCTTTCTCTCTAAGAACTCAGGACGAGACACATGAAAGGAAAGGTTACAAATTTGTATTTGTATTTCTTTTTATCACAACAGATTTCTTTGTGTGAAATTCGGGTTGCTCTCCCCAGGGAGAGCGCGTCGCTAAACTACAGCGACACCCATTTTTTCTTTTATTTTTTTGTATTTTTTTCCTGCGTGCAGTTTTATTATTTTCCTATCGAAGTGGATTTTTCAACAGAATTTTGCCAAGAACAACCCTTTTGTTGCCGTTGGTTCTTTACGTGAGCTAAGTGCATGCTGCACACGGGACCTCGGTTTATCGTCTCATCCGAATGACTAGCGTCCAGACCACCACTCTAGGTCTAGTGGAGGGGGAAGAAAATGTCGGCGGCTGAGCCGTGATTCGAACCAACGCGCTCAGATTCTCTCGATTCCAAGGCGGACGCGTTACCTCCAGGCCATCACTCCACATGAACTTCTCACGACCACTCTTTCTCCTCCCACCCCCAGCACCTCTCTCCCTCTCACACTCGTCACATATCCAAAGTGAGCTGACAGGCATTGGGGTTGGGGTTGCAAAAGAAGGAAACTGAGAGTGTTTGTAGATATGTTTTAAAAAGATGAGGTGTTTTTTGTGTGTGTTTTGTTGTTGTTGTTGTTTGGTTGTTGTTTTTTAGTGGAGACCAATAGGCAGAGATGGAATTCAGATGAACTGATGTGATCGGAAAGTTTGTTCCAGATGTGAGGAGCACCAAAGAGGAAAGAACGTCCACCACATGTTCCTGCACACAAGGAAAGGGATCAGCTAATGCTATACATAGTATGCAACGTTACTTATCGTAATTCAGATGTTCACCGCATGTTCTTGCATACAAGAAATACAAGAAAAGGTATTCACTAACGTCATGCACAGAGTATGCTACGTTAATTCTCATCGTTTTCCAGACATTCACCTCATGGTATTGCATTCAGGAAATACATGGAAATGATTTCACAAATGTCATACAGAACATGCTACGTTACTTCTCATCGCATTTCAGATTCGCGTCAGTGAGCTGAAACGAAAAAAAAGGGTAAATGCAGGGGGGAAAAAAGATACATTGCTGGTTATAAAAGGGGATATTTTCGTTTGAAAGGGGGAGTATATCTAATAAGAGAACGGCAAGGAACAAACTTGAATAGATACCCTCACTCAGCTTGTACAAGAGGGGCACGTAGATTTTTCATAGTGATCAAACCACGTGTTGGCTGTTTCATCATCGAGAGATTCGTCGGGCAAACAGGACAGGGCAGGACTTTGTGTCAGATTTTCTAGTTGTCCTCTTCTATCTACAGCTGTATTGCATTGTGACATGTTCCAAATCAAATAGTGTTTAAACCATCGGGCATGCAATGCAAAATGTGGCTTCTTCTGACATCGGAGAAAATCCACACCACACGCTGATTTGTAAATCCGAAAGGAGAAGGATGGATGTCGGAAATGGTTTGGGGGAGTATTTAACACGTACGGTAGAATTAGTGTGTACCAAGTACAGTGGGATGCGCGCAAGCACACACACACACACACACACACACACACACACACACACACACACACACACGCACGCACGCACGCACGCACACACACACACACACGCACACACACACACAAACACACACACACACACACACACACACACACACACACACACACACACACACACACACACACACACAAACCAGCGAAAGCATGTCAATGGACAAAAAGCTTTTCACGTTGCTTACATGCACGATGTGGGGGAATGGAACTCTAAAAACTCTCACTAAGTTTGTGCCTTCATGACCTCAGCACACAGAAATAGAACGCTCTGTGTGTGTGTGTGTGTGTGTGTGTGTGTGTGGAGTGGGGGGGTGAGGGGGCTTGTGTTTGATTAATCATAAAATGGGCATGTGGTAGTGAAGGGGTGAATATGCGAGCTTTATCCACTTTAGTTCGCGAGAAATCCTAGCCCCGTGCATTTTCACAACCTCTCTAAATGTATATATCTGTGTGTATGTGTTTGTGTGTGTCTGTGTCTGTGTTTCTCTCTCTCTCTCTCTCTCTATATATATATATATATATAGAGAGAGAGAGAGAGAGAGAGAGAGAGAGAGAGAGAGATCTGGCTCTTTTTCTTTATCCTACTCTCATAGAGGATGGCGAATAGAGAGACAGAGAGGGAGGGGGGACAGCACGTCATCTCTCAGACAAATGCACAATGTTGAAGAAAATAAAAGTGACATGAGTCGACAGAACAATGTTTTCGAAATACGTTCTCATAAATTTATCGTTGAAATTCTCTTACCTCAAACGAATCGATCGTCAGCACACAATTCAACCTCTCTCTCTCTCTCTCTCTCTCTCTCTCTCTCTTTCTCACTCTCCCTCCCTCTATCTCTCCCTCCCCCTTACCCTCTGTCACGGACAAGGAGGGTTGTGCGTGCGTGTGTGTGAACGCTGCCACTTTTGGTTGACCCCTCTCCTTGTAGCTCTTCCGCGTGCTCCATGTAGCCAAGGAAGTGTATGGAATGCACGTGTTGCACTAGAAAACATGACGTGCATATTTCTAATTTGTGAGTTATAGAAAGTTTTCTCCTTTTGGGAAACCAGCACCATTAGTCAGTGGAGCGGGACACTCGGCCAGGTCAAGTGTAGGGTCCTATGGAGAGAGACGCTCAGCCGGTATTTTGGCCGGAGATCAGAAACCGTTGAGGTTTTTGTCTAGGGAACTCCATTCTTCCTGTGTGGAGACTCAACTTCATCCCCCGCTGTTTGAGTGGCCGTCTTCCGCCTGGGGAGCTCGAGCGTCGCTGGTGGACGTGTTTCCCCAAGCGCAACACCAGAGTCCACCTTCCAGAACTACGAACTGTGTGGTGCCAGTTTCTATCCCCCCCCCCCCCCCACCTAAGCTATTACTGGGAAAAAGACAAACTGTCACAGAAGAGGGTGACGACGGGAAAATTGTGGGTGTTCCTCATGTGGAAGAAGAAAACGAACAGACTTCTTTTCTTTGTGGTGTCTAATTAAGTATTGTATCGTGTCTGTGATTTTTTGTTAAAGTATTTGGAGTAAATGTTTTGTATCTGTTTATTCGAGGCTTTTGTTTGGATAAAGGTGAGAGAGCGTGAGAGAGTTGGCCATAACTTTAGTTTGAAAAGTTGCACGCGACAATTGGCGAGCCTGCCAGGATCCTTTCTTGGATAGTAGTATCTGAATTCATTTTTGTCACTGGCCACTCTCCTCGTTCACTGCTCACTCCCATCTTCCAATCTTAATTACATTATCGTAATGAATTGACAGGTAGCTGTAGGTGTTTGGAGTGGACTTGGATCTGTAAGTTACCAGTTAGTTTACATTTGTACATTACTTCATTCTTTTGTGTATGATACTGGTCATTCATTGATTGCATGGAACTTCGTTCTGGCTGCAAGCTTAGCGTCATGGCTGAAAGGAGGCAGGATCGTATTTCACGGTGGCGCAGTTTCGCTGCTGAGTTAGAGGTTCCCAGGGAGCAAGTTGCTGAGTTTGTTGCTAGTCAAATGCTTAAGGAGGATGAGGCTGCAGAGAAAAGGGAGTTAGAGGAAAGAGCTCATCAGAGACAGCTGGAATGGGAAGAAGAGCAGCGGCGGAAACGGTTTGAATGGGGAGAAGAGCAGCGGCGGAAACAGCTGGAATGGGAGGAGGAACAACACCAACAACAGCGTGAAGAGCATTCCCTCCGGCTTGAGGTTCTGCAGAGGGAGAAGAAAGGGAAGAATTATGGCAACAGTATGGTTATGGATCAGGTAGAGGGAGAGTCTGACACTGACGACGACCGTGGATTTCGCCCCAGTCTTCCAAAGTTCGATGACAGTAAGGGTGACATTTCGTCTTGGTTGAAGAGGTTTGAGCGTGTCGCTACTCTGTACGGATGGAAGAAGAGCACCTGGGCGACTCGAGTTTCTACTCGTCTCACTGGTAAGGCCGAGGATGTCTACAACAACCTGAGCGACGCTGACGCGGGTGACTACGATAAGCTGAAGGAGCAACTTTTAGCTCGTTACCAGTTGAATGCAGAGACGTATCGTCGTTTCAGGAACTGTAAAAGAAAAGACAATGAAACTTTTGTGCAGTTTAGTGCCAGGTTGCAGGACAACTTAAAGCAGTGGCATGAGCAATCTAAGATTCCTGATCTGAAACAATTGATTCTCCTTGAGCAGTTCTTACAATCTTTGCAAGCTGACATGGCCGCCTACGTGATGGAGAAGCAGCCACAGTCTCTGGAAGAAGCTGTCTCATCAGCTGAAGTTTACTTCATGGCTCATAGGGGTGGGAGGAAGTTTCTTCAGCCGGTAGGTCTTAGTGGTAACGCTTCAGCGGGGCAGGATAAGTCCAAGGTGGGTGGAACTAAGAGCGAGTCTGGGAATTCCTCTGTTAAGACTTGTTTCATCTGTCAGTCACCTAAGCACTTGGCTAGAGACTGTCCCAGGAAAGGGAAATCGGCGGGCGCAGTACAGCATCAAGGGACAGAGGTCAGGCAAACAGTTCAGGTGCCTACTCTCTGCACGCCATGTAGAGAGCAGGAATACGATCCACACTGTCTGGTCGTGGTCGAAGGCAAGGCAGTACCAGGACTGCGTGATACAGGGTCTCATGTCTGTGTCGTGAAGAAGTCCCTCATATCTGATTGTCATCTTACCGGCAGGCAACTTGAGGTTTCAATGGCCGAGAAAGACATCAAGCGGCACTATCCTATTGCTGTGGTTAGGATAGAGAGTCCGTTTTTCACAGGTCAGGTTGAAGCTGTAGTTATGGAGACTCCAGTGGTTGATTTCATAGTTGGGAATCATGCTCGGTTGGAAGACCGAAAAGTTCTGCCAGTGTATGGTACACCCAAGGAAATCTCTGTAGTCACTCGTGCTCAGGCAGCAGAGAAGAAGCAACCTTCTACTTTGCGGGTGGCATCTCCAGGTCTCGAGACCGTGACGCCAGAGCAGTTGAAGGAACTACAGAAAGGTGATCCCGGATTGAAGTCTTTGCGGGAGGCAGCCGATCGTAGAGACGTTAGGGTTTCTGGTCGTACAGGAGAGGTGTCCTTCAGGTGGAGGAAGGGTATTCTGTACCGTGAGTACCGTCAGGCGAAGACTGAGTACAGTCAAGTTGTGGTCCCCGCACAGCTTAGACACGGAGTAATGAAACTGGCTCATGAACCGCCTATGGGGGGTCATCAAGGAGGAAAGAAGACTCTGGACAGGATTTGGAAACAGTTTTTCTGGCCTGGTATGTGTGCGGACGTTCGCCGATTTGTTTCGTCCTGTGACCAATGCCAGAAAGTCTCTCCAAAACCTCAGAGGGTACCTCTAGGGAAGATGCCTCTGATCGACACTCCTTTCGAGCGGGTAGCAGTTGACCTTGTTGGGCCGATTACTCCTGCGTCAGGGTCAGGGAACCGCTATATCTTGGTGGTTGTGGATTACGCCACCCGGTACCCCGAGGCCGTTCCTCTTAAGACCGTTGAAGCTACCACGGTTGCTGAAGCACTGTGGGAGGTCTGGACTCGAGTTGGTGTGCCGTCTGAGATTTTAACTGATCGCGGAACCCAGTTCATGAGCGATGTAATGAAGCAGATGGAGAGATTGTTGTCCATCCGTGGGTTGGCAACAACTCCTTACCATGCTCAAGGAAATGGGCTGGTAGAGCGGTACAACGGCGTTCTGAAGACTGCGTTGCGGAAGCTTACGCAGGAGAAGCCAAAGCAATGGGATCGGTATATCCCTGCACTGCTCTTTGCTTACAGAGAAGCGACTCAGGAGAGTTTGGGGTTCTCACCATTTGAGCTCCTGTACGGAAGAACAGTACGAGGGCCTTTGTCTGTCTTGCGCCAGCTGTGGACAGATGAACATACTTCTGAAGAAGTTCGCACTACTGCAGAGTACGTAGTAGACTTGAGGAACCGTATCGAGGAAACCTGTGAGTTGGCACGCAGGAATTTGGCTGCAGCTTGTCAGAGACATGCTGAGGTTTTTAACAGGAAGTCTCAGAATCGTGTGTTCTCCCCTGGTGACAAGGTACTGCTGCTTTTGCCCCAGAGACATAACAAATTACAGCTGTGCTGGCAGGGTCCCTTTGAGGTATTGGAGAGGAAGGGAGAAGCTGACTATAAGATTCGCATGGGAGGACAGGACAAATTGTACCATGCGAATCTGCTGAAGAGGTATGTGGAAAGACAGGCGGACTCTGCTTATGGTGAAGTTCCGATGGTGGCTGTTGCTGTCATAGAGGAGACTGAACCAACTTCTGTCGCTGACAGGGAGTTGCCTGTGCCCAGTCTGGTGGCTGAGGAAACAATAGCTGACTTGAACTTTGGACCAGGTCTGAATGACAAACAGAAAGAGGAAGTTTTGACAATTGCTCGTCGGCATGAGAAGGTCATCACGGATGTACCGTTGAAGACAAACTTGGCAGAGTTTGACATGACCGTAGACACAGCAAAGCCGGTGCGAGTAAAACAGTACCCTTTGCCCCACGCCAAAGTGGAGATCGTCAAGCAAGAGGTAGAGACCATGAAGACGCTTGGGGTGATAGAGCCTGCTGCATCTCCCTATAATGCGCCGGTAGTTCTCGTACGCAAGAAAGACGGAAAGATCCGGTTCTGCGTTGACTATCGACGTTTGAATAACGTCACCGTCTTTGATGCGGAACCTCTACCTGACGTAGAGCATCTTTTCTCTTCTCTAGGTAAAGCCCGGTACTTCAGCAAGTGGGACCTCAGCAAAGGTTACTGGCAAATTCCGGTCAGAGAAGACATCCGGCCTATGACCGCTTTCACTACCCCCAGTGGACAGTTCCAGTTCACTGTGATGCCCTTCGGCTTGAAGAATGCAGCAGCAGTTTTCTCAAGGATGATGAGAGCTTTGCTGGATCCCATAGGCATGAAAGATGTACATAACTTCATGGACGACATCATGATTGCGTCCGAAACATGGGAAGAACATCTCTCTGCTATAGAGGCAATTTTCCAGCGATTGGAGGAAGCAAATTTGTCAGTCCGTCCAAAGAAGTGCTACATTGGGTTCGAGGAACTGAGTTTTCTGGGACATGTTGTACGGCACGGTCAAATCCTGCCGGAAATGGACAAGGTGGAGAAAGTTATGAAAGCACCAGTTCCTGAGACTAAGACGCAAGTGCGAGCCTTCTTGGGCCTGGTAGGCAACTACCGTAAGTTTATCCCTAATTTCTCTGCCATAGCACTTCCCCTGACGGACCTCACCAGGAAAGGTGCTCCCAACAACGTCGTTTGGACTCCAGAGTGCGATCGGACCTTCAAAACTTTGAAGGGTCGTCTGGTTTCTAGGCCAGTGTTGCAACTGCCAGATCTGTCCTGCCAGTTCGTCTTACGAACTGACGCCTCAGACCGTGGTCTGGGGGCGGTGCTCCTGCAGGAGAAGGAAGGTGTACTACACCCTGTCGCGTTTGCCAGCAGGAAATTGTCTGGAACTGAAAGTCACTACTCTACGATTGAGAAGGAGTGCTTAGCAGTAGTGTGGGCTACAGACAAATTCCAGCAGTTTTTGTATGGTCAGCAGTTTGTGCTCGAGACTGATCATCAACCTCTGCGGTACTTGCAGACAGCAAAAGTTGCGAACCAAAGGCTGCTGAGGTGGAGTTTGCTCTTAGTCTTACTCCTTCACAGTTCGAGTGATCCCTGGCAGACTGAATGTTGGTGCCGACTATTTGAGTCGGGCATCTGTGGAATAATTGTTTCCCCTTTGTAGCCGTGCAGACAGATGTCTGTGCTCAATCAGGGGGGTGTTGTCACGGACAAGGAGGGTTGTGCGTGCGTGTGTGTGAACGCTGCCACTTTTGGTTGACCCCTCTCCTTGTAGCTCTTCCGCGTGCTCCATGTA
>NC_134894.1:35041195-35051195 GCF_041734735.1 Babylonia areolata
GCACTTGGGGGGGGGAGGAATTGTCCGGGACAGAAAGCGGGTCTCCAGTCTGAGCGCTCACCTGCCAAAGGACTTGCCAAAGGATGAGAACGGTGATCAGAGAGGGATTCATTAGCACGTCAGTTTTGCCGAGGCTCTTTTCTTGGCTCTGCCTGCAGAGTCTCGTTTGTTCTTCTCTTGTTTTTTTTTTTCTTCTACATATTCACCGAGTTCTGTACTTTGTTAAGTCTGAAGTAGACAGTCGTGATTAAATAACTATCGTTTATATATATATATATATATATATATATATATATATATATATATATCCGTGAGAATGAATGAAGAAAATGGAGAATTCCTAGAAAAATTATATACCCCTGTTTTACTTATTTGTCAATTCGTCTGAGTTTGTCCAGCTAGTCTGTCTGTCTGCTTCAATACCTACGTCTCTCTCCCTCCCTCTCTCTCTCTCTCTCTCTCTCTCTCTCTCTCTCTCTCTCTCTCTTTGTGTATCTCTGTATATCTTTTTCGCGTTCATTTCAATGATCGTGGTTGGTCTCTTTCCTTCTTTTTTTCCCTTTTCATTGCACATTCCCCTTAACTAAGTCTCTGGTTCAGCCGAGAAGCAAACTTCAGTCTCTCGCAAGGCAATGAACTGCAAAGACAAAGAAAAAGTTTCTCAGCTCTCTCATAAGAGTACAATATGTGATTAACAAATGAAATATTCCATTTACGCTTTGGGGGGGCTGCAGTCATTTTATTTAGTGTTTCCAATACCTGTTGATGAATGTTCCTGTGCACAAAGTGCACAAAGACAAAAGAACGAGTGGACGCGTTTTGTCCTCAAAGATAGACAAGTATACAACTTACCTTGGCTTGTATTTGTATTTCTTTTTATCACAACAGATTTCTCTGTGTGAAATTCGGGCTGCTCTCCCCAGGCAGAGCGCGGTGCTATACTACAGCGCCACCTTTTTTTCTTTCTTTTTTTTCCTGTGTGTAGCTTTTTTTATTTGTTTTTCCTATCGAAGGAGATTTTTCTACAGAATATTGCCAGGAACAACCCTTTTGCTGCCGTCGGTTCTTTTACGTGCGCTAAGTGCATGCTGCACACGGGACCTCGGTTTATCGTCTCATCCGAATGACTAGCGTCCAGACCACCACTCAAAGTCTAGTGGAGGTGGAGAAAATATCGGTGGCTGAGCCGTGATTCGAACCAGCGCGCTCAGATTCTCTCGCTTCTTAGACGGACGCGTTACCTCTAGGCCATCACTCCACATGTATGTATGTATGTATGGCTAAACAGTGAGTGGACGCGTTCTGTTCTCAAAGATAGACAGGTATATAGCTTGCCTTGGCTTGTACTATGTATGTTTACATGTATGTATGTATGCAAGAATTGTGTTGTGTGTAGCAGTTGTGTGTTGACGTTTCTCATATAGGCTGAGGTAAGTAAAACCAGTCATGCCGAACAGAAAAAAAAAACTCGCAGACGTTTATTCATTCCGCCATTCTCTGCGTCCAAAGAACCAGCAAAGAAAGCAAAAGACCAGACAGACAGAGGGAGAGAGGGAGCCTATCATAGATATTCCAAGTGCACATGAGACAATCATTATTGTTGATATTATTAATATCATTATAAAAATATTAATAATATTATTATTGTCAATATTATACTCCTCCTCATCATCATCTGTAGAAGTAGATACTCTAAGTGTACATGAGACAATTATTATTGTTGATTATATTACTGTTATTATAATATTATCATAATTATTATCAATGTTATCCTCCTCATCAGTAGCAGTAGTAGTAGTAGTAATAGTAGTAGTGGTAACATTACCAAAAATGACATTTGTATAGCGCATTTGTCTATGTGAATTTAGACTCAATGCGTTGACAATAGACCATTCACGCGCAGCCACGCCCGAAAATTATTTCACACACACACACACACACACACACACACACACACACACACACACACACACACACACACACACACACACATGAGCAGAAACCAGCTCGGATTAACAATGGAGGAGAAAAAAATCACAAAAACGTGTCACAGAACTGGTGAATGTTTTGCTGATTTAAACAGAGGGAGTGTTGGTTGGTGTCAAAGACAGACAGACAGACAGGCAGACAGCGAATTCCAGACAGTGGGAGCATGAAAATTAGAATTGTGGTAGCCGAGACACTTGAAGTTCATTTTTGAGTGCTTTTTCAGGATCTTACCCCAAAGGAAAAAGAGAAATAGACAATAGTTCAGTATAAACATTCTTACTACTACTATAATCAACCGTGCTGCAGAGAAGAAAAGGAATATGAAGTAAATAATCATATCTCTGGAGAACAAAAAAGGAGAACAATAGCAGCAGTAACTTCTTCTTCTTCTTCTTCTTCTTCTGCGTTCCCCGTGATCATGGTCTCAGACTTGCAGTCCTATGCTGGAGATGAAGGTGGTGGTCTTGATGAGATCTTCTTTGGTGCCCCAGAGCTTTTCTGCCAGTGTGGCTCCATAGGGCCACTGCTGCGTCCGTGCATCTTGATACAGGGGGTAGGACTGCAGGATGTGCTCCGGGGTTTGTGGGCCTGTCTTACACGGGCAGTCAGGAGTGTGTGACAGCATTATTTGGTACATGTGGTCTCGCAGGCGGCAGTGCCCCGTGCGAAGTCGGAATATGATTGTCTGGCAGCAGTAACAACAACAATAACGCAGTGTGCTCAATAGCTCAAACGCATTCCATTCCCTCTCCCTTCCGGACATTTCCAAACGTGAACTCAATGATTCAAAACATTATTGTATCTTATTTTCTTACGCTTCTATCCCATCCAGCAGGGAAATAAAAGAGGAGGACACCAAGTCTCCCAAATAATGTTGTTTGAAAAAATACTTACATGTGCCCGTGCGTACATAAGTGCGTGAATGAATGAGTCTCATAGCTTACGTCTTTTCACACTAACGATATTAGACGAAACATTTGTGCGTGTGTATGCATTCAGCTGCATAATCCCACCTACTGCTGCATTTATAAGAAACAAAAAAATACCGAAAATTGAAATTTGAAAATACATGAGCATAGAAGCAACTGGAACTGTGAACAACAGAAGCATGAAAAAAAAAACTGACACTGTTGGTGAAAATAACGACAGCAAATATCAAAGAACCACAGCAGCGAAGTGGTTAGCGTCGCAGACTGGCGAATAAAGGACGCGGGTTCGATTCCCACCAGAAATGAGGTTCCTATTTCCAGTCCGTGGCCGGCTCCACCCTGGAGCGGAATCTGCTATGGACGCAAATCAGTCACCCATTTCACGGATGCGTGCCTTTCGGGATTGTTACAAAAAATTCCCTGGCCAATACTGCAAGTGTACGTATCTCTCAGCCTGGGTGACGCTGATTTCTATTGTGAGAATACAGCCATGTCAAGTAGTCCCACACCAAAGTGGACCCCTAAAGCAGCATCTTCATCACCGCATTGAAAAAACAAACAAACAAGTGTTCCAGATTCTGAGGCATTGAAGAAAAAAAGCAACCAACTCGTGAATAATTCATTGAATGGTTAGGTGGCTAGAAGAAGAAATAGATGATGATGAAGAAGTAGAAGAAGAAGTAGTTGATGATGAAGAAGAAGTAGTCGAAGAAGAAGAAGAAGAAAACCGAGAAAGAAGGTATATTTAAAACCAAAAATGAAGTGAAACGAAGCACGAGCAAAACGCTGGTTTTGCCTTGTTGTTCTGTTTAGTATACTGGTGTTGCTGTTGTGTTTAAGCATTAATTTTGAAGTCTGTGTGCTTGGTTATGTCTATGCGTAATTCTTGCTGAGAGAGAGGGGCGTGGTAGAGAGTGAGAGACAGAGATGAATTTAGACAGACAGAGAGACTGACAGACAAATGGACACAGACACAGACACACAGACACAGACACACACAGACACGGACACACACAGACACACAAACACACACACAGACACACAGACACACACACAGACACACAGACACAGACACAGACACAGACACACACAGACACACAGACACAAACACAGACACACACACACACACACACACACACACACACACACACACACACACACACACACACACACACACACACACTTAGCAGAGAGAGAAAAAGAGAGAGAGGACAGGTTGATTTTTTTTTTTTTTTTTAGGTTCTTCATCTACTTTTTCTACGTCATTCTTTATTTGGTAAACTTTCCTTAACTATCAGTGTTGCAGGATATTTGTCTTGAGAGAGAGAGAGAGACTGGTTGATTCCTGTATTCATTCGGGTCTGCATCTTTCTTTTTCCCATCATTGTTTATTTGGTAAACTTTCTGTAACTTTCAGAGTTGCAGACCAGCTGTCTTGTTGTGCAGGTTCTCTGTCGCATTATACCGATGTTCTTGAAGCGAACAATGCTGAAACTGTTGTAAGCTCCTAATGCAAAGTTGCTGTTGCTGTTGTTGTTGTTGTTGTTGTTGTTGTTGTTGTCCTCCAAATACATCTCTTGACTGATCAGTTGACATGGCCATTGTAACTGATTGTGAGCACAGTGCCAAATGTGTTTCTTCATGTTTTGTGTTACTTGCCTGAAATAATATAGCATTTCCTTGCCCCCCCCTCCCCCACCCCCACCCCCTGGGATTCTTTAAATGAGCACGTCTTGTCTGTCATGTCTTGTATTATCTTGTCTTCTCTGGTCTTGTCTTGTCTTGTCTCGAGAAAACAGAGAGATGAATAAAGGAGCAAAGCGAAGAAAGACACCATCTGTCTCTGACAGGAAAGTTCCTCGCTTTTTTTTTAGGGGCATTGTGGAGATGGGTGGTCGGGGGAGAGGGCGGGGGAAGGAGGAGGGGTACCGAGTGGACAAAACGTCTGACGAGGTAGGCGAGTATCCCGATTTGGCTTCAAAGTACGGCCCGAGAATATTCACTTATTCAACCTTTCGTGTTCTTTTTTTCTTTTCCCCCACCAGAGCTTGAGTAGTGGTTTGGGTGCTGTTCTTTGGTAGGGTGGGGCGATAGATCGATGCCCCCATGTGGACACAGCACGTAAAGTAAAAGAACCCACTGCTGCGACAAGAGAATTGTCTGAGGCAAACAGTCTTGGAACGAAATCCAATTTGAAATTAGAAACTATTGTGTGCATGCAGAGAGAAAGCGTTGAATCCAATCCGGTACAATGCAATGTTATGCAACGCAGCGCAACGCAATCCAACACGATTCGTTCCAGTCCTGTGCATAATAAAGCAATGCAATGTGAGAACAATTCGATGCGGTGTAAAGTGGAGCAGCGCAATGCAGTTCAATGCAATAGGATGCAATGCAACATGGCGCAAAGCAGCACCGCATAACTCAACACATCACAACGCAGCCCAAGACAACACAACACAACATAGCACAACACAGCACAGCACAACGAAACACTGATAACACAGCACATACATCACAGCGCAACACAACAGAACACGACACGATTCAACACAGCACAGCACAACACAACACAACACACCACACCACACAACACAACACAACGCCACACCACACCACACCACACAATGCAGAAGAGCACAACTCAACGCGACACGGCACAACGCAGCACAACACATCACACCACAACAGAACACCACAAGACACGACACGACCTGACGAAACACAGCACAGCACAACGCAACACAACACAGCACAACACAGCACAGCACAACGCAACACAACACAGCACAACACAGCACAGCACAACGCAACACAACACAGCACAGCACAACGCAACGTGACACAACACAGCACAGCAAAACATAACACAACACAGCACAACACAACCAACATCTTAACTCCGCATCCAGGACAGGCAGAGGGCAAAGACAGACACTGCATGCGACATACAGACCATCAAAGCAAAGAGGCATTCCTTTTTTTCTTCTTCTTCTTCTTTCTTTTCCTTTGCTTCCGTCCCTCGTGAGCACTCCATGAATACAGAACGAGCTTCTACATTCCCCCTGTCAACTTCTATCTCCTTTTTTCTCACAACTTAGCGCAGACTGGCAAGAATCTTTCTTCCGAAGTTGCACCGAAAGAAAATAAAAAGTTTTGTCGGTCGAAAGCAACAGGCCGGAACTTCGGGTTGAAACACAGATGTAAGTCAAAGAAAACGAAACAAGAAAAAAAGAAGCAAAACAAGAACCAGCATTGTTCGAATGTAATCATCGCCATTATACATTTCTTTAATAATTGAGCTTGTCATTTATACATGCATCTGCTTTGCCATACATCTGTATAATGATTGCACCGGTTCTTAGTGTTGCAGTTTGGGGGACCAAGTCGGCCTTTGGGAACCATCCCAACGAAGACTGTCCTAAAACCCAGCCAAGAGAGTGGGGATGTAACTTGGGCAGGACACTCTCCACTATAAATCTAGCCCAGATAGACAGCAGATGCCTCTGCTGTTCAGATGGCCATAGTTTGACACGACTGACTACAATACATCTGTTTGACAATTACAGACATAGGGAACGTTGGGGCTTTAGACTGCATTCATTACCACTGAGTCCATTAATTAAATAATTTTAGTTAACTACACTTTTGTTTACTCCCAATGTTCATCTTTGACTCTACCGTCCATCTAACCAGTGTCCCTTACCTCAGCTCACCATACATCCCCTTCCCTACTCTCCTACCTCTTTAACTCTCTCCATACGAACGGCGAAAGACACGACGTTAACAGCGTTTCATCCCAATTACCATCATCAAAATATTGCAAGCAGAAGGCTCTTATACTGAAGACGTGAATGTTGACAAAGAATACCACAGTTCTGACGACGGAAGCTAAAGGTTGGGTCATTCAGACACCCACTGGACATCCGAGGGGTCTGTGTAGAGGAGAAGAGAGGACTGGCCGTACTGAGTGAGTTAATCATTTCCAATTATAAAATGTTCAAGTGAATACTGTAACTGGACGCCGACAACCACGAGTATGTGAGACGGGACATTGAACAACATTCTTTCTCAGCGTTTATTTTGTGGGCTGTTTTTTTGTGTGTTTTTTTCCTTTCCAGTCAGTCGAATTTACCCAGATCAACGTGTTATTTAACTGTTGCTGCTGGTGGTGGCATTGTTTCTGTCATTGCTTGAAATTATTGATTTGGACCAACAACAAAAGATCGGTGATAATGATTTCTCGATCGGGCGCCAACAGTCCTGTGGACGTTTGCGTGTAGGTTGGGGAGAGAGAGGGGGTGTGGCAGGGAGGGAGGGAGGGAGGGAGAGAGAGAGAACCGGAGAGAGAGAGAGAGAAACAGACAGAGACAGACAGACAGAGAGAATGATGGACTGGGAGAGAGAGAAAGTGCCTTATGGAGAGACAGACAGACAGAGACAGACAAACAGACAGACAGAGACACAGAGAGACATAGAAAGTCCAAACGATCGGAACGCAATCAAACCGCTGCGATCTGACCCCAAATTACTCTTGCGGAATACCCCCAGTTTGCCGACATCTTTCGCATCGTGTTCCACGCTATGCCCCAAGCACAAAGCTCCCAACCAGCCCTATCCCTCCCCACACCACCACCACCCCCCAACGTAAATACCACACGGGCAAAAAACAAAAACAAAAAAAACCCCGAGAAATTAAAAAAAGAAAAAGAAAAAAAAACTAGGCCCTTAATGTCCATGTTGGAAGAGAAAGTGAGCCGGAGTCTCTCTCTCTCTCTCTCTCTCTCTCTCTGGCTAACAGCAGTGGGATGTGATTTCTTTCACATCAAGCTCTCTCTCTCTCTCTCTCCCTAGTTCTAACTTCTCCCAGTGTTCGCGGCACTGACCTGGGCGTATGTCAACGGGAGGATGGGGTGGGGTGGGGTGGGGGGCTGAGGGGTGGGATGGGGGGGGGGTCCAGCTTGCAAGCACGCAGCGATCAGAGGCAGAGAGAAAGAGAGGAGAAGAAGGGAAGAATGGATTCCCGGGGAGGGGGGGGGCGGGAGAGAAAGGAGAAAGAGGAGGGGGAAAGGGAGAGAGAGGGTTAGAAGACTGGTGAGGGTGGGGGCATGGGGGTGGGGGCGGGCGAGTAAGGGGAGTGAAGAAGAGAGGAGAGTATAGACACAGATTTAGAAAGGAGTGTGTGAATGAAACTCGGGCCAGAAGAGTGAGAGAACAATAGAAAGGGAGGGAGAAAAAGGAAACGAAACGAAATTTTATTTTACCAGGATTATGAGATAAGCAAGCACACATGCTTTTTTTCCACCCAGCCCTGGACATTAAAAAAAGGGAGAAAAAAACCGCACATAAACGGAAATATCAAGCATAAGAAAAAAAAATCAAAGTGCCACATCGAGAAGAAGAAAAAAAAGGTGGGGGGGTGGGGAGGAATAATCCATAGACCACAAACAAAATTACATACACACTCACGCACTCGGGTGAAAAATGTTACAAAGGGAGATGAAAAAAAATAAATAAAAAGAAGAAGAAAAAAAGTCAGGCATCATATACTGCTCACACACAGACAAACTAGGACATCAGTAAGACAACCAAACATGATCAGAAAATAAAGGGAAAAAAAACAAAGAGAAAGATAGATAGACAGACAGATAGATAAATTACTGTCTATATCTATAGATTGCTAGTCTAGCCAGTAACCTGAGAGAATCTGGCTTCCAAGCCAAAGTCCTCGCCATAGAGATTGGTGCAAGAGGGTTTGTGGGCGTATCTGCCCACAGCCTAATGAAACAGCTGTCGATTTCTGGCAGAGAGAGGCTCTCAAGGCAACGGCAGAAGCAGCAGAAAAGAGTTCCAGCTGGATCTGGTCGAGGAGGAAAGAAAGCAAACTTCATAAGGATTAAATTTTCCCTACTCAAACTTGGCGTACGATGGCTCAGTGGTTAAAACGTCTGTCAAAAAAGGTAACTCAGTCCTGAAGTGGGGACCACCCTGGAGGCGGGGGTTCGAACCTGCTGAGAACCAGGAAAAAAGAAGAAAAAGAAAAGGTGGCAATACAAGGGCATCCAGGAGTCATGACCTGGGTGTGGCCCGGCCCGCTTAGAGTGTAAGGAGTTAAGGGCCGAAAACATTTGACTGAGGGGAGCTTCTTCTCTGAAGACCTTGTACTGTCCAGCTCTCTCTTGAGTTTCTTATCACAGAATCACAGACAGCAAATGAGAGAGAAAGAGGAATGAGGCAGAGATAAGGGAGAATATGACACGAGAGAGAAAGGGAGACAGAGAAGAGAAAGTGTGAAGGAAAGCAGTGAGAAAGGGAGACAGAGAAGAGAAAGTGGAAAGGAAAGCAGTGAGAAAGGGAGACAGAGAAGAGAAAGTGGAAAGGAAAGCAGTGAGAAAGATAGACAGAGAAGAGAAAGTGGAAAGGAAAGCAGTGAGAAAGGGAGACAGAGAAGAGAAAGTGGAAAGGAAAGCAGTGAGAAAGAGAGAGAAAAACAAAACAGGCAGGCAGCGAGACAGACACAGAGAAGGGAAAGGGAGAAGAGAGATTTATTGCCATTAATTTCATATGGATATAATGACTGAACAATACAGAGACTTGAAGGGCAAGACCGAAAGAGACAGAGAGGAGAGAGACAGACAGACAGTCAGACAAACTGAGAGGCTATCTGTCTATCTATCTATCTATCTATCCAGTGTTTTGCGTCGTTCACTTGACGCCTTTTCTGGTTGTCTCTGTTGTCGTCCTTTTTGCCTAAGAGTTTATCAAGCGAATTATAATAATAGTAACAATAATAATATTAATAATGATGATGATGATGATGATGATGATAATGATAATGATGATAATAATGATAATATATTAACAATAATGGTGATGATGATGATGATGATAAAAAATAATAATATAACAATGATAATAATAAGAAGAAGAAGAAGAATATAACAATAATGATGATGATGATGATGATAATAATGATAATAATAATAATAATAATAATGATGATGATGATGAAGGAGAAGAAGAAGAATGACAGATCATGTTTAATCGCAGATGTAAAAGATGCGACTTGCAAAACACGCGGG
>NC_134894.1:35056195-35058695 GCF_041734735.1 Babylonia areolata
TGTTATTTCTGTGCGGCTAATGCATATGTTGCCTTTTTGTCAGCAAAACGGGCCAACAATTTCTGTCAGCAAACATGTCAACAATATCTCTTTTAGAAATAATAATGAAATTACTGTAACTTGTATCATTCTGTAAACACCGCCAAAAACAATACCGATTTCTAAAAAAATAAAAATCTGAACTCATAACTCCGCTTTCCCAGAGACATGTATGTTAACAAAACGTTGTCAACGTAAGACCATATGATATGTGATTCTTGCGCACAGTCATCACCAAAAGCAAACAACATCTCATCTCCAGCATCAGAATCAGAGGAATGGCGGAAGCAGTACAATACAGCATCATGCTCTTCTAATTCTTTTTTCCTCTTCTTCTTCTTCGTGGGCTGCAACTCCCACGTTCACTTGTATATACACGAGTGGGCTTTTAAGCGTATGACCGTTTTTACCCGCCATGTAGGCAGCCATACTCCATTTTCAGGGGTGTGCATTCTGGGTATGTTCTTGTTTCCATAACCCACCGAACGCTGACATGGATTACAAGATCTTTAACGTGCGTATTTGATCTGCTTGCGTATACACACGAAGTGGGTTCAGGCACTAGCAGGTCTGCACATAAGTATGTTGATCTTGGAGATCGGAAAAATCTCCACTCTTTACCCACCAGGCGCCGCTACCGAGATTTGAACCTGGGACCATCAGATTGAAAATCCAACGCTCGTTTTAACCACTCGGCTATTGCACCTGTCAGCATCATGTTGCAACATTTGCTCTCAATGTCTTGTCAGCGCGTTGAATCTATGTCTAGGTCAGGCATCTACTCCCCGCATCCCTATCTCCCTTTTCTTAAGCAGATGTGGTTGAATGTCTGTCTGTTCGCACGCTCTGAAGCCTTCTTGTAACAAAAACTGAAACTGGTTTGCTCGGTTGGGTGGCTGACTGACTGTGTATATCCCGTGTTTACAATCAACGAGTTCACTCTCTCCATACGAACGGCGAAAGAGACGACGTTAACAGCGTTTCACCCCAATTACCATCATCAAAATATTGCAAGCGGAAGGCTCTTATACTAAAGACGTGAATGTGGACAAAGAATACCACAATTCTGACGACGGAAGCTAAAGGTTGGGTCATTCAGACACCCACTGGACATCCGAGGGGTCTGTGTAGAGGAGAAGAGAGGGCTGGCCGTACTGAGTGAGTTAAACTACCTACCTATCTATCTATCTATCTATCTATCTATCTATCTATCTATCTATCTATCTATCTGTCTGTCTGTCTGTCTGTCTGTCTGCCTATTTGTCTGTCTGTCTATCTATCTATCTATGAGGAAGGTGGCAGAATGTATAAGACGTTCATCTGCCAATACAGTGTACGTGAGGGTGTGGATTCGATTCCCACCCTCGCCCTTTCTCACAAGTTTGACTGAAAAATCGAACTGAGCGTCTAGTCATTCGGATGAGACGATAAATCGATGACCCGTGTGCAGCACGCACTTGGCGCACTGAAAAAAAAAAGACCCCGTAGCAACAAAAGTGTTGTCTTCTGGAAAAAAAACAACAACAACAACTGATTCTTCAGAAGAAATCCATTCTGATAGGTACACAAATATACATGCATGCACTCAGACCTGACTAGAGCGTTGGCCTATGCTGCTGTCAGGCAGATGTGGTGTAGCGTGTGTGGATTTGTCCGAACGCAGTGACGCCTCCTTTGAGAAACTGAAACTGTCTATCTATCTATCTATCTATCTATCTATCTATCTGTATGTCTATCTATCTATCTGTCTTATCTGTTTGTCTGTCTGTCTGTCTGTCACCGTGGCAGAGTGGCTTTAAACTGTTTGTCCGCATTTCTTTTTGTTCCGTTTTGTTCTGGGTTTGTTTTGTTTTTCGTTTGTGAAATGAATTTTGTCTGCCACAGTGGGAATGAATTTGGAGGTGGTGGGGGGATTGGAGTGGGGGGGGGGGGGGGGTAGCAAAGTTGGGGTATAACTAGGGAAGATCAAGATTCAGGGGGGGGGGGGGGAGAGAGAGAGAGAGAGAGAAGGGTAGAGACTGGGGGAAGAAGGGGAGTGGAGAAAATATGAAAAAAAAAGAAAGAAACGCCCTAGATCGATAAGAATCAAGGAAAGAGGTTTACCCAAGCGTTTGCAGTGGAGAAAAGGAAGGCGATCCGACGTTCCCCTCTTTGCACGGGGCGTGGCTGTGTTCGTGGTGATGGGGGTAGAGGTGGGGGGGGGGGGGTTGGGGGAGCTATGGGGGATGTGAGGGGTTGGTTTTGCGGTTTTCAATTTCGCTTGCATTCATTTCACTTTCTATCGATCAGCCATCAACCTATTTCTCACCCTCTTTTTTTTCTCAATTCTTTCTTTTCTTTTTAATCAAAAAAGAAAAAAAACAGCATTGATAAACACCCCCTGTTTTTTGTTGTTGTTTTTGTTTGTTTGTTTTTTGGGTGTTTTGTTGTTGTTGTTGTTGTTTTGTTGTTGTTTTGTTGT
>NC_134894.1:35073695-35163695 GCF_041734735.1 Babylonia areolata
GAAGAGGATGACCAAAGGGCAGGGAGAGCTCTTATCCTTGGCTGGAAGTCCCCCTAGGAGACGGAGCTCCGAAGAAAAAACCTGCACCTGCCGAGGCCGTCCTATACGTGGCAGTAACTGCACCTGTGGGACTGTGAGAGAGCGGGGAAGGGACTGCACAACTCCTCACTAATAAAAAGTCACCTGTGCTGGTCAGGCAACCAGGCTAATGTCTGAACGAGAGGACGCTGGCCATTAAGGAGAAGCGTGAGCGAAGGAAGCAGGGCTCAACTTCTGGAGATGTTTTCCTTTGCAACACCTGTGGGAAGTGCTGGGCATCCAGAGTCGGCCTCTTCTCCCATATGAGGACACACACCGACAGCCTGCCTGCCTACTCGTCCGTCGGTCCGACCAGAGAGTCCATTATTATTATTATTATTATCATCATTATTAAGTATGTCAAATTGCGTGCGTTTGTGCATGTGTGGTGTTGTGCTTGGGGAGGGTGGCCCGGTGTGAGGTAGGGGACAACCGTGGATGGAAAATGAACGGTTGAAGGGGGCGGGGGAGGGGGGGGATGTGCACAATTGCCAGCTTCTCTTTGTTTTCAATGTTTCGAAAAAAATATTAAATGTCCGTTGAACCACCTAATCTATAAGTAACATGCCCACGCACATACAAAGGAACCCATGAGGCATTAAGATCCGATTTATCTTCGGAGAGAGTTTTTGTTTCTCATCCAGTATAGATACTTCAGGGGCATCATCTGTCGTGACAATACCGAGTTCTGAGAACACCGTCAGAACAGTACCGTTCCCACTCTGTTTAGAATTTTTTCGTGTGTGTGTGTGTGTGTGACAGGGAGGGAGATATATATATATATATATATATATATATATAGAGAGAGAGAGAGAGAGAGAGAGAGAGAGAGAAGCTCATTATGATATATCGGAAAAATCTTCTTAATTAAAAAGTGTTATATATTTTTCGGTGTTAATTCTTTTTTTCTTACTTCATCGCATCGATTTCGCCTTCTGTTGGTGTTGAAATTACAGTGCAATGATTAGGGACAAGGCCAACGGGGAATCAACACTTAGAATGATAATGATGATGATGATGATGATAATAATAATAATAATAATAATAATGATAATAACATTGTCTGAAAATTATTCAGTTGGTTTTAACCTTCGCTCTCTCCAAGAAGACAATTGAAAACAAAAATCTCAAAGTACTTCTCTACGAAGGGAAGAAACCTCACACTTTTCAATTCACGTTTGTTTTCTGCAGTTGCTTCCCTTGCTTTATTCAAGCCCGTGTTTGTTGACGGTTTCACTATGAGCAAAATTAATGATGATCGGAACAGTCGTGAGGGATGGTAAAGGCAAAGTGAGCATGCGTATATATATATATATATATATATATATATATATATACACCTCTGAGTGTGTGTGGTGATTACGTTAAAGCTGGAAAATCCATTTACTTTTTTTTCCAACATTAACATTCTTGTTTAACATTTCTAAAACAAATAATAATAATAATACTAATAATAATATAGCAAACTTTTTTTCTTGTGTCCAATTTTGTCTTCTGTTATTTTTGAACGGTGAATTAACATTCTACTTGCTAAATAAAATGTTTATATAATTATACATTACTTTTTTTAATCTCGACTTCAGCCAGTTTATTGAAAGTGTATGAAATATATATATATATATATATATATATATATATATATATATATATATATATATATATATAAGCAATGGTAATCATAGTCCAGATAAAAGGAATATAACACGTTGCATTTCAGTTCACTTTCAATTCTTGCAACATGCAGGAACAGAATAGGTGAAAATACTTTTACAAAAAAAGAAAAAATCATACTACTGTCGTTTTGTTTTCCCAACTTTTTTTTTTTTTTTTTTTTTTTTTTAAGCTGCCCCATCATCTGTGCCGTTTCAGTGGCATTACTCCCACGCCGCTCATTTAGATTCCCCCATACACGGCCACACCCGGGTTCGTCCGTCGCAGTTCCAGCGTCGGCAGTCCACAGGGAACCATCGATGTTAGGTCGCCTGGAGGCCACACACCAGAGGAGACCCTGCACTGCTGCTGAGTCACTTCGGTGGTGTTCAGTGGTGCCTGTTCTGTTTTAACGTACTTAGGACACCACCTACTAAGCCCCCTACTAACGACAATAATGGCTTAGTCGCGGAGCCAGACTGAATGAGCGTCTCTCCCAGACTGGAGACCGCCACCACGTCCCTCAAACAACAGACCCCCATGAATCTGCCGACACTGACGACATTGACAGGACTCACCCCAAGCACGGAAGTGGAGGGGTATCGAAACTGAGGTCACCATGAGAGCAGGGCACGGAAGGCCACAGACTTTGAGACTATTTTGTTTATATTGATGACGATGAAGGAGGAGGAGGATGACGATGATGATGACGATGTTGCTATGGGGGTCCATTTTGGTTTGGGACTGCGTGACAAGACTGTACTCTACGCTTCCTGTCATAATGATATCCCGGCGTTAACCAGGCCCAAGAGATACAGACACTTGCAGTGTTGGTCAGGTAATTAGAGCAACACACCCAAAGACGCATCATTGAAGTGGATGACACTCGACTGTGTGGTCCCAGACTCCCCATCTAAGCCCACAGCACACTCAACTCTGGGTAGGAGCCGGCCACGGGCCGAAAAACCCACCTCCGCTGGGATTAGAACCCGCGTCCTCCCAGCCGTCAGTCCGCGACGCTAACCACTTCGCCACGGCGGCTGGTGTTTTCCCAACTTTTTCTCTCGCATCTTTTAAGAACTTGCCGAGGTGATACTGGTAATGATGATGCAATGATAATGTTTTTGAAGGTGATGATGACGACTGTGTTATATTTCAGCCACAGAAGATTTATTTCTCTGCGTAGAATTCGGATGCTCTCTCTTGGAGAGTGCGCAGCCAATATCCGGCGTAACTCTTTTACTGTTGCTGTTCTTGTTGTTGATGTTGTCGTTGCTGCTGCTGTTATTGTTCTTGTTCTTATTCTTGTCTGTTATTGTTCTTGTCGTAGTTTCCGTCTGCAGGTGTGTTTGTTTTTCTATCAAAGTTGATTTTGATGCAGCTTTTTGCTAAGGAAAACACTCCTGTTGCCTAGGATCTTTGACGTGCGCAAAGCGCGTGCTGCACACTGGTCTACGGTTTATCGTATCTTCCGAAAAACTAGATGATGATGAGTCTCTCTCTCTCTCTCTCTCTCTCTCTCTCTCTTTGGTTTTCAATACTTTCCGTCCTACCGCATAACTCTGAATTCTATTCTAAAGGCACCCGTCGTAAATTATCTCAGTTGATAAAACCGTGACAAGATCCCTGCTCTCCGGTGTGGACTTACTCTCCATTTTGCTGAGTACGTATTCAGTCTTCCCTTTCTCTCTGAACGTTTAAGCCAGAATGAAAAATGAAGATTTGATCACTGTCGATCTTTAAAAATAGAGATATAATAGGAAAATAACAAAAGGGGAAGGGTTTAAAGGGTTTGACAGCAGCGGAGAGGTGGATAGTGATGTACTTATAATTAAAAGGGGTGCTGAAGGAAAGAAAGAAGTATAGGTGGATGGAAGCCAAAAATAAGGACAAAAATATAAATAAAAAAGCACCACATATTTTTGCATTTCCATCTATCAACACTGTCCGGCCCAAGGCCTGAACAGTAGCCCTTTGGCCCTCACTGACCCGTGTCCGCATAACATTGACCAGCCTTGTCCAGTCTTGCCAGGCTTCTCTCACAAAGCCCTCACTGTTCGTCTCGCGCTGGACTGACCAAAATCAAAGGCTCTTTTATAGTCCACCATACATTGTCTGCATCCGCTCCCACCTCCCCCTCCCCCCCAACCCCACCTGCCTTCAGAATCCTCTATAAACCTATGGAGACGAGCATCGCCGTTGACTGGTGCTGAAAGGTGCAGCTGAAGTGGAAGAGCTGCAGCGGACAGCTTTTGATGCGTACCTGTCTTTCATGGACCTTTCTGGTGCGGCAGACACTGAGGATCGCCATTGTGGTCCAGCTTTTAAAAGGATCCACTGAAGGCCAGTGAGCACTTACTGGGTGTGACCATGGGGGTTGAGGGGGGGGGGGAGAGAATCTCTTTTGTGGTGCTTCATGGTCGGTACAAATCATTTTTCACCGAGTAGGCAGCGCATTGTATTCTGACAAAGGTATTCAGCAAGGGTGATCGCGGTGTCCCCTGACGTTAATGCATTCTCATTGCATCCATTGTGGTCACGCCTTTAGCTGGGAGTTCTTTCGCTCCGAACGCCTGTGAGGTCGTGACCTATCCTTCTGTCTGATATTCATTTTCGCATTGGATTTTTTTTTTTTACCACTATTATTATCATCAACATCATGTATGTATGTATGTATGTTTGTATGTATGTATGTATGTGCGGCAGAGGGTGTCAGTGTGTGTGTGTGTGTGTGTGTGTGTGTGTGTGTGTGTGTGTGTGTGTGTGTGTGTGTGAACAAACAGAACAAGAGCAAGAAGAAAGAACAAGAAAAACGAAGAAGGGAAAGGGAGAAGAATACATTGTTAAATGAAATACTTTTTTTTTAAAGGGAAGGGAAAAACAAAATACAGAAAAGGGTGAAGGCAGTGTGGAAATTTCAAGAAACAGAAACAGAGAAGAAGAAGGAGGAGGAGGGGAAGAAAAAGAAGGGGGAGAGGGAGGAGAAGGAGAAGAAGAGGAGGAGGAGAAGAAGAAGGAGGAGGAGGAGAAGGAGGAGCAGGAGCAGGAAGAGGAGCAGGAGGAGAAAAAGAAGGAGGAGGAGAAGAAGAAGAAGGGGGAGGAGGAGAAGAAGAAGGAGGAGGAGAAGAAACGGAAACAGAGAGAAGAGGAAAATGAAGTAGTCGTAGTGGCAGAAGTAGAAAAAAAAATGGGGGTGGGGGGGAGGAGAAAGGCACACAGGCTCGACATTTCAATGACAACTCTATAGTCGTCCACTCTGCACAAAGTACTGGGCACATGTATGCACACTTCCCACACGTCTGAACAACCACACCCACTTCCCCACCACCACGCACCACTCCCCACGCCCATCATTCATTCACTCCATCCCCCCCTCCACTCAGTCACCACGGGGAGTGCAACAAGCGGTCAGGGGAGGAGGAGGAGGAGGAGGGAGTGGAGGGGGGAGGAAGGAGTGACATGGACAAGAAAGGGGAAGAAGGAGGACCAACCCCCCCCTCCTCGCTCTCCCGACTCCCACCCCCCTACCACCTCCCCCCTCATTCCCATTCCCCCTCCTACCTCCACCCTCTCCGATCGTAAAAGTCCTAACCGGTGTTTGTGTCCATATGTCAGTATTAACAGGACACGTTCTCAGTTTTAACGAAACAATATCTACATTGATGATAAAGGTTGACGATCGTTAGGATTTCAAGAAACTGTCGTTTGTTGTTTTGTTTTTTTGTAGTTGCTGGTTTTTTTTGACACCTTCAATTCAGTCAACTGGCGTTAAGAAACAAAAGACACTACAGTTGTTGTTTTTTAAACAATAATGATAAGCGCCACACAATCTGATCAATAGCAAGTCCCTTCATCATTGAAGCTGGTTGGATAACTATAGCTGTGTGTGGCAACTGAATTCATTCACAAAATCTGAATTCATTCACAGAAAACAAATCCATTCACGATCAGAAAAAATAGAAATAACAAAAACACATTCATTTACAGAAACTAGATTCATTCAGTTCTTTCACAAAAACTTAATCCATTCACACAAAAAAACTGTAATTCATTCACAAAAACTAAATTCGTTCACAAATGCCCATGGTTCAGCCAGTCAGTTATCTAAAGTTTTCGCTTTAAACTGAGGACGTGTCAGATTTGGAGAAGTAGCCTCGTGGTAATTTGCACGACTGGGAAGCGAGCGTCCACGAGGTTCAAATCCAATGTACGGACTGGGATTTATACCGCATCCCCACCCAACCCAACCCCACCACCCCACACATACTTTTTTTTCCCTTGAGTGTTGTCTGTCTGATGAGATGATAAACCGAGGTCCCATATGCAGCATTCACTCCGCGCACATAAAAGAACCCAAGGCAACAAAATGATTGTCCATGGTAAAATTTTGTAGTAAAAAAAAAAACCACTTTGGTAGTAAATTAAATACACTAGTGGACTGAAACGAAATATTTAAGGTGGCACTACAATGTGGCGACACGCTAATCCCCGGGAAGAAGAACAGCCCGAATTTCCCATTGAGAAATTCGTTGTTACAAAAAGTACTAAGACACAATACAATGCAGTACAATAGAGTGCAGCGTTCTGTAATGCGATGCAACACAACACAGCGCAACACAAGACAAGATACGACACGACAGGACACGATCCAATCAAATCCAATTCAAAACAACTCAATACAACACAACACATTCCAATACAATATAATACAATACAATACAATACAACACGACACAACACAACACATTCCAATACAATACAATACAATACAACACGACTCAACACATTCCAATACAATACAACAAAACACAACAAAGCAAAACACAATACAACACAATTCAATGCAATGCAACACAATATGATTCAACACAACACAACACACCATAAAACAACACAACACAATACAATACAATACGATAAATGCAATGCAATACAATACAACACAATCCAATACAAAACAACACAATCCAATACAAAACAATACAATACTACACAATCCAATACAACACAATCCAACACAACACAGCACAATGCAATATAAAACAACACAACACAACACAATACAACACAAAACAACACAATACAATACAACACGATACAATACAATCCAACACAGCACATTCCAATACAATACAATACAACAGAATAAAATGCAATACAATATGATACAACACAAAACAACACAACACACCATAAAACAACACAACTCAATACAATGCAATACAACACAATACAATACAACACAACACAACACAATACAACACAACACAATACAATACAATACAAGTGGATCTGCACCCACTTAAGGACACCCAACTCCCATTTCGGACAGTCCAACCCTTTGCCTGACGCCGTGCCTCCGGCCAGCGCGCGACCCATCTCCTTCCCGTTGAGGTCAAGCAGAGTGGCCTGACCTCAGTGGTCAGTTGGTGATATCTCTTCACTTGACCTTGTCCGCCTCTTGAGAGAGTGTAGAAAGAAAGCGTGTGTGTGTGTGTGTGTGTGTGTGTGTGTGTGTGTGTGTGTGTTCATGTGTGTGTGTGTGTGTGTGTGTGCGTGAGTGTGTGTCTGTCTGTCTGTCTGCCTGTCTGTCTGTCTGTCAGTCCGTCTGTCTCTGTGTCTGTGTCTGTGTTAGTGCGTGTGTATGTGCGTGTGTGTGTGTGTGTGTGTGTGTGTGTGTGTGTGTGTGTGTGTCTGTCTGCTTATGTGTGTGTGTCTGTGCCTCTTTTTCAATCTCTTTCTGTGTCTTTGACTGTCAGTCAACTCTCTCTCTCTCTCTCTCCCATTTCTACGCTCTCTCTCTCTCTCACTCCCTCTCTCCCCTCCCTTTACCTCTGATTGCCTTGTCCGTACCTTCCTTCCTTCCTTCCTTCCTTCCTTCCTTTCTGCCCTCCCCACCTTCTGTCCGGGGTTAAGTCCAGATGACCCTCCCTGTCTCATCCCTTTCTCATACAGTGCCTTTCGGAAATGTTGGCCTCTGACCTGCATTCTGGACGTTGAAAGGAAAGGGTGGTGGAGGGGAGTGGCAGATTGTGTGCAAGTTGAGGAGGGGGGGGGGGGGAGAGGGGTGTGTAAGGTGTGTAGGGTGTTCTCTGGGTGTGAACAAGGCCAGGCCTGAAGACTTTGTAGGGACACCTTTCTGGTCATTGCAATGCTGACACTTGTGACCTAACGTCTGTCGCTGGTTTGAGGGGGTCGGTGACGGGGGTGGGGCTGGGGTTGGGGGTATGTGGGGAGAAGGGGAGGAGGGGAAGTTGAGATGGGAGGTAGGGATGAAGCCTTTCTTTTGATTCTTTGTCTCTCACAGACTACATGATGGAGATTACTAGACTCGGCGCTTCCCTCTGTCCGTCTTTTATTGCTCCAGCACCTGGAGGGACTTTTTTTTTCTTCCAGGGAATCGTTTCGTTAACTGTTCTGAAGAACCGCCTGCTCTTCCATTGTTGGAAGTCGTGTGCGTGCGTGCGTGCGTGCGTGCGTGTGTGTGTGTGTGTGTGTGTTTGTGTGTGTGTGTGTGTTTGTGTGTGTGTGTGTTTATGTATGTGCGTGTGTGAGTGTGTGTTTGAAGATAGAAGAGCATGGACGGAACGTGCATGCTGGCGCGCGTGTTCACAAAAGCCCGTTAATGTGCACTGGCGTACACGCGCGGACATATGTAACACACACACACACACACACACACACACACACACACACACACACACACACACACACCTATATCCACCCGACCCCACTCCTACAACTCAACCCCCCACACACACACACACACACACACACACACACCATGCATCCTCTGCCCCACCTAACTCCCACACCCAGCCACTATCCATGCCCCCTCTCTTCACTCTTTCCTTCTTTATTCCCGCTGGCTGATGCATCCATTCTTCGACCCCAGCTGAAGGACAGTGGGCAGTCTGCGGGTTTCCCTGACAATGGAAGGTGACACTGATGAAAGCGTGAGATCGCACATCCTGCTTATAGAGACCGTGAGGGTCAGACCAGGTCAGCTTCAGTCAGTCACAATCATCCCATGCAACCTCTGTCTTCTTCTTCTTCTTCTGCTCGTCCTCCTCCACCTCCTCCTTTTTCGTATTCTTCGTATTATTATTCTTCTGCTCCTCCTCCTCCTCGCCCTTCTTCTTCTTCTTCTTCTTCTTCTTCTCAGCAATGATTCTCTGTCTGCAAGATATGGAGAGGAAGACATTAGGTTTGTTTCCTCTCATTGCCAACTGTTCGCTGTTCGTTTAAACAGTGTCTGTTTTCAAACGTATCACAATACGAATTCAATTATGAATTCAACACGACAAGAAGAAAGTGTTCTCTCTTTTTTCCTTTTTTTTTTCTTTTTTGCTGCCCCATCATCTGCGCCGTTTCAATGGCATTACCCCACGCCGCTCACTCCGAGTCCCCCACACACGGCCACACCCGGGTTCATCTGTCGCAGTCCGAACGCCCGCCGACAGTCCACAGGGAACTATCGATGTTAGGTCGCCAGGAGATCACACACCAAAGGAGACCCTGCACTGCTAATGAGTCACTTCGGTGGTTTTCGGTAGTGCCTGTTCTGATTTATGCCTATTCTGATTTAAATACTGAGGACACCACCTACTAAGCCCCCTACTGAAGACAATGATGCCCTAGTCCCAGAGCAAGACTGAGCGCTCTTTCTCCCCCTCCCTCGCCCGCAGCCCCATGCCCCCATCATCCACCCCACCTCGAGTGGAGACCGCACGCGCGCGCTTCCACGATCAAAAACACAGAAAAAACCAGTACAAACACACAATCAAAAAACGATCAAAACACCTTCTAGCATCCAAATCGGTCTCCAGCTGTTCCGTTCACACAGACTCGACCGTCCAACCCCTTCACAGCATCCCTCAACCCCCAGCCTCCAACCCCCAACCCCACCACCCCACTACCTTACTTCTCATCCCACACACCAGCCTCCTGTCCCAGAACTGCAGCAGGAGGGTCAGCGAGGTCAAGGGATGGACCTGGACAGACACCATGACATCCATGACATCACAAAAAAAAAACAAAAAAAAAACGGGCCGCAGCTGTCTCCTGACCCCTAGTGGTCCCCTCCTGCGTTCAATCACAGGTCTGGGGGGGGGCGGGGGGGGAGAAAGAAAAAAAGGATGAATCCCTGCAGCATCGTTTTCGGTTCAAATGCTTTTCTTCTATCTGTTGACCTGCTTGCTTCTTCCTCCGGCCGTGTCCTCCAGGGATGAGCTGGCTCTGTTGTTGCTCCGGAAAGGGTCAGTCAGATCTTCACTGTCCGTCCCCCTCCTTTTGTGTTGTTCCAACGGACAACGGAAAACGACCGTCATTATCCTTCATGGACGGGTGGATGGACGGACGGTCATAGGTTTGAATCCAGATGAGGGAGGTGGGAGTCTTAAGGAGTTTAGTATGCGAGAAGGAAGGGGGGTGACGAAAAATAGTAGAAGGAGGAGGAGGAGAAGAAAGAAGAGGAGGACGGGTGGGGGAGGGGGGTGGTGGAGGAGGAAAAAGATCGAGAAGGAGGAGGAGGAAGACCAGCTGAAGAAGAAAGAGAAAGAAGCAAGAACTGGAGAGGTGGGGGCGGGGGGGGGGGGGGGGGAGAGGAAGAAAGGACAATCGAAGGGTTGGTTTCCCCCATTTGTGGTGAGGATTAATGGGGTGTGATGAGGGAGACAGGGAGATGCTTTGTACTGTTCTCTGCTTGGTGAGTTTATGGTTCGGGTTTCCGGCCGGTTCCCTCTTCTGTTGTCTGGCGTGTACACGTTGTTGTTGTTGCTGTTGTTGTCGTTGTGTATTGTTATTGTTGTCGCTGATGTTGTTGTTGTTCTTGTTGCTGCTGCTGTTGTTGCTGTTGTCGCTGTTGTTGTTGTTGTCGTTGTTGTTGTTGTTGTTCTTAAATATTGTAGTAGAAACTGTATTGAGAAGATGTGTCACACAAATACACACGACCGCGCGCTCTTACGCATGCAGACGGACATACACATGCACACTAAAACACATACGAACAGCTTTAAGTGCGTGCTTTGACACACATTATGATTATTATTATTATTATCATCACCATCATCATCGTCGTCGTCATCATTATCATTATCATCATCGTCGTCATTATTATCATCATTATTGTTATTGTTATTACTATTGATATTATCATTATTTCTCTTGTTGGTGTTATCATATCATTATCATATCATCTTCACTATCATCAGCATTAGTGTTGTTACCCCCCACCCCCCACCCCCCCACTCCCCTCAGGATGCTGGACGTCTTTCAAATGTAAATAGTATCCCTGCCTAGCAACTTCTTCTTTTAAATAATTAATTATTGCTCAGTTTATTTCTGTCTTGCTTCTTCCTGTCCTATAGTTGTTGTTGTTTCTGCTTTCACAGTCCAGCCCCCTTTCATCGGTTCCCCCCAGCCCCCCTACCCCCGCAAACCTTGACACTTTTTCTCTTTTCCGCAACCTGTGATGTATTATCTGTGCTGCTTTTGCTGTGGCGATTAGGTAGTGATATTCTTAACACTGGGGTGGGCACTAGCTGTCCATTCTACTGTTTTGTCTATGTGGCCTATTTATGATTTTTGTTGTTGTTGTTTTTAATTTGGGTTCATAGTAGTTTTATCTTTTGTTAAATTTGCTCTGTAAACTACGGGATGAAAAGCGAAAAGGCTGACGTTCTCAGCACTGCTTGGTCATGTTTCCCTTAAGGAAATGGAAACAAATTTCCAAATGGTGACGAACAATCTTGGGGATGAGGGGAGAGAAAATTTGTCGCCGTCGACACATTTTAGGAGACGAGTCGACAATCTGGGTGTAACCATGCGGCAAGGGGGGTGGGGGTGGGGGGGACCCACACTTCGCCAAGGATCCGTTTCGGTCTTAGGGAAAGGGGTGGGGAAGGGATGGGGGGTTTGGGGGTCAGCTCTTCAAGTTTAAAGCGGTCGTGACAGAGAATACTCTTCGCTTATTATAAGGTCACAGTGTCCGGCACAAAAAGCCAAGATGACTAGGCTATAATTTATTTGTTTGAACTGTTTCTCTCTCTCTCTCTCTCTCTCTCTCTCTGTCACTGTCAGTCTGTCTGTCTGTCAGCCTCTCTCTCTCTCTGTCTCTTTCTCTTACTCCCTCTCTCTCTTTCCCTCTCTCTTTCTCTCTGTCTCTCTCTTTCTCTGTCTCTTTCTTTCTCTTATACCCTCTCTCTCTCTTTCTCTCTGTCTCTCTCTCTTTCTCTTACACCCTCTCTCTCTCTTTTTTTCTCTCTGCTTCTGTCTCTCTCTGTTACACCCTCTCTCTCTCTCTCTGTCTCTCTTACCCTCTCTCTCTCTCTGTGTCTCTCTTACCCTCTCTCTCTCTCTGCTATATCACCACACGACAGGAGGTCTCTCTAACGGAGACACACACCACAATTGGACAGAGAAGCCAAGAGGATGAAAAATTATAGGCCTCGGAAGGGAAGAGGGATCAACCATTTCTATTCGGCCTTTCGTTTTATGGGCTGACCGTTGAATTCACCCAAACTCAGGGCTGACCGTTGAATTCACCCAAACTCAGGGCTGACCGTTGAATTCACCCAAACTCGGATGTTCGTGATAAACATCTACGAGCAAAAAGACTACTGGTTGAATCAGACACGCCCTTTTCTTTCTTTCTTTCTTTCTTTCTTTCTTCTTTTTTTGGGGTTTTTTTTGTGTATTTGTTTTGTTTTGTTTGTTTGGCCTCTTTCTGAGATTTGATTCTTGATGTCGATTGCTACGTTCGCTGTCCACCTCTCCTACCCCCACCCCCACCCCTACCCCTTCCTCCACCACCTGCTTCTCCTGAGCATGTCATGTTTATGACCCAACCGCGTGAGCTTATTCCTCTTTGACTGGACCGTTTTGGGTCACGTGTTTGTACCTGAACCCCATCCCCCCCATCCCCCCCACCCCCCACAGCCCCCTCCAATTTCTTCTGTTTATGACCTAGGCGCGTGAGATTTTTTTTTTTTTTTTTTTTTTTTTTTTTGTTCATTTCTTCCCATTACAAGGTTCGGTTCTCTTGTTTGTTTTTTTTCCTTATGGTTTGATAAATATGCTGGCTGTATGAAGACCAGTCTCTTTAATAAGAAAGATCGAGCGCTGTTTATAAGCAGGTAGGCCGTGCTGTTTTGGGCACAGAAATGGCCAAGCAGCAATGATGCCCGCATGAGTAATAATAATTGTTTTGTATGTGTATGTATCTGCTGGATGGATTGTTAACATTTGTTGAATATACTTTTTTTTCAAAATATTTGTGGGAGACTCCCTCTCTCTTTCTCTCTGTATAATATATATATATATATATATATATATATATATGATGTGTGTGTGTGTGTGTGTGTGTGTGTGTGTGTGTGTGTGTGTGTGTGTGTGTGTGTGTGTGTGTGTGTGTACAATCAGCTTCCATTCAATTATTGATGTTCTCGCGCCTTTTCGATGCATGGGGAATTGAAATACTTAGAAGAGAGTGCTCGAGACAAGAGAGACAGAGAGAGACAGGCAGAGAGACAGACAGACAGATACACAGAGAGAGAGAGAGAGACCTTACGCGTTTTGGAGGGTCCAGTGTGTTATATGACAGAGTGACAATGAAGTCTACAATTTGTTTCCACCCACCCACCCCAGCTCACTCTCTCTCTCTCTCTCTCTCTCTCTCTTGAAAACCCAACAGAGCCTATAAAACCACAGGCGGCGTCTGTCCACCCTCACCACCCCCTAGCCTCCGTCCCCCCTCCTCCCTCCTCCTTCCGCCCATCAAGGGAGGCAACACAATAGACAGAGCAAAACAGAGGAACTCCTGTGGGCGGGACTAGCTGCCATTTCCACACGCCCCTTCGATTGATGATTTGACCGAAAGGACCGGACAGGTTTCTGGATAAAAAATAAACCGACAAAACTCCTTTCATAAAATAAAGGCCAGTTGCTGAATCGGACACATCCTTTGTGTTGTTCGGTTCGCTGCTTTTCAGTCCTCAAGATTTAAGATTCCCTGGGTTTTTTACTGGCCTTTCGCGTGCTCTGAATAATGCGATGATGGTTATGATTTTTCCCTCCGAAAGCGTTTTCCTTTTCTTTTATTTTTTTTAATTTTTATTTTTCTCCCATCTGCCATTTGGTGTGGCGCGGGTCACGTGTTTATGTTCCCAATCTTATGATTTATCATGTCCCGCATGAGGAGAGTTACTTGTCTTGACAACAGAATGAATAATGGTTTCGTGTGGGTGTGGCGGACTGAGGGGATGTTGATAAAACTTATTCAATTCGACATCAATTCTCTCTCTTATGACAGGAGAGGGTGGTTCTCTCTCTCTCTCTCTCTCTCTCTCTCTCCTTCTTTCACCTTTTCTCCATTGATTTGTGTGTGTGTGTGTGCGCGCGCATATGTGTGTGCGCGCATGTGGATGTGTGCTTTAAAAAAAACATACCTACTGTGTGTACTCGTACATGGGAGGCGCTTTGAGCCCATCATTTGGTGGAGTTGCGTTATTTACGTACTGATATATACTTCTTTTTTTCTTTAATGTCCCATCATCTACACTATTTTAGTGGCATAACTGCCACGCCGCTCATTCCGTGTCCCCCATACACAGCCTCACCCGGGTTCGTCTGTCGCAGTCCCTTCGCCGGCAGTCCACAGTGTACGATAGTTGTAAGGTCGCCAGGAGGCCACACACCAGAGGAGACCCTGCACTGCTGCTGAGTCACTTTGGTGGTTTTCATCAGTGCCTGTTCTTGTTTAACGTACTGAAACATACTCAAAGACACCACCTACTAAGCCTCCCTACCGACGACAATAATAACTTTGTCACTGAGCCAGAATGAGTGCGCGTCTCTCCTCACAGTGGAGACCGCCACACGCCCCTCCAACGACAGTCCCCCATGAATCTGCCGATACCGAGGACCTTTTAGGACCCACCCCAAGCACGGAAATAAGGATGTGTCGAAACTGAGGTCACCATGAGAGTGTGGCTTAAGAATCTATGACTTTTTTTGGGTTTTTTTTTTTTTTTTTTTTTGAATGATGATGATGAAGGAGGAAGATGGTAGTTGATGACGATGATGCTGTGGAGGTCTACTGCGGTTGGGACAAGGTGATAAAGCTGTACTCCTCGCTTCTTGTCATAATATCCCGGCGTTAACAGGTCCTGATAGATACAGACACTTGCAATGTTGTTCAGGGTATTTGCGCCACACACCCCAAGACGTATCCGTGGAGTGGACGATACTCGACTGTGTGGTCCCAGTCTTCCCATTTAAACCTATAGTACACTTAACTCTGGGTAGGAGCCGTCCGCGGGCTGAAGTTACCCACCTCCGCTGGGAATCGAAACCACGTTCTCTCAGCCGTCAGTCCGTGACGCTATCTTCGCCATGGCGGCTGGCTTTATTGAGTAATAACAGTAGTATTGGTATTGTTGTTTGTTTGCCGGTTTGCTTGCTTGCTTATTGTTTGGGGGGGGCTCTTTTTCTGTCCGAATTTTCCACTCAAGCTCTTTTTCTGTCCGAATTTTCCACTCAAGTACCAAATTTGTTCTTTTTTTTCATTGAAGGTAGAATATTTTTAAAGCAGAATAAAGAACAGAACTCGACAGGGGAACTAATACAGCATCTGGCGCTAAGAAACCTACCAAGCTTCAGCTGACAAAGGGGCTAGCAGGCTTCACACGGCAAAGAAAGCCAAAGAAAGTGTGTTGATCTTGTCATAATTACCGGACACTCCGTGACGGCATCAGCCAGGGGAAAATCACGCCTCTGTGACAAAGAATGGCTGTTGACGCCGGCGGAAAACCGACGAAAAATCCAACGTGTACCTTACAGATTGTCTTCGGGTTTCCAGTGTGTGGTGTAACTCATGCACACGCTATGATTTCCGTCCACGCCTTCTCTTTGTCCCTGCCGTCTGGCACAAATCGGTGTTTTCCTGCGACTTTACACTTTCGGTCAACTTCCTCTCTGAGAGACTTTACACGCATGGTCAACACAGCGATTGTTCATAGCAAACAAACGGCCCAAACCGCGTCCCTCAAACCTCTGGCGTTCAGGAGCTGTTGGACTTCACGACTTTTGGGGTCACTCGGGTCTCGATTTTCCTGCAGGCTTTTGGATTCTATGGAAACTGAATCTGGGAGCAGTCAACATTGGGGCGACAGATTAGCGCGACGTTCGTGGGTGTCAGGCTCTGCTTTAGAATGCTGCCCGTGTTTGGGGGGAGAGGGGGGGGGGGAAGCATGGCTATGGGGTTTGGTTTCTCTTTTCAGTTTTTTTTAACATTATAAAGAATAATTATTATTTCCGCTGCTGAATGGCGCCTCGGTGTCTGTCAGTGTGTTTTGTTTTGTTTTCGCATGGAGAAAATGTTTAAAGTAGTTCGGTAGTTTGTACTCCAGTAACACGGTAGTTTGTACTCCAGTAACACGGTAGTTTGTACTCCAGTAACATGTAAATTGTATAACCAGATTATTTCAGAAACAAATCAACAGCTGCATTAGTCGTGCTTCCCTGACTTTGCAGAGTACTGTGTGCTTCTTGGCAGAGAAGAAAATATCCAATAGTCTTTCAAGGTCTTATTGGTGTATATGTAAAATGATTGAAATGATATAACCAGATTTTTTTCAAATGAATGAGTGATTATCATATCTCTATATTCCCTGCTTTATTAGCAAAAAAAAGGGCGGGGAGGACAAATGCCAGCTTAAGACTTGCAGTTCCAGTTTAAATCGCGTAAACCCAGGGACTAGACATAAATTTGCCCCGAATTAATGTTGAATGCTATTTTATACATATCAAACTTTTGAAAAAGAAAACAACAACATATTACTAGGACTGTTTACAGTTTTCTTCTCATCAGCGCACAACACTGATTTCTTTTGCAAGTAGAATATCCGATTAAAAAGGAAAGTTTAGAGTAAACCAGATCGTCCCTGTGTCGGCATTTTGGTGACTGCATTCAAAGAAGATTACTGTGTGTTGATTACTGTAATGAATAAAAGGAAACAGAATAATATGTGAAAAAGACAGAGTAGGCTGAAACTCTCACCTTTACCCGATGTACGATCACTTGGGCTTTCACGTGCATTTTTTTAACCAAGTCATGTTGGCAGCCGCACTCCGTTCTTCTATGGTATGCGTACTGGGTATGTTCTTGTGTCCACAACCCACCGAAAAACCTGAAGTAGATTACAGTATTCCGAACGATTACTTGATTACAGGATCCTAGATTACTGGACGGGCGCAGTAGTTGTGTAATTTTAAAAGTTGAACCTTCAATCTGAGAGTCCCGAGTTCGAATCTCGGTAACGGCGCCTGGTGGATAAAGGGTGGAGAGTTTTCCGATCTCCCAGGTCAACATATGTGCAGGCCTGCTAGTGCCTGATTCCCCTTTGTGTGTATAAGCACACAGAAAATCAAACACGTACGTTAAAGATCCTGTAATCCATGTCAACGTTCGGTGGGTTATGGCAACAAGAACATACCTAGCATGCACAACACCGAAAACGTTGTATGGTTGCCCACATGGCGGGGTAAATAAACAAAACGGTCAAACAGGTAAAATGCCACATGTCTGTCCGAGTGTGTATGTGTGCGTCCCTGAAATCTGAATGAATGACACATGAACGAAAAGCGCCCAATGGCAGCCGTCAGTCCGATCTATCTATGTAGGCAGCCTGTTGTGCAAATGACCCCGTGTTTGTAAAGCGTTTATAGCTTGGCCTTCGACCCAGGATAGGGCGCTATACAAGTATCCGTGTCATCATCATCATCATGATCCTGTAAAACCTTGCCAGCGTTCCGAAGGTTATGCTCATTTTCCTTTTTATCGTTTTCCTGAAGGTTTGTTTTCTGACGCTTTCACGGAGATCACCATGTCTACCCATCACTTGAACTGTATCAGGCAGACAACTTAAGACAACTGTCGCAAGCGCTCTTCTCCCTTCCCTTCCGTATAGTTCTCTTTGGCCGAAGCTTGGAGTCCAAACAGGGATGTTCGGAATCAACACTTTGATGTGCAGGTGGTAATGGTGGTGGTGGGGGTGTGGGGGGGGGTCTGGTGGGTGAGTGGGGGTGTGGGGTGGTAATGAAGAGAAAACAAGCTTTCTGTGTAGATGACCCAGGTCACTGGTTTCGTCTCGTTCGGACACAACAGGGCAGCGTGACATGTCCAGCCCTTTATTAGTCCGTCAGACAGAGGAGGAGGAGAGTGGAGGGGGCAATGCGGGGGGGTGGGGGTGTGGGGGGGTTCAAGGAGTTCGCCGGGTAAACCAAAAGGGAATGACACTTTTCGGGGTGTGATGTGTGTGTTTGTGTGTGTGTGTGTGTGTGTGTGTGTGGAAGGGGATGCATGAGATTGCGGGGAGTAGGGGGGAGGGGGGAAGGGTTTGGAGGAAGTGTGTGAGTGAGTGAGTGAGTGAGAGAGAGAGAGAGAGGGTGTGTGTGTGTGTGTGTGTGTGTGTGTGTGGAAGGGGATGCATGAGATTGCGTATGGAAGGGGTTGGGTAGGGTTTGGAAGAAGTGTGTGAGTGAATGAGTGAGTGACTGAGTGTGCGTGTGTGTGTGTCTGTGTGTGTGTATGTATGTGTGTGTGTGTGTGTGGAGGGGGATGCATGACACTGCGTGTGGGGGGAGTGGGATAAGGTTTGGAGGAAGTGTGTGAGTGTGTATGTGTGTGTGTGTGTCTGTCTGTCTGTCTGTCTGTGTGAGTGTCTGTATTTCTCTCTCTGTCTGTCTGTGTGTGTGCGTGAGTTTGTGTTGACGCGATCGTGCGCGGGTTTGTTAGATGGTAACTATGTGGGGTGGGGGTATGTGTTGAGGATGAAGGGTGGACTGTGTATGTCTACGTGCCCAAGCAGACATAGCACATCAAAGCATCCATGATTATGTCGATGCAAACAGGCATGAGGGGAAATGCATATAAAGCATTACCGTGACATATACATGCATCAAGTTTAAAAAAAAAAAAACTTTTGGATTCACTGTTGTATCATTGTTAAAATACTGTTTAAATTTAGAAGACGAAGAAGAAGCAGAAGAAGAACAACAACAACAACAAAAGCAAGACGAAGAAGAAGAAAAACAAGAACAACAACAGCAACAACAATGAAAAAAAAATTTTTTTCATGTCTTCAAGAACCCTCAATCTGCACTGTGTACCATCCTGTCAATAACAAAACGAGTTCTAAATTAAAAAAAAAAATAAATGAAAACACTTAATTGAAATGAAGAACGTGATGCCAGGCTCGCTTCGAAAAAGAAAAGAAAAAAACAAACACAACGAACCAAAACATGGCAGATGGTCCTGATGCTGCACATATTGAGGACATGACGGACACGGAAGATATGTGAGGCAGATGGTCAATGGCCCAATGATAAACCTCCTTCAGGCGGATCCCGCCAGCTTATCTCACATGCATTCACCTCGCCAGAGTGCTGACTAACCCATGCAGCACCCAGCAGTGTGCCAATGATAAATTTAATATCGTGTGTGTGTGTGTGTGTGTGTGTGTGTGTGTGTGTGTGTGTGTGTGTTCGTGATACGATTTGAGGCCACGTGACGCATCACAAAACAGCCATGCACAGCGCGGCGCAAAGCAGTGCAATACAATACAATGTAATGCAACGCGACGCAATACAAGCGTAGTGCAACGTAATGCAATACATATGTATTGCAGTGTAACGCGCTGTATTCATTGCCAAACATACAGTGCAATACAATACAATACAATACAATACAACGCAACGCAACACAACGCAATGCAATGCATTACAACACAAACACAAATACAACGCAAGCACAACACAACACAAACACAAACACAAACACATCACAACACAAACACAACACAACACAACACAAAAGCAGTAGACTCAACGGGTACTGCTTGCCACGATGTTCGCTTATTATCAGCTTCTTTGTTCGAAAGTATCAAGGTCAGTCACTGACCCCACGTTGACACAACACTCATCACAAAACCGCGCTGGCCGCAGTAACAACACTGCTCGTCGCGCTAAACTTGACCCTCTGACTCCCCTTACCGATGATAAAGGAAGCCACCATTAATATTGTCGACAGTGGACTATCAGCAAGAGCTCTGGAGATGACGTCAAGTGATCCCAGCTCCGTGAAATCTGATTGGCCAGCGAGGCGTCAGTCGCCGTTGTAGCGTCGATTGAGGTCATCATGGACGCCTTGTTTTATCGCACCCAGCTGTCTGTCCATGGTGGAGCGTTGGTCTAGCGGTAAAGTACCCAACTCCCCAGGACACGAGTGTCCACGGGTTCAAGTCTCATACACTTATTACACTTATTACATACGGAGCTGGATTTTTACCCCTTTTGCTCTCCCACCCCTCCACTTGGCGTCGAGTGATTGGCTGGCTGCTGTTCATTCGGATGAGACAAGAAACTGAAGCCCCGTGTGCAGTTCAGTTCAGTTCAGTTCAGTTACTCAAGGAGGCGTCACTACGTTCGGACAAATCCATATACGCTACACCACATCTGCCGAGCAGTTGCCTGACCAGCAGCGTAACCCAGCGCGCTTAGTCTGGCCTTGAGTGTGCAGACGTAAAATAACCCACGGCAACAATATGGTTTTCTCTGGCAGAACTCTGTAGTAAAAAAATCCACTTTGATAGTAAAACCAGTGCACTTTGCAGACAGGAGAAGAAAAAAAAAAGCACAAAGTAAAAAGAAAATGTTGGATTGGATGCTGCACTGTGCCGACGCGCTGTCCTTGAGGGGAGCAATCCGAATTTCACACAGAGAAATCTGTTGTGATAAAAAGTAACACAATACAATACAATACAATGCAATACAATACAATACAGTACAAGTGCAATGCAATACTATACTATACTATACTATACTATACTATACTATACTATACTATACTACATAATGCAATACCATACAATTACAGCGTTCTGTTTTGATGAGCTGATCCAAGTTTCGTTAGTTACTAGTTGCATTACGGGTATAAATAACGCCGACACCCGCCTCGGGTGATATGGCTGACAGGGATAACCATGCAAGGAATTGGTGGGGGATGGCGGGAGGAGGAAGGGGGAGAGAACAATCTAACAGTACACTGACACCACCAAGAAAGACAACACGTGGGGAAAATGACAATGTTTATGTTGGGTGATTGCGATTCGAGCGCACAACAGTTTGACTCCGAGTTTATTTTCATGTGGTTTCATAAAGTGATTTGAATGGAAATGAGTTGAGCTAACACAACACTGACACCATCAGAGCGACAACACGTTAAAGATGGGTAGGGAAAATGACAACGTTCATGTTGGGTGTTTGGCGGGATTCGAACGCGCAACAGTTTGACTCCGAGCTCGGCACATTAGTGCTGGTGGGGGTCAATGGGCGGTCATCCATGGGAGGGTGGTTGGAGGGAGGGAAGAGGGTGGATCGGGGTGACTGAGTTAGTGAGGATGTGGCGAGATGTCTTTGTAAGGACAGGAGTTGACTTCACGACACCCAGCAAGGACATCACCCCTCTTCACACACCCAGCCAGGACATCACCCCTCTTCAGACACCCAGCCAGGACATCACCCCTCTTCACACACCCAGCCAGGACATCACCCCTCTTCACACACCCAGCCAGGACATCACCTCTCTTCACACACCCAGCCAGGACATCACCCCTCTTCACACACCCAGCCAGGACATCACCCCTCTTCACACACCCAGCCAGGACATCACCCCTCTTCACACACCCAGCCAGGACATCACCTCTCTTCACACACCCAGCCAGGACATCACCTCTCTTCACACACCCAGCCAGGACATCACCCCTCTTCACACACCCAGCCAGGACATCACCCCTCTTCAGACACACAGCCAGGACATCACCCCTCTTCACACACCCAGCCAGGACATCACCCCTCTTCAGACACCCAGCCAGGACATCACCCCTCTTCAGACACACAGCCAGGACATCACCCCTCTTCACACACCCAGCCAGGACATCACCACTCTTCAGACACACAGCCAGGACATCACCCCTCTTCACACACCCAGCCAGGACATCACCCCTCTTCACACACCCAGCCAGGACTCCTCCACTTAGAACGCCAATGGGAATGGACCTCACACCCGGCCAGAAAGACATTGAGGACTCTACCCCCATCCCCTATACCCCATTGAGCAGTGAAACCATCCCAAGTGGAGTGATGGCCAAGAGGTAACGCTTCCGCCTAGGAAGCGAGAGAATCTGAGCGCGCTGATTCGAATCACGGCTCAGCCGCCGATATTCCACCCCCACCCCCCACCCCCTCCATTGGACCTTGAGTGGTGGTCTCGACGCTAGTCATTCGGATGAGACGATAAACCGAGGTCCCGTGTGGAGCACGCACTTAACGCAGGGAAAGAACATACGGCAACAAAAGGGTTGTTCCTGGCAAAATTCTGTAGAAAATCCACTTCGATAGGAAAAACAAATAAAACTGCACGCAGAAAAAAACTACAAAAAAAATGGTTGGCGCTGTAGTTTAGCGACGCGCTCTCCCTGGGGAGAGCGGCTCGAATTTCACACAGAGAAATCTGTTGTGATAAAAAGCAATACAAATACAAATACAAAGACCATGCAAGACCCCAGCACTGAAAACGTTTGATCCTGAAGGCGAAAGCCAGAATGTTGATGATATAAATACGTTATTGATCCCTTTACCTTGCCCGCATAAGTTTTGTTCCTGATTGTTGCTTATTGGGTAGGGTTTAAGTGATCCATGCTTGGTTCCTTTCCTATGCTGTTTGTGTACATGTGCTTATGCTGTGTTGTTGCTTTGAACAAAAATTGATTTGAAAATAAAAATATAAAACCCAATAAGTTGTTTAAGCCACCTCTAGCTATGGATAGGAATTGTATTGCTGATCTTGGGTAACTTATGGCAACAGGATGTGCGTTTCATTCAACTTATTATTGTTAAAACTTTTTTTCTTGTCGCAGCAATGAAGTCACGCAACGAACATGTGTTGTTGTTGTTTTTTTACTGGCTAAAGATTTATTAGACTGCTTCAGTTCAATTGAATTCATGCCAGGGCCATCTCAAAGCCATAAATTCTTTTGAAAGAAACAAAACTTTCCACATTCTTCTTTTTCTTTTCTTTTTTTCCCTTCATCTTCTTCCTCTTATTCTTCCTCTGGGCAAGAAAGAGGGATAGAGAGACATTCAATTTTATAATCACATACATCATATATGAAAGAGTGCATAAAAGGTAGCGGTGGGAGTAGGGGTTAACACGCAAGAGAGACGGGGGTATTTCAAGAGAAAGCTAAAGAGAGAGAAAGACAGAAGCCTGGCAGGAGAAAGGAGAGAGAGAGAATACAGGAATAGATAGAGACAGACGGCCAAACACACACACACACACACACACACACACACACACACACACACACACACACACTCACTCACGCACGCTCGCACGCACACAACATGGAGAGAGAGAGACAGACAGAGAATCACGAGAGAGACAAACAGACAGACAGAGAAACAAAAGCAACACACACACACACACACACACACACACACACACACACACACACACACACACACACACACACACACACACACCGCGATGATAGAGGAAAGGGTGGAGGAAAAGAACCAGAGAGACATTATTGCCGCGTGGACCCTCCAACATTTAATTTCTCCATGCGAACGTCCTCAGACACGTAAAAAAAAATATAAAAAAAAGAGGTCAGGACAGTTTGAAAAACAAGTGTGAAAGGGAGGGAGGGGGGAGGGAATACATAAAGAGAAATGGAGGAGGAAGAAGAAGAAGAAGAGAAGGAGGAATGGAGGGGGCTGGGGGTGCGGGGGGTGCGGGGGGGGGGGGGTGCGGGGTAAGAGTGTAAGGGGACAGACATTCCAGGCCTGCCAGCGACTACAACCTGAAAAAGGAAGAAGAGGGAGAGTGGGAGGTGGTGGGTGGGTGGGGGGGGTGTGAGAGGACCTAGTGGAGCCGTGCGAGGATTTAGGGGGGAGAGGAGGAGGTGGAGGAAGAGGTGGGGGGGGAGGGGAGAGATAAGTGCGAAACAAGTCTATAGGTGCCTATCGGCGCGTGCCTTGCACCTGCCGGGGGTGGAGGGAGGGGAGGGAAAGAGGGAGAGAGGGGCGGATGTGGGGGGGGGATTGGGGGGGTGGGGGGGGGGAGGGAGGAGGAAGGAGGGAGAGAGGGAGGGAGAAGGGACAAGGAGGATCCCCTGAGGGAAAGAGACTTACTTGGCGGAAAGGGAAGGGGAGGGAAGGGGGATAGGGAGGGACGGGGATATGGATGGGGAAGGGAGAGGGTTGAAGGGAAGTTCGGGGGTGAGTGGGGGGGGAGGATGGGGGTGGGGGAGTTGGGGTCGATTGGGAGAGAGAGAGGGGGGAGAGAGAGAGAGAGAGAGAGAGAGAGAGAGAGAGAGAGATTCGAAATGGTGGGAAAAAAACTGGGGGTGGGGGGGTGGGGGTCGGGGGGTGGGGGGGGGCAGTGAGGAAAATTGGCTTTATGTCCGTTGAAAAGGACGCGCGTGTCTTATAGTGCAAACAGTTTTTTGACACACGCGATGTCATTGTGAAATACGTGGGTTGGGGGGTCGGTCGGGGTGGGTGTGGGGGGCTGATAGGTTGGTAGCTGAGTTTGTGAAGGGGGTGGGGGGGGTATATCCTTTTGCATTAACAAGATCAGCTCTTTCTGTCTGTCTGTCTGTCTGTCTGTCTCTCTCGCTCGCTCTTATGTATGATGCTTGCACACACACACACCCTACACACACACGCACGCACACCCAAACGCACGCACGCACACATCTAATACCCCCCTCCCTCCCCCCTCTACAAACACACAAATGCACACATGACATATACACATATTTCAATAAAGACCGACCGCAAGCCCGCCAAGATTTATGTCTGAAGAACTATATCTGTGTAGGTTTTTTTTTGTTTTTAGAATATTATATTACTAAATGCGGCACGATAATAATTTTATGAGAAATTGTTTGTTTGTGTGTGTTTGTGTGTGTGTGTGTGTGTGTGTGTGTGTGTGTGTGTGTGTGTGTGTGTGTGTGTGCGTGCGTGCGTGTGTGTGTGTTCGACATCTTCCCGGCACCGACGATGTCCCCAAGGCTTAGCTTATATCATAGACTCTGTGTGTGTGTGTGTGTGTGTCTGTCTGTCTGTCTGTGTCTGTGTCCATGTCTGTGTGTCTGTGGCAGTGTGCTGACTTGATTGACAGCGCAGGCGTCTATATTACCTTAAAGAAAACAGGCAACATACACACAATGAGTAGGGTGAGGGGGGGGGGGGGGGGGGAAGAGGAAGAGTGAGACATGCCGGATACTGTAGACTATGGATCTTGTGCATGAATGATTTAACAAACAATATTGCTCAATTCTCGGAGTGCTGAAGGCTTTCCACGAAAAAGGGTATGATTTTATTTTTGTATCGAATTTGTCTGTCGCGTAGCCAGAGGTTTTGTAGCCACAATGAATCGCATGCATTGGTTGGCGCGAAATGTATGTGTCGAGTTACACGATATACAGAGAGGTATGTGTGTACATATGAATTATGGTGTTCTCGTTGAAATCATATAATTTCCTCACACTTGTCTATGCAAAAGCGTGTGTGTGTGTGTGTGTGTGTGTGTGTGTGTGTGTGTGTGTGTGTGTGTGTGTGTGTGTGTGTGTCTGTCTGTCTGTCTGTCTGTCTGTCTGCCTGTTTGTGTTTCTGTGTCTCTGTCTTTGTGTGTCTTTGTGTGTGCGTGTCTGATTGTGTGCGTGTGTGCGTGCGTATGTGTGTGTGTTTGTGTGTGTGTGTGTGTGTGTGTGTGTGTGTGTGTGTGTGTGTGTGTGTGTGTGTGTGTGTGTGTGTGTGTGTGTGAGTGTTTTGTTTTATTTATTCCTCCTCAAAATCAGTCACGAACAGTTGAGATTTAATGTTGCAGCAAACACTTTCCTGGACGAGGAAATGATTTTACTGACAGATGTTTCAATTGTTTGTCATAGGTTCATGCCCAGTTTCGTTAATATTGTAATACTCCGGTTTTAAAGCTTTGCTAAATAGTTTTTGGTGAGAATGGAGGAAGGTTGCAGAATGGTTAAGACGCTCATCTGCCAATACAGGAAGTCCCGTGAGAGTCTAGGTTCGAATCCCGCTCTCACCTTTTCTCCCAAGTGTGACTGAAAAATCAAACTGAGCGTATTCGGATGAGACCATAAATCGATGTCCTGTGTGCAGCGCGCACTTGGCGCACGGAAAAAGAATCCATGGCAACGAGAGTGTTGCCCTCTGGCAAAATTATGGAGCAGAAATCCACTCTGATAGGTAAACAAATATATATATATATATATATATATATATATATATATATATATATATATATATATATATATATATATATATATATATATATGCATGCACTCAAGGCCTGATTAAACGCGTTGGGTTATGCTGCTGGTCAGGCATCTGCCTCGCAGTCGTGATGTAGTGTATATGAATTTGTCCGAACGCAGCGTGTACGCCTCCTTGGGAAATTGAAACTGAACCTGAAGCTGTTGTTGTTCTTGTTCTTCTTGTGGCCCTGCCTGCTTGCGTGACGAAGCACCACCTGAAACCGCACGTGTATTTCGGACTTTGAGCCCATATGCATGTTCACCGACAACTTCCACCGACCATGTGCCCAACGCTCAGCTTATGTCACAGATTGACACGTGGGCCTACGGCAGAGTGAGAGCTGTTTGACCAATGGTTTCTCCATTGCAATGGGAAGTCATTTACAGCTTAGTCTTTTGTGAAGGACAATGACTTCCAAACTAGGAGGCAAGATTGCACAGGCTATTTGTGCTGCAGCCTCGGTGGGCTAGTTGGTTTTGGGGAACTGTCCTAACACCGACTTTTTTTTCTTTTTCTTTTTTGTCCTAAAACCCTCTTGGCCGAGAGAGTTGGAATATAACTTGGGCAAGACACTCTTCACTAAAATCAGATTCTAGCCCAGATAGTTGGGACAGCAGTTGCCTCCTCTGCTGTTCTGATGATCATACTCGGACACAACTTACTATGATACATACATCCACCAATGATGGCACAACGCATCGTCATCTCGATTCCCGGAAGACAATCATGATGTTGGTTTTTCATCATCACTGCGACGACGTCCTGTGCTGAGTGTGTGTGTGTGTGTGTGTGTGTGTGTGTGTGTGTGTGTGTGTGTGTGTGTGTGTGTGTGTGTGTGTGTGTGGTCTGTAATGCACTGGCAAGTTTCTGATAAACAAAACTGCATTGTTAAATAAAAACGAATCAAAATATTGTGTTGGTTTACCAAAGCTGATGGACAAACAAAATGCCAATAAAAAGATCATGGCCCAATGTCAATGACTGTATGAAGTTTAGAAACGTTTCTGGTCCCAGTTCGAGAATCCTTTTGAGACTTACTGCAATGACAATATCTAAAAGATTATACTTATTCCGATTTTTTAAGAAGAACGTAAAATCGTCATTTTTGAATTGGTTGTAAGAGAAATGGACAGACAGGCAGACAGACTGACAGACAGACAGACAGAGACAGAGGAAAGGATAGTTGGAAGTTCAGTGAACCCATGTGGTGATCACTTTCCCCCTCTCCCCCTCTACCTTCCTCAGTTGTTTATAAAGGCGCCAGAAAGCGCACTTCCCGTGTGTGTGTGTGTGTGTGTGTGTGTCACTTGCAAGATATAGATTGTCTCCATGACCTTGGTATGTATTTCTATCATGCAAACCGAGAAAGTTGATACTTTTCCTTTTTCTGGAGGGTAGGGGCGGGAGGTTAACAATTTGGCAATGTTCATCCTGTGCCCTCGAAAATAGCAGCTGTTCACAACCAATAGTCTGCTTTGGCCAACTGGAACGGGTCACATGCCAGGCCCATACTTCTCTCTCTCTCTCTCTCTCTCTGTCTCTCTGTGTCTCTCTCTCTCTGTCTATCTTCATGTAGTATTGTGTAGTGCATGCTATGACTTTGATATATTATTATGTAGTGTGGACCCTGTTTCAGGGCGTGGATTGGATGTAAAAAAAAAAAAAAAAATATTTAAAAAAAGCACGCCAGTGCTTATCTGTTATTCTCAAAAATAAAGAATTTGTCGTGTCTCGTCTCGTCTCGTCGCATCTTGTCTTCTCTCTCTCTCTCTCTCTCTCTCTCTCTCTCTCTCTCTCTCTCTGTCTATCTATCTATCTATCTATCTCTCAAAAGGAGAAATAATATACTCAGACCTAATTAAGTAGAATTAATGTCAAGTCCATGAACATTATGATATTGTGTCATCTATTCAAGTGTTATAATACCCCTTCCCATGCCCACCCCCAGTCCCCTGGTTTTGAATTGTGGTCCATGGCCAAAGTTCAATTAAAACAATTTCGTTCGTTCGTTCGTTCGTTCTCTCTCTTATCACCCCCCACCCCCACCCCACCCGGCCCCCGCCCCCACCCCTCAACCCCACCAACATACCGTCATAAGCCCAATCTCTTTATCAAGTGACAGGCGACAGCACCTCACGCTGCCATGCCAGAGTGGAAACAAAACTAGCTTCGGACACTACAATCCAGGTCACAGTCATGAAGGTTGCTAAGATCAGGGTAAATATTGACACAGTTCTTCTCTCACTCCCGATCTCTTCCCCCAGCCAACCCCCCATTCACCCCTCCCCCGTCCCCCTCCACACACACACACACACACACATACACACCCCACCCCTACTCTCCAAAGTCCTCGCAACACGCGTTCGCGCACGGCAGCGTACGATCAACTCAGCCAATCGAATTGCCGCTCAATCGTTACGTAGTCCCCCCCCCCCCTTCATTTGAATACAGCTGCACACTATCAGATTGTTCAGATACCTGAGAGGAGGTAGGTCGTGACTTTAAAAAAAAATTCTTCTTTTTTTTTTCGTTTTCGTTTTTTTTTAATTTCAGCAGGGTGGCGAGGTGGAGGAAAGGGTTGACAGTGTGGGAGTGCCTTGTCGGGTGTTGGGTGTATGCTATTTGCGTAGCGATAAGATCCAAAAACGGTTTGTATTGCCACTGCTCTCCTTGTTCGCGAAAGAGTGAACAAAAAAGTGGGGCTGACTAAAAGGTAGCAATGAACGGAGGGAGGTGTGGCAGAGTGGTTAAGACGCTCGTCTGCCAGTCCAGAGGGGCTGGGTTCGAATCCCACTCTCGCCCTTTCTCCCAAGTTCGACTGGAAAATCGAACCTGACTCTCAGGATGAAGGTGGCAGAATGGATAAGACATTCATCTCCTTTAGGGTCTGCGTTCAAATCCCGCTCTCGCCCTTCCTCCTAAGTTTGACTGAGCGTGTAGTCATTAGAATGAGACTATAAACCGAGGTCCCATGTGCGGCACGCACTTGGCGCAATGAAAAAGAACCCATGGCAACAAGAGTGTTGTTCTCTGGCAAATTTTTGTTGTAGAAATCCGCTCGGAAAGTTACACAAATATGCATGCATGCACCCAGGTGGAATTTCCTAAACCTACAGATTTTCAATCAGTTATTTTCACAACTGACAGCTAGTACAGAGGGCATTACTTACCTATATTACCTACGAAATTGTTTCGAATTTCCAATGCATAAAAGATATAAATTCCTGGGTTCCTAGTTTTAAGCATGCTGTCACATTTTAGCAATTGTGGTAGAGATTGTATGCTACAAAAGTCCAGGTATTTATCTCTGATTTCGGAATACAAAGGACAAACACAAATTACATGTTCCTCATGTTCCGTGACTGCACATAAGCTGCAAAGTTTATCCTGATTATTGTTGAAAAATGATTTCAAAGTAGCTCCTTTAAGAGGTAATAGTCCTAAGCGTAATTTGACAATACAATCTCTGAAACATTTTATATTCACAAAATCAAAATATCTTTCATTTTCACAGGTAAATTTAAATGTTCTATAGTAATTATACATATTTTTCTGCATTACGGAGATTTCCCATTCTTGTAAGTAAATATCTGTTAGGCGTTGTTTAAGCAAGGAAATAAAAGATTGTTGCAGCCAGACGTGTCCAAACCCTAGGCTAAAGAGTGTATCTTTTATGCGAGAGACCCAACACTTTTTGCCATTGTTGTCTAGAGTAACTAGTATGGTATATGCCTGTTTGGGGAGACGTCTTTTATCCATTTTTATTACTCTTAACCAGTATCTTATACATCTGACTGCACTGTTGAATGGGTAGCGACCTGTCTCTCCATACACAAACTTATTTGGTGTTTTCAGTGGTACATTAAGATATCTTTTAAATGCAAATGTGTGGACTTTCTCAATATTTTCCAGTCTTTGTAATCCCCATACTTCTGAAGCATACAACAGAACAGGCTGAATTTGGGTATCAAAAATTTTAAAGAAACATGCTTTAGTCATTTCACTTAACTTACTTACATACTTAACAAAATCGAAACAAGCTTGTTTGCTTTTGACAGCCAATGCATCTACCCCTTTGCAAACACTCATTTTTGTAGAAAATAATAAAACCCAAATAGTTGTACTCATTTACAACTTCTAGATCATTTCCATCAAGATTCCATTTGTCATATCTACTCAAAAAACCTCCCTTTCTAAAAACCATTACCTTTGTTTTATCTTTCTTAATGTTCAAATGTAGGTCTTTACATGCACTGTTAAGAATATCAAGTTGATTCTGAAGACCTCGTGGTGTGTCTGCAATGAGAACTATGTCATCTGCAAACAACAACAAGAACAGCGGGAGTACATTTGGAAGCAGTTGGATGCCATGAACACCATTAGCTTCTAAGGCAGTTGCAATGTCATTTATGAATATTGAAAATAATACTGGGCTAAGAATGCAGCCTTGTCGCACTCCAACAGGACAGCCAAAAAAAAATCTGTTAGCGTATTGCCCACTCTCACACAAGACACCACAGACTTATAAATGGCAAGGATAGCATTAATGAATTTCCCAGACAACTCATTATTTTTCAATATTTCCATCGTGGGTCCTCGTTGAACAGAGTCAAAGGCCTTCTTTAGATATACAAAACATGCATATAATTTACCACCTCTTTTCGAAAGGCATTTTTCAACAATAGCATTTAAAGTGAAGATATGGTCTACCGTTGAGTAACCTTTTCTAAATCCAGCCTGTGACTCTGACAACTTACTGTTTGCTTCAGTCCATACAACAAGCCTATGGTTTAACACAGACGTATAACATTTACTAATCAGACTAAGCAGCGATACACCCCTATAATTGTCTGGTGAATGTTTATCCCCCCTTTTAAAAATTGGGACGATAACTGCCTTTGTCCACTCTTTAGGATATAAACCTTTCTCAAACAGAACATTAAATAGGTTAGTCAGAAAGTGAATGGCAGTATCGCCAGCTGCTTTCAGCATCTCTGCAAGAACACCATCCACTCCAGGTGCCTTTCCCTTTTTAAGTTTATTTACTGCATTACGGACTTCCTGTACTGAAATCGGATGGTTTAGATCATCGTTAGTATCACTGTCATTTACATCATTGTTATTATCTGAACTGATGTCGTTCTCAGGCCACGTGTCAGAACTGAACAGATTTTTAAAATGGTTAAACCATTCCTCTTCAATTATGTGGGTGCTTGCTGCATTTTTCTTCTTCCCTGAAATCTGTCAAAGCTCTTTCCAAAAGGAAGACGAATCCTTTGTGAAAGAAGAACGTAGTTTAGCCTTTTCCCGATTGTATTTGGACTTCTTTCTAAGCAATGACTTGTATGCTTTACGAGACTCTACAAATGTTGCTGCATCCGAGGGATCTTTCGTTCTTCGAAATAAATGCAAATCAGTCCTAGCTTTTAGCTTTGCTTGAGAGAGACACAGAGAGAGAGAGAGAGAGAGAGCAGGTAGGGGGGGGAGGGAGGGTTTTTGAAAAAGAGTGGTCATGAATGATTTATGTAATTTGTAATATTTTCTTTCGTGTAAAGCGCCCTGAGCTCTTAGAGAGAAAGGGCGCTATATAAATATACACTATTATTATTATTATACTTATTGTTATTGTTATTGTTCTTGTTGTTGTCTCAACTGAACAATAACCATTGATACAGTTAGTATATGGGAAGGGTTTTTTTCAGCATTTCAGTACAGAATTTGCATCTTCAGACTGTGTGAGAGAGCTGCTAAAAAAAAAAAGATAATAAAAAGGTGCTTGGAGAGAAATGCCTGCTTTCATCATGTTCCATGTGTATATTATTTTGTTTATCTGTTTATTTTCACCGTCAGGTCTATGCCTTTGATCTGTCCACAGTCCCTGTCACATTGTTTAACCCTTTCACCGCCAAGCTCGCATTTATGCACAGGCGTGGTAGAGGACCCATGTCACTGAAAGGTGGCCATTCATTGGTCTGTTATCCATAAACCTACTGCTCTTTAATGTTCGGTGGTAGGATAAGGCCATATTTTCTATACATCGGAGGGGGAATCCCCATCTATTCTTAGCCACTGTCTTTTCTGTGTTTATACCACAAGGGAATTTTGTTCTCTAAATTGACTGGCGGTGAAAGGGTTAATATCGGCCTTCTCTGCTGGCACCAGAACATCTACACAGTGATGAGATAATGTTGTACTGGTTGGGGGTTAAAGGGGTGGAAAGGGGGAAACAGAGAAGAAAAAGGATGACGGGCATGAGTAAATGAGCTATTAACATGCATACATATTATATTGTATGAAACAGGTATCGTTTGTATTAATATTGTACTGCGAATATATGCATTCACAAGTTGTGTACCTTGTGTATGGAGAGAGAGTCACCACTTTTACTATTTGTTATGTACTCACAACTATACTTATAGCGATGCACACAGCATTAATTGGAGAACATGAACTTCACAAAAGAAGCATGATTAGATAGGTGTTATTGTGAGATTGAAATATATAGAGACAATGTTGTAAAAAGTAAATACATAAATAAATAAACAGGGAAGGTGAGTTTCCGTCTCCCATGCGTTCTGAGTTTTCACTGTTTTGCAGGACATGATTCCAGATCCAGTTGAGGCCAGTGCCAAAAACGAATTCCATTGTCTACATCTTTGTTGAATTCCCAGTTCCACAACCTTACAAGAATTTATGAATACATAAATAAACAAAAACTATTTATTCATCTGTATATTTAAGAACAGTAAGCAATTAAGAATTCCAAAATTAAAACAGTGCAAAAAAAAAACAACCCAGGTTGGACCGAACCAGTTTAATTCTGAAGAAGAGCAAATGAGACGTCTTTTTCACTTCAGAAAGAAACAGCCAGTTTTTGTTGTTGCTGTTTTTTTTGTGTGTTTTTTTTTGTTTTGTTTTTTGTTGTTGTTTGTGGTTTGTTTGTTTTTTTGTTGTTGTTTTTTTGTTTCTTTCTTTCTTTTATGGACCGATGAATGCGCAGGTCGATCGTTAGAGAGTAGATAATTGGGTTGAGCATTGATCACAACCGTTCAGAACTCGATCTAGAGTTTTGTAAGACGTCGTTTCTTTTTCTTTTCTTTTTTTTTTTTTTACATTATCACACACACACACACACACACACACACACACACACACACACACACATATATATATATATATATAGAGAGAGAGAGAGAGAGAGAGAGAGAGATGTATGCGTGACACAGCACCCATATCTTAGAGGAGGGATCCAGTCTTTATGCGGGAGGGGTGGGGGGGAGGGAAGGAGAGAACAGGGCGACCCGTTGCCACACTTGAGTTATCAAGCAAGACGACTGTGGCTCAGAAGTCGGGAGTGAAAACTGAAATTCAAAACAAGGCAGGTGTTCGCTACACACGCGCGCGCACGCACGCACGCATACACATGCACACACACACACACACACGCATACAAAAACGCACACATTTGTGTATTTGAATGTCTGTGTGCGTGTGTGTCTGTGTGTGTATGTTCGTGCGTGTATGTGTGAGTGTTGTGTGCGTGTCTTTGTGTAGAAAGGAGAGGTGTGTGTGTGTGTGTGTGTGTGTAAACGGATATCTGTAAACACAGACGTGTGGGCACGGGCACACACAAAAAATGATGTGGCTGAGTGGTTAGAACCAGAACCATAGATATATCGAACGCATCAAATTACAGGTTCGAATCCAGATTTGAAAAAGTTAGGGGGGGTTTTCGTCAGTAAGATAAAGAATCTAAGCGATGAAAGGACAGTTCCTTCAAATGAATCGCAGAACGGATTCTTTCATGTGAGACGGTATGTCAAGAATCTCAGCGCAGCATTCATTTCTCGCCCAAGTGCCAGAAGCACCTGTCGATAAAGGAGTTAGTTGTCTGTGTGTTTAGATTGTCACGATGAAATCAACAACACATCCATGCTAAAGAATATGAACAGATAAAGTTTGTTAAAAAGCATTGTCAAGCAGTGTACAGATGCTTCCAGTCGACGTGAATTTGTTATAAACATTTGTCATACACTCATACATACACACGCGCACGCGCGCGCGCTCCCAAGCACGCATGCATGCACACACACCTACGCACGCACACATACTCACGCGTGCACGCACATACACAGAAATATACGCACGATATCATGGAGTGATGAGCAATATAATAAAACACGTACTTGTAATCTGGAGCATCAACTGAAAACAAACAAATCACGAACAGGTAGCACTGTTGTCTTTAATTTGATGTTTGGGATGTCAATCAAGAATTCCAGTTACATGTATTGTGCTATATCCGTAATATCCGAGTTGTATTTTATTGTTTGTATTGTGTTGTATTACTTTGCATTCTATTGCATTGCCTTGCACTGTATTGCACTGCGTTGCATTGACTATATACTATTGTACTGCATTCTATTCTGTGTCGTTCTGTTGTATTGCATTATTGCGTTGGTCTTTTGTTTGTTGCTTTTTTGTTTGTGGTTTTTTTTATAACACATGAATCCAGGCTGCTCTCTTTGGAAGGAAGCTCGTTACCACAATGCGGCACCCACCTACCCCCACCCTATCTCTCTGTCTGTCTGTCTCTCTCCCTCCCCCCTCTCTCTCTCTCTCTCTCCCTCTCTCTCCCTCTCTCTCTCTCTCTCTCTCTCTCTCTCTCTACCAGTGTGTTTGTCTCCAAATCAAAGTGAATCATGCTACAAAATTGTGCAAGCAGTCCTAATTGCTTTATGTCCTTTTACTTGCGCTAAGTGTACGCGGCACAAAGGACCTCGTTTTATCGTTAGATTCGTAAAACTAGCACCCCGTGTAAAACTGAAGATCTCGTGGAGGGGGGCGGGGGGTTGGGGGGAGGCGAGGTGGGGGGAGGAAAGAAGGGGGGGGGGAATCCCCGACCCCCTGTGTGAATCGAGCTCGGGACTGTCGCATTCTAATCAGACGCTTTTTTCACAAGGCTACCATCACAGTGTAACACGCACGTGTATGCGCGCGCGCTTGTGTGTGTGATGAGCACGCGCGAGCTTGTGTGTGTGTGTGTGTGTGTGTGTGTGCATGCGCGTGGTTGCACGTGCGCGTGTATGCAGGAAGGGGAGGAAGGGGGGGGGAGGTCAGGAATCATACGAGCAGGATGTTGCAAAGATGAAGAAGAAAAAAACAAAACAAAGAAGAAGAAAGAAAAAAAAAGATGAAGGAAGTGGGGAGAGGTGTGAAGAGAAAAGAAGGAAAAAAAGGTTTAAGGAGTTCTCTTGTTGGTCGCCCTCTTAGTTTCAAATGTGGGGGTTCCAAAAAAACAAAAACGAAAGAAAGAAAAAAATAATAAAACCAACCAGAACTGGAAATAAGAGATATCGGGAGCAAGCGAGAAGTGTGTGTGTGTGTGTGTGTGTGTGTGTGTGAAAGAGAAAGACGGAGGGAGAGAGAGGAGGAGGAGGGGGGGTGGAGGGGAGAGATGTCATGGCTGAAAGGTAATTGAAGGTGAGAGGACGACTGGGAGAAGGTGGAACGGTTGTGTGTGTGTGTGGGGAGGGGGGGGGGGAGAGGGGGACTGACGTGAAAGGATAAAGAGATTGTTGGCTTGGAGGGTGGTTTGAGTGGGTGGGGGGGGGAGATAAAAGTATCTTCCACCCACCATCACGACCCACTTCTGTTTAGTGGTTGGGGTTTTTTTTGTTGGTTTTTGTTTGTTTGGTTGGTTTTTTGTGTATTTTTGTTGTTGTTTTCATGTTTTATCCCCCACCCCCTCTCTCCCTAGCCACAAGCGAAACGACAACTAGCCACTACCACCACCACCACCCGTAACACTGTCCCCCTAGCCCTCACACCCTCATCTCACCTCACCTCACCTCACCTCACCCACCCACCCGTACTACCTGTCTCAACCTTCACAACAACACAAAAAAAGCCGATGGCAACTTCTTCTTTTTTTCTCTCTGTCTCTCTTTCTTTTTTTCCTTTTTTTTTTTTTTTTTTACACAGGAAGAAAAGGGATAAGAGAGTTGGAGTTGAGAGGCTCCTTTTTTGGGGGGAGTCGGGGGGGGGGGGGGGGAGGGAGTAAAGGGGTGGGAGATCTAGGTTGGGCGGGTAGGAGTGAAAAGGCCGAGCGCGTGTCTGAATACCCCGAATACCCGCCTAGCGCCGGGTGGCACTTGTCTTGCACGAGCGAGAAGCGTGTCACTGCCAAACAACGAGCTGTGCGCGCGCGCCACCCACTGACACTTCACCCACACTGTTTGTTGGGAGAGGGGGGTGGGTGGGTGCGGAGGTGGATGGGTGGTGGAGGAACTATAGAAAGAATATAATATGTATAAAAAAAAATTAAGAATTTTTAATTCGAGATCGTGTGTTATGAAAAAAAAAAAAACCCGGAGTGTGGGGATGAGAGGGGTATTGCTTGAATGCGATAGTTTGAAATGTTTGTAAAGGGGGGAAAAAAAATATATATATATATATATTGTTGTTGTTGTTGTTGAAGAACGCTTGCTTATATGTGTATACGGGGGCGTGCTTGCTTGCAAAAAAAAAAAAAAAGTGCTTTCGGCGTTAGTGTGACAAAATAGTCTTTAAAAAGTCGTCAGGAAATCTCGCTGTATATGCCGCCATTCTCTCTCTCTCTCTCTCTCTCTCTCTCTCTAACACACACAATCATATATATATATCTTTTATTTTATTTATATATGTTTCATATATCTTGAATGTATATTTTGTTTTGTTATCTCCCGATAATGTGACTGTGTGTGAGAGACAGTTTGTCAACATAGTGTTTAAGTATAGTTCGCTCAAATTTGCACGTATTTTAATTGGAGTTTTTGTGTGTGTTTTTTTGTTGTTGCTGTTGGTTGTTGGGTTTTTTTTGTTGTTGTTTTTTCAAAATGTGTTGCACTTGATCAAATTTCATAACCCCTTCAAATGGGGCATTGGCCTTGTATGGAATAAAATTCCTATTCCAATTCCCTCTCTGTCTCTATGTCTGCCCCAATGCATTTAAATTGTCACTGTTGTTTGCAGATGTGAAGACATGCATTCCACTCTCTCTGTTCTTGTCCAAAGCTTTCACCCATAGAAACAAGTCTATCTTTGGTTAATGACGCATGATTACATACCAATCTGCCCATCTATCTTTTGTCTTTTTCTTCTTCTTTCTGTCCCTCTCTCCCCCTCTCTCTCTCTCTCTCTCTGTCTTACTCTGTCCTTTCTCTCTTTTCTACCCTTTGTTTGCTTTACATATATTGGCGCATATATCTTTATAATGGATGTTAACACGGAAGCCCCCCCACCCCCGCCCCCCACCCCCCTTACCCCTGTTGTCACGAGCAGAAAGGCCTAAACAATAAACTATTCAGACTTCAGACTTCTCTTCCTCTCTCTCTCTCTCTCCACTCTCTTCCCCCTCACTCACTCTCACTCTCTGTATATATCGGTCTCTTTCATATGTCCATCTAAAATCTGATTGTTGTCATCGCGTTCTTCTGGGCCAGTGGACATAACTCGTGCATTCACATGTTCACGGGAGTGGGATTTTACGTGTATAACTTTGGTTTCTTTTCTTTCTTTTTTTTCTTTGTTTCGTTTTATTTTATTTTTATTTTATTTTTTTTAATTTTTTGTTGGGCTGTTTTTTTATGTGTTGTGTTGGTTTTTTTCCAGTCATTTAGGCAGCGATACTAAGTTTTCGCGAGTACGTGCTCCAGTTTGTGTGGAGCTGAAAGGCGCATGTCTGTTTGAGGACCACTTGAAACGTTACATTAAGTAAAGAATGAAATTGTGAATCTTCCGCCTGTAAGTCAAGACATCAAGCAAGTTAACAGACCCTACATTTCCTCTGTATGTTTGTTATGATTCAAAGAGAGTTAAAGACCGAAAGTTGTGAATCTTCAGCTGGAAGTCAAGACTCTAAGCACGTCTACAGGGTCCACATTTCCTCTGTCTGGGTGTTGTGATTCAAAGAGAATTACAGTCCGAAAGTTGTGAATCTTCTGGTGGAAGTCAAGACTCCAAGCAAGTAAACAGAATCCATCTTTTCTCTGTTTGTTATGATTCAAAGAGAGTTAAAGACCGAAAGTTGTGAATCTTCAGCTGGAAGTCAAGACTACAAGCAAGTAAGCAAGAGTCTACCTTCTGGGCGTGGTTCAAAGAGAGGTTTTGAGCCAGCTCTTGTCTTCATTGCAGTCAGCGCCACCGAACTGTCTTCATGACCATACAGGAACCGACCGAACACATGACAACGTAATCATCGACTCACCACTTGTTATCTCTTCTGTATGACTGTGCGGGAGCACGTCTATGTTTCAACTGGTCTATATTCCTCCAGGCGTAGGTACCTTCAATTGTCCTAAAACTCATTTGGCCAAGAGAATGGGAGTGTAACTTGGGCAAGACACTCTCCAATATATCGAATTAAAGCCCGGATAGTCATACCGACTCTGCTGTTCTAATGGACATAGTCGAACACGACGGACTATCATCATACATACATTCAAGTACCCTCAGGTCTAGATTTCCCCAGGTTTATGTTCCCCAAGGTCTATACCTACCCTTCCGATTTTCCGTAGGTCCATATTCCCCAAAATGCAGCAGGGCAGCACACAACTTTGAGGTACAAAGACCATAGGGATCAAGAACAGGAATACAGTAAACTTGGGGGACTATCGCCCTGGCTGAATTATTTGAGTACGATAGACCTGCATGAACATAGGGGTGGCATCTAAATGTACACGCGAAGGGGTTTCAGGTAGCAGTTGCTCGGGACGGGGTAAATAAACAAAACGGTAATACACATAAAATCGTTGCATGCCTATGTGAGTGTGTATGTGTGCATGCCCGAAATCTGAGTGAATGACACAGGAAACGAATGATGAGCGCCCAATGGCAGCCGTCAGTCGGCTCTGCCCAGGTAGGCAGCCTGTTGTGCAAATGACCCCGTGTTTGTGAAGCGCTTTGAACTTCGTCTCCCGACCGAGGATAGACGCTATATACGTATCCATGTCAGGACATGTGTAGACCTACGAGAGAGGGTAAAAGCACCCACCACCCTTTGTCAACCAGAAGCCACTGGTTGGATGCCACCACTCACGGCTCACATCCACAGAAGTTCGTCGACCACTTCCATTTCACAAAAGCGTGATCAAAGTCACATGACAGGATACTGTTTTTTTTGTGTTTTTTTCAAACGATCATAACCGGGATGACACATAGACACATGGGTGCGCTCGCACGCACGCACACACGCACACACACACACACACACACACACACACACACACACACACATTTAACACAACAAAACACATATCACACACACACACACACACACACACACACACACACACACACACACACACACACACACATAGGATAAACCAGCGCGAAACAGAGAGAGGGATATTAAATGACTAAATTAGTGAATGAATGGTTTATCCATTCTGGTCTTTGTCCCTCAAGACAGACACATGGAGGGTGTACAGAAAGGGAAAGGTGGGTAGACAGACTGACAGACAGACAGACAGAGAGAGAGAGAGAGAGCGTAAACTCTACCATTTGAATGCATTCAATGAACAACGTTTTTCAATAATAGGGGTGGCGGGGGAAGGGAAAGTTCACGCACCGATCGTAAATTCGCCGCTTCACATGAAGGTACTCACCAAACCCTTCCTTCAAAGAAAACTAAATTGAAAATATGGCACGGGCAAAAGGGAGAGATTGACATAAGCTTACAGTTGGGCCAACAGCAAAGTGGGAACTGCATGGTCAATAGTTTCTCCACTGCAATGGGAATTCGTTTTAAAAGCTTAGTCTTTGTGTGAAGAACCATGACCCTTTCGAACTGGGAGGCAAGATTGCACTGGATCTTAGTACTGGAGCCTTGGGGACTAGCTTGTCTTTCGGGGCCCATCCGAACGCTGACTGTCCTAAAGCCTTCTTGGCCGAGAGACCGGGGATGTAACCATGGAGAATGTCTATGTTCCTTGAGAATGTCTATGTTCCCTGAGGTAGTGTCACCCAAGTCTATGTCCCCCCTGGTCTGTAAATGTTTTCTGTGAATGTTTAATCATACATACAGTTTGGGGCACTGGTCAGCAGTAGTCAGTGGTCAGCGATGATCAGTTGACAAATGATGCACAAACGTGACAATGCAACGCAATCTGAAAATGTTTGCGTCGTGGTACGTTGTGGTTATCAGTGGCAAGAAATGGTCAGTAATGGCCAACAGTAGTCAACAGTGGTCAGCTAATGGTCAACCCCTGCCAAGACATCCCAACACTGCATAACCGTCACAATTTCATGCTAGTTCAACTGATGATTGTGGTCAGTAATGGTCAAGAAGCCATAATAATGGACAGATGTGACAACGCAATCAGAACAATTTGGGTCGTGGTCAGTAGTGGTCAGCAGTAGTCCTAGATGCGGGGGAACATAGACCTGGGGGATCATAGACTAGGAGGAACTTGGACCTGTAGGAATATAGAACTGGGCGAACTTAGACCTGGTTTAAAGAAGATTTTAGAGAACATAAACCTGGGGGAACTTGGACCTTGGGGAATGTAGACCTGGGCGAACTTACACCTGATTGAAATGAAAATTGGGATGAACACAGTTTTCGGGGGAACATACAGCTGACCTCAGACATTCTCCATTTGAATCATATTCTTGCCCAGATAGTCGGGACAGCAGTTGCCTCCTCTGCCAATCTGATGATCATAGATGGACATGAATGAATATCATATACATATGAACATCTCTCTCTCTCTCTCTCTCTCTCTCTCTCTATATATATATATATATATATATATATATATATATGTATGTGTGTGTGTGTGTGTGTGTGTGTGTGTGTGTGTGTGTAAGATAGGTAGTCGTACATATTGTCCTTGAACATCTAGACGTGCCTCTCCCCAAATTGACGGGCGCAATAGCCGAATGGTTAAAGCGTCGGACTTTCAAACTGAGGGTCCCGGGTTCGAATCTCGGTGACGGCACCTGGTGGGTAAATGGTGGAGATTTTTCCGATCTCCAACGTCAACATATGTGCAGACCTGCTTGTGCCTGAACCCCCTTCTTGTGTATATGCACGCAGAAGATCAAATACGCACGTTAAAGATCCTGTAATCCATGTCAGCGTTCGGTGGGTTATGGAAACAAGAACATACTCAACATGCCCACCCCCGAAAACGTAGTATGGCTGCCTACATGGCGGGGTAGTAAAGAAAAGGGTTATACACGTGAAATCTTACATGTCTGCCTGAGTGTGCATGTGTTGTTGCCTGAAACTTGATTGAATGACAGAGGAAACGAATGATGAGCACCCAATGGCAGCCGTCAATCGGCTCTACCCAGGTAGTCAGCCTGTTGTGCAAATGACCCCGTGTTTGTAAAGCGCTTAGAGCTTGGTCTCCGACCGAGGATTGGTGCTATGTAAGTATCCATATCAATCAATCAATCAATCTATGCAGATATACGCGCGCGCGATGTGTGTGTGTGTGTGTGTGTGTGTGTGTGTGTGTAAAGCAGCGAGAACTGATAACAATTTAAGATGCATATCTATATATATATATATATATATTTTTTTTTTTTTTTTTTTTTTTTTTTTTTATAGAAAGCACCTGAACTTAAACGTACACACTGTGTTACCGAGGTCATTACTCTCCCTCCATTTTCACCTCAGAGCAGAACAGCGCGTGCGCGCATAATGATTATATTTGGACAAGAAGAAATATAGGACGAGCTTCCGGTTATGAAAAGGGCAACGCTGTCAGTGTATAATATAAATCTTTTTTTTCTCTCTCTCTCTCTTCTTCTTCTTCTTCTTTTTTCTTTCAAAACTTTCGAGGGCAAACGCAGTCTGAGGTTTGTACTAGAGAGGGGACAGCTGAATAGGGGACGGTGGGAGGCTGGGGTAGGGGGTGGGGCGGCGGGGTGAGAGGGGGTGGGCGGGGTTAGAATATGCCACAGTGGTAGGGGGGAAAAGAAAATTGTGGTATCTGAAAAGGGGATGGGGGCGTTTTTTTGGGGGGAGGGATGAAAGTGCGCTATGTGTAGTCAACCTTAGCCCTTACGTTTTCTCGCAATAACTGTTTTATGTGGTGTGTTTCTCTTTTTTTTCTTTTTTTTTTTGTGTTTGTTTGGTTGGTGGGGGGTTGTTTGTGTTTTTTTTTGTTTGTTGTTGGGTTGTTTTTTTTACTTACTCGTTGCTCCTTTGTGCACGCACAACGGAGTGCATATTCCCGCCAAACTCGCTGGCAATAATTGCAACGTGCTTTGAAAAACGCGTGTGCAAATCACACGTGTACTGGCGTTGGCACCAGCACGTGCAGGGGTTAAAACGGCAAGGTCTCTCTCTCTCTTTCTCTCACACACACACACACACACACACACATATATATATATATATATATATATATATATATATATATATATATATATATACAAAGAGAGAGAGGGGGGGATAAATTGATTGACATAGGGGAGATATGTAATAGATAGATAGATAGAAAGACGATGCCAGACATTGTGATTCTAACCCTCCGCCTCACCCTCTCCAACACACACACACACACACACACACACACACACACACACACATTTGTAATGACAATGACAACACAACAAAGCATACTCTGTACAGGCTGCAGCTCACACAGAAGCACACGCATGCATCGTAGGACGCATGTAGCAGTCAAAACGCTCTATGTTGCGAGGTCCTCAGCCAACGACCCATTTAAGTATTGTGCATGCATCTTTGTCATGGATGCTTATCTTATCCTTCCAACCAAAAAACCACGCAGGTTCATAATGATCGAGCGGTGAAACTGATCTTTACAAAATGCACCACTAAGATGTTCACACATATACTGTTCTCTGAGCCAGCAGAACTTATGGAATGAATGATAACTAAAAGCAAAACGAAAGAAACGTTTCCCCAGTGTTAGAGTATGGGTGCACAAACGGCGGAGGGGGCGGGGTGCGGGGGTGGTGGTCGGTCATCCACGTAAAAGACTACTCGTGAATCAAATCAAATTATGGTGCTTAGAGCCTCGCCAACCACTAAGGCCGTCTCAAGGCTATCGCCACGTTAATACCTACTGCAAGGGTAAAAAAATAAAAAATAAAAAAAATAACCCAATAAAAACAAGTCACCGCTTTAAGCTTTCCACTGAAAGTTTAAAAAAAAAACTTCCATAGTTTAAAACCTTCAAATCTAATTAAAATTGAAAATGTTCACTTCTTTCAAGAAGTCCATCAGCGTCCACGGAGGGACATCACGAAACAAAGTCTTCAGAGAAACCGCCGTGTAATGTCTGTGTCTAACGTCATGCAGATCCCAACAGTCAAGGAGCACGTGTTTCACAGTGAGAGGCTCATCACAGGGAATACATCGAGGGGCCTCTTCCCCCTCTACTCGTGAATACACGTAAACGTAAGGAGTGGCAGCCCAGTACCTAAGAAGAGGAAGAAGTCGACGAAGAAGAAGAAGAAGAAAACGTCGTTGAGATATTCATACTCACACTCGTTGCGGAGACAGCTTTTGTTCGACGACCCTTTGACTGACCATAGATTTTTATCTCACCGGCTAAAGACTGTCGCGGGACACGTGAATTACTGCGTCGAGAATGAATCGATAATGGCAAGACCTTTATGTGACGCTGTCAAGTATTCAGACCAAAATATCGGAGGATTAAAAGAGGGAGAGAGAAAGGGACAGAGAGAGAAAGAGAGAGAGAGATGTTGAAATGGGGTCAGCTCCATGTTTCCCCAGGGGTATGTCCCCCATATTTTCTTTCAGCCAGGTCTAAGCTTTCCCAGGTCTATGTCCCTCCAGGTCTATAATCCCCTAGGTCTAGAACCACTGCTGACCACTATTGACCACAACCCAAAAGTGCTCACACTGCGTTATTTTGTTACGTCTGTCTATCATCATGTCGTAGCAAGTGTTGGACAACTGCTTGACCACTACTGACCATTGTTGTACGCTATCAGAGTTCAACGTGTATCATTTTGTAACGGTTGTGCAATATTGGGACGTATTGGCAGGGTCTGACCATTAGCTGACCACTGTTGATTACTGTTGGCCATTACTGACCATTTTTTGTCACGTCTGACATCACTGACCACTACTGATCACAGTGCAAAAATCATCTGAGTGCGTTGTATCACGTTTGCGTATTATTATTATGACCTGACCACTACAGACCACCACTGATCACTGTACACTGCCGATCACTGACCACTGCTGACCAGTACCCAAAAGTATATGTATGATTAAACATACATAGACCTAGAGGAATATAGACATAAGGGAAGTCAGACCTGCGGGAACATAGACCTTGGGGAACACAGCATGCTGCAATTGAAATTTGGTATTCATGTAAAATTTATCTGAAATCACACACACACACACACACACACACACACACACACACACACACGCACGCACGCACGCACGCACGCACACACAGAGATGTGTGTATGTGTGTGTGTGTGTGTGTGTGTGCGTGTGTGTGTGTGTGTGTGTGTGTGTGCTGCGTCTGACGAGCCTCATTCAGGGCCCGTAACCCAAGTCTGGTCAGGCATAACAAATGGCCCTCTCCAATAGACAGAAGTCAATGACGCCTCCCCTCCTCCCCTTAGCAACTGCCTTTGAAGGGCTGAAATACTACCCAGCTCTTCAGGTCCTCTTTTTGTCATTTCAAAGACATCTTTGTAAAGTTGATTTTTTTTTTTAAAGATTTGAAAAAAAAATTGCTCACCTGCACTTGTTTACATCAACTACTCATACACACACACACACACACACACACACACACACACACACACACACACACACACACATACACACACACACACACACACACACACACACACACACACAGAGGAATATAGACTGTTTACATGCCCAAGTATTTTGCGCCCAGAAGAACGGGCACTGCCCTTCATAGTGTTTACCACTTAACTTAAAACGTCTCAGTACAGCATCCCAGCAAGCCCATCGTAGATAACAAAACTGAGTAAAGAAAAAAAAACATGGAAAGGGATGAGGGTCGGAACAGTATGGCTACTTCAGGGAAACTGCACTAGAGCATGTCTATGTTCCCCCGGGTCTAAGAGACCCCAGGTCTGTTTTGCCCCAGGTGTATGTTTCCTCGGCTGTACGTTTCTCCCAGGTCTATGTTCCCCCAAAAGGTCTATAACGTTCCTTAAAATGTAAGTTTCCCCATTTGTGTGCTTCCCCTGGTCTTTAACTTCCCGGACGTCTAGGTTCCCCTAGGGCTAAGTTCTCCCAAGCCTATATTCCCCGGGTCTATTTTCCTCAAGGTCTAAATCCACCCCCAGGTGCACGCTCCCACATGTCTATAATCCCCCAGCTGTATGCTCCCCAGGTCTATATGCTCCCCAACAGAAGCCGATGCCAGTGAAGTCTTGCTTCTGTTTGAATGATTGCTCCTCCAAGTCTGAGTTACCACAGGTAGACCTGGGCAAACACATCGATGGTCCCAACTTTACTGGTGACTGACACAGGCGAGAAGAAAGAACTAGCTGATCAAACCGAACGAAGGGAAAAAAAACAAACAAGTGTAATCTGTAAGTAAAAACATTAAATTGAAAAAAAAAAAAAAATGCAGGGGAACATTTCCCAGAGCATATTTTCTGGAAGGTGGCGACATTGTTCAAAACTGAACGATGGACCGACTACACCTTCCATCCACCCCCACCCCACTCACACCCCCACCCTCCAACGCCCAGCATCTTAAAGATTACACTTGGGGACGAATGCCAAAACTATGCAGAAGATGAAATAATTTTGATATAAGACTCGACCAGCGGAGAGGGTTTCTGCAATGGCTTCAGGCATCTACCTTTAACAAACAAACAAAACTGACTCTGAAATTTTGAAACTGAAACCTTGGGGTTTTTTGTCTCTCACTCTGCGTGCCTCCGCTAAGCAGGAACAGAAGCGTGTGGGTTTGTGGTCATAGCTCAGCAAATGTTGCGAACTGTACATGGATTTCCCCTGCGGATTTGCCACACCCCCTCTCACCCTCAACGCGTACCAGTACGCGCGCGCGCGCGCGCACACACACACACACACACACACACACACACACACACACACCGCGCGCGTCACGCATGTCTAACCCGTATCTTACCTGTTCAAGTTGCGAAACCAGAAAGAGGAGGCTGGGTAGTGGGGTGGGGAAGCGTGTGGGAGGATGTGGCGCCAAGAATGCACCGCCTTCTCGTGTCGTTCTTCTTCAGGTGGTATTTACACAACCCCTGTCATGGGGGAAGAAAGACTGGGAAAAAAGAAAAGAAAGACTAGAAAGAGATAAAGAACAGAAAGACAGAAAAGAAAGAAACAGAGGAGAAAGAGACAGAGAGGTGGGAGAGAGAGAGAGAGAGAGAGAGAGAGAGAGAGAGAGAGAGAGAGAATGGGATGGCAACGATAGAAGGTAGCTGTTAAGGGCAGGATCCACCACTTCTATAACGTCCAATTTTCTTGTGAACAAGCGAGGCGACGAAAAAGGGGGTGGTGTGCGTGTCAGAAATGGAGAGAAAACCTGGCACGACCCAATCCCAGCGGCCCGGAAGCTCTACGGAGGACTGCCGTCTTCGTCGAGGAGACGGAGGAATCCATCTGATAAATGACGAACGAGACAACAAGAAATGGAGTAGGTGGAAAGGGGTGGAAGAATAGAAGGGGGAATAGAGAAGAAACAATTGAAAAGAGGAAAGGACGAAAAAAGAGATGAAGTTGGAAAGGGAGGTGGAAGGGGTGGGGGGGGGGGTAATGGGTGGGTGGGATCGGTTGAAGGGAAAAGGGGATGAAGAGGGTTGACAGATCAGTTTCACAACCTTTTTTCTCCTTTCTTTCTTTCTTTTTCCCCCCTTTTTTTCTTAATATTTTAGATCCTGCATAACTCAATGGTGACAAGGTGTCTGGTTTGTATTCCCTGCGTTGTAAATCGATTCCCTGGCGGTACGGCACTATAATTATTAGTGTTCTCAATGCCTTAAATGTCTGGTGCTGTTCGTTCTGTCCATTTATTATTATTGTGTTACTTTCGTTGTATAATGTCACAATATACGTGTGTGTGGGGGTTTTTTCTGTGTGAAATTTCGGCTGCTCTGCCCGAAGAGAGGGCGTTGCTGCAATGCAGCTTCTTTTTTTCTGTCTGCAAATTATTGTATCAAAGTGGGGGGATGGGTGGGTGGGTGGATGTGTGTGTAGTGGGGGTTACGGATTTTTTTTCCCCTTGCGATTGCTGTACTTGGTGTGGGACGTTCAGTTTGTCGTCTGGTCCGAAAAAAAAAAAGAAAAAACCGACAAGAAAACACACACACACACACACATACACACACACACACACACACACACACACACACACCAAAAAAAAAAAAAAAAAAAAAAAAAAAAAAACCCTAGCACCAGGCCTCCTCTCAAGGACTAATGGGCAGAGGGGATTTTTTTTCTTTTCAAATCCCGCTTCCTGTGGGACTTGTCTCATGGACACCTTGTTTCATAATCGGGAGCAAAACTCACAGGATGTTGATCATTAGCGCTCTGGACCCCCTGCGCTGAAGAGGTAGAGCGCATTATAAATGCTCATTCTTATCATGATCATCAGTATTACTATATTCATTATCGTTATCATCATCATCATCATCCTCGTCATTATCATCGTCGTTAGTTATAAGACCACCGCTCCACCTCTCTGTTCTCTTGTCGTGCTTCCTTTCGATTTGACTCCGTTATCTTGGTTTAAATATTTTTTTTAATATCAAGAAACAAGGTGAAATACAGCGTTCAATTAAGAAAACTTGAGCAACAACAAGCCTGAGCTTATATCGTGCTCGTTTATATGTAACAAGCAATACACAAACGCAATGGCGAAAATACACGCATTATTTGATAATGAAAAGACAGTTGAAGTGCAAGACACAACTAAACTAAACAAGAAAAACAACAACAACAACAAAAAACGTAAAAAAAAACAAACCCAAACTGCTATTACCGCAACTACCACTGATAACAACAACAATAATAATATTAATGGTAATATTAATACTAACATAGTAACAACAATAATAATACACTGGAAAGTGAACATCACTCCATTATCTTCTGTCTCGCCAGAATGATGTGGGTGTAATACTACTATCTGGGCAGTTTTGACATCTCCAAGCGCAGATGTGGATGGGAACTTCTTAAAGAAATACAAATACAAATACAAAAGGGTTGTTCCTGGCAAAATTCTGTAGAAAAATCCACTTCGATAGGAAAAACAAATAAAAAAACTGCACGCAGGAAAAATACAAAAATAAATGGGTGGCACTGTAGTATATCGACGCGCTCTCCATGGGGAGAGCAGCCTGAATTTCACACAGAGAAATCTGTTGTGATAAAAAGAAATACAAATACAAATGTTGGGACATCCGGACTCAGTCAGGACGTGGGTTCCAAGACATGGTCGTAGACGAAATTCTTCAAGTTACTTTGTGTACATTGGGAAGTGGTTTTCAACTCGATATTTTTGACTGCGATCCAGCGTACATGCTGTACAGTTTTATTGCCTTATTATCATTATGCAATTTATGAGGCTTGAAGGTTAGAATATTTTGCAGGTCGTGTCTTACAGTGTACGCTCAACTTCGTTTCGCATAATATGCTGCTGCAACGTTTTGGACGGTGTATATAATACCTGTTTTATATCCGAACGCACATAGTGAGCTCTTTTGCGCGACAGTTGTGTGCGATGATGCACGTAACTGGCAAACAAAGACATGCATCTGCGGACGTTTTCGCTCGTGTGTGGAGGTATCAACCGTAAGTAATGCAAGACGACATTTTGATAACTAAAGAGCCACATAAAAGAGGCGCACACAGTGATTGAAAAGATTTCACTTATTTACTTATTTATTTATTTATTTGTTTCTTTGTTCGTTTATCAAGACATCTTGTTATTGCGCATACTCTTGAAACTCTATGCGCTTTAAAATAGCACGAAAAGCATTCACACAACACAAACATAAACATATAGTTAGAAACATAGATGAAAATGTTTTACTCAGATGGCCAGTGGTTCGTTTTGAAAGGGGTATGAATAACGAAACGATTACGTCACGAATATCATAAGTACTTGAAGAGCACTAAAAAATAAAAAATAAAAATAAAAAATTATTTTCCATTCAAACAGTAGACCATGCTACTGTTCTGTCATTGAACAGAACAGTTGCACTTTTAAGGCTCTTATATATACATATGTCGTAGGGAGGGTGGTATTGTGTCTGTTGTTGGGTGGTTGTTTTTTCGTTGTTGAAAGAAATAAAACAACAACAAAAAACAACCAGAGTGTCTCTCTCCTGCAGTTAATAAAGTATCTCCAGGCGACAACGACCCCTCACTCATCACTCCACTGGCGACACCAGTACCGCTACCGCCCGTAACCCTCCTATCCTCATCATCACCAACCACACCTCCGTGTTCTTAATGAAACACGTCCCAAGGGCTTCCCCCCGCCTCAAACGCTCTCAAACCAAGCGCACTCCCACCGAAAAAGCTCGGACACACACACAAAAAGCGTCCCTTAACACACGCCTCACGGCACCCCCCCACGATTAACTCTTTCACAGCGGTCAACGGCGCTAATTTCTGGACGCCCATGGACAGTTACCGTCGGATCAAAAGGTTTTTCGTCCGCGATTCGTTCTATCCTTGAGAACGGTGGTTGGCTAGTGGCTAGCTGGCCTTGGTTTAGCCTGCAGGCGGTTTCGTGTTGATTCGTGTTCGTAGCGTCTGTCGATCTGGCGGTATAATTAAACACCTGTTATGGTCAACCCGAGTTTGTGGTGGGGGTTATGATGAAGGGTGGTGGACAGTGTGAGGGGAGATTGGGGAGGGGGAGGGGGGTATGCGGTGTGGCATGGGTCAAGGCCAAGTTTCCAACGTGTCGAAATTACTTTTGAACGGAAAGAAAGGCTACGGTTTTTGAAGTCACATTTTATATATTGCTAAAGTTTCTATGCTCATAGTGGACAATAACATGCGATTTCGAGGAAAAAATAGAGCTGATACCAAAAGGAAAGGAAATCTAATATTGAAGATCACGTGTTTTCCTGTGGACATTTACTATGTAATATGTTTTTCTTTAACCGCTTGTTCTTCAAAAATGTTTAACGTCCCCCCCCCAAACCTCCCACCATGCCCCCACTACCTGCTCCCCTCTCACATCCACACACACAAACACTTCTCTCCATGACAGTCAGCACCCCTATCCTCATCACAGAGGGCCAATTCACCCAACATCAACTCCAGTTTCTATAGCAGTCGTCCGTTGAATACCGCATTACGCCTCTATCCAGCGAAAGGAACTCAGCACAGTACACACCCAGTCCTCTTTCCCCTTGTTGCCGCCACAATGACCAGAATGACCAAGACTGGTCCTGTGCGATGAATGATGACTCCACTGACCACAGACCCCAACGCTTTTCAGTGGCGTCACACATGAAGGTCCTGTCCACCGCAAACCGGACAGCGTCGTTGGATGACCACGACCACGGAGGATGTTTCATTTCACCTGTTGATGCTTGTTTCTCACCATCAGTGGCTCCCTGTTGAGCTGTGTGACAATGTGAAAGTAAAGGGTCCCGTGGCGTGTTTGAAACTGCATTTGGCGTGGTTTGAAGTGACTGACTGAATAATGGAAAACAGGCACAGAAAGAGAGACGGGGAGACCGACTGAAACACAAAGACACGGAGCAAGAAGCAGAGACAGAGACAGATAAAGAGACAGAGAGAGACACAGGAAGAGAGACAACGAGAAAGAGAGAGAAACGCCGGATGTTTGAGCAGAAGGTACCATCCATGTGGAATGAGTCTGAAATTGCATTTGGCGTGGGTTGTAGTGACTGACTGAATGATGGTAAACAGGCACAGAAAAAGAGACGGAGAGACAGACAGACAAACAAAGAGGGAGAAAAACAGAGACAGCCAAAGACACAGAGAAACACAGAAAGAGAGAGGTAAACTCCGGATGTTTGAGCAGAAGGTACCATCCATGGGGCATGGGTCTGAAAGAGCAGAGAGAAAACTGTTGTTTTGTGAATCCTTCCCAACGTCCATGAAGAGAAAATTCCTAACTGCAATGCTGTACTTGTTTACAAGTATATATTATTTCGTCCCTAATGTACCCACTATCCTCTCCACATCAACGAAACATCATCGCAAAAAAGGCTCATACAACACAGACAATAATCACAGTATGTCGTCCTCTTCTTTTCAAACCCATGTGAAACCACACACATACAAAAAAAAATCTGACCTTGACATGTTATATCCAATGACAGACGCTATTCTCTCTCTCCCTCCCTCTCCCTCTCTCCAAGAGTGTCGCACATGTCAGGCACGCGCCAACCAGTGTCGTCAGTTTACAGAGTTCACTGCCCTTTAATCTGCATACTTGCGTTCTCGCGTAAAGTGGTTCCCTGCTGAATATTTAAGTGGCTGTAGAAACATGAGTCCTGTAGCCATGGTCTTTGTGAAAAAGTGACTGAAACGATTCTGGAAAGAAGACAGACAAAGGCTTAGTGTGTGGCTACAAGTTATCATCCACAGTGGTACGGTACGCGAGGGGAAATTGAAGAAAGGGAACTTTTTTTTTTTTTTTTATTCAATTCTTGCCGAACTAACCAGTCATATACTCAGGAAGATTAGCCATCAAAGAAAATGAACGTTCCCACAGACAAGACTTTGCTTTATGCTCGCACAGGGGCCTCATAGACCCTGGGGGAACTTAGACCTTGCTTCACTCGCACATCCTTCTTTATCAAAAAACAATTATTGGTCATTGCTTCAAGGTCTGTGGTAAATAAGGCCCACGGAAACTGCACGAGGATACCAGCACACTGGACAAACATTATGTCTATTTCGGGACACGCACATTCAAAAAACACATTATTACATACAGCTCCAAAAGTCATGGAAGAGGTAACGTTTTCATAAAACACTGTTCTAAAAGATATTAATCAGAAGAGGATTCGGATAAAACAAGACAACGGGCATGGACAGACAATCTAATCACCTTTGAAGTTTTCACGAGCAACAGAAGCTACCACCTCGGATTCGTCTGTGCAGTCCTGTAGATGCAATGATATTTTGTCTGATTCAAACAGAAAATATGCAGACATGTGGCTTCATGGATAGAGCACTGTTTTGTTGTTGTTTTTTTCTTTTATTGGGGGGGAGGAGGAGGCGGGGGTGGGGGGGTGGGGATAATCAGCTTCTGTCAGAAAAACAATACAATTTTGGACGAGTTCAAACCCATTTCCAGGATATGAAACTGCAATGCAGTGACACCCACAAACATACAATGACTAAAGTTTGGAACAGAGTAAATCAGATCAGCTGAGCAAACTTTCATCGGTGACCTTGTAGAATATGTAAGCTCTTTGAAGTACAAACAAGGCAGATGTGGTGTAGTGTTTATAATCATAGTTTTGCGCCCAGTTTGACGCCCCCTTGAAACTTAAACTGATACCAGATATGCAACCTCCAAAAATAGCCACTTACAAAATATACATCATGTGACTGCAGCCATTATGACTAGTCCATACGTTATATCACATGAACGGAGCGAATCTTTTCTTGTATAATATACTCCGGTCGGTTTTGACAGGAAATGTTGATGGAAGTCGAAGAGATCTCAAAACAGACCTCCAAGGGAGCTAAATCAGTGCTTTTTCTCCACATCCTACCCACGAAAACTCTCTCTCACACCCCTCACTACCACCCCTTTCTCAAAGACTGGGCGATGCATATATCTGGACTCCCTCAAACCCGCTTTGACAATTTGTGACGTCTGTTTGCTCGTGTTGATCTTTTCTTCTTTTTCTTCTTGTTTTCGTTTGTTGCTTTTAAAAGACCGTTCCCATTGACAGTTAGCAGTTTCTTCTGCTTAACGGGAGTGAATGTGTGTCAATGGTAGAACGTTCGTCTAGCCACTCCCTCTCTCTCTCTTAAAGGTTGGGTATTTATTTGATATAAATAATAATAATGATAATAATTTACTTTTTTTTAAAGAAGGAATTAGCCAATCCCTCATTTTGAAGCAGATCCGCATCGAACTGCACTGTCCCTGTCGAGTTACCCATGAGGAGAACGCATCAATAACAACAACAAAAATAAAGACAAAAAAAGGAGAAGAAAAAAAGCACAGGATGCGGCAGCCCAACTGCCCTTCACACTTTTAAAAGTTAATTTATTGTTGCTGGGTTTTTTTGTTGTTGTTGTTGTTTGTTTGTTTGTGTGTTTTGTTTTTTGTTGTTGCTGTTGTTGTTTTCAGACCCAATCCACCATCCCTTCGATTTTTTTTCTACTCTGTCGCTGTCATTCTAATTTCCTGCGCATATAAACCTCATGCATGCAGGCAGCCAGGACAGAAGACCGAGAAGACACGGTTGCTGTCGACTATATAGCCCACAGTGCGGACACGCTTTATTAACGCGGCTTCCTGTTGCACACGTGTGCTCTGTCCTACAGAACAATGGTCTGCAGCTGCATGAGCGGTCCCCACCCCCACCCACCCTACCACCTCACCGCGTACCTCTTCCTCCGTCCCTTCAACCCTTTCCCCTCCCTTGGTCCACCCGCACCCACTCCCCACCACACCCACCCACCCTTTCCTTCCCTTCTCTTCCCTTCCTGTCCACCCCGTCCCCACTACACCGCAGCTTTGTTGGTGTCCATCCTTTGTCTGTGTCCTCTCGACTGTTCTACGCTAGGCTTGCGCGACACGTGCACCCCCACCTCCACACCCCCACCCCACCCACCCGGACCGAACATCTGCCAATGTTGCCTGACAGCATGCCATTTTTAGATACCTCCAGCCCCACAGCTCTCCCCCCCATCCACCACCCTACCCCCACCCCACCCCCTCACTCACCACCCCCCCGTCCCCCCCCCGCCCCCCCCCCCCCCCCCCCCACACACACACACACCGTCTACTCTAGAGCCCTCCAAACTCTCCACCCTCGACTTACCTGTCCTTACCTTCTACCTGTCCCCGCCCCTCTCACCCCTAGCCCCCACATCCCCCACCCCCCCCACACACACACACACACACCTCCCCATTTCCGCTCACGCGTTCACGATTGTAAAAAAAGTATATATATTTAAAATAAATATATATATATATATATTTTTAAAATCAAGACTAAATTCAAAACAATACGCTTTCCCCAGCCCCCAAGCCCCCCCCCCCCCCCAATCCCACCCCTAACCGCCCCCACACCCAACCCAACCCCCACTCCGCCCTCCTCGCGTTCCTGTTCCTCCTACACCCGAAGTGATCCTGTTCCAAAGTGTGCAATCCGCTTCAGTGTCGACACTCACTAACTCCAATCCCCCACCCATCACCCCTCCCTGCCCCCGCCCCCACCCCCCGCATTCCCCACCCACCCTGTCTACTCCCGCAGTCACTCTTGTCCACCATTTCGCCCTCTACCCACTCACCACCCTACCCCTCTCATCCAAGGCTGCCAATCCCTTCCTTATCCTCTGCCTTAAGCGCCTCTTCCTGTCACGGTTGGTGTTTGTTAATATTATTTAGAAAATCCCCAGTACAAACGAGAGATAGAGGGGTGGGGGTGGGGAGAGAATATTCTTCTCCCACAGCCTTCGCGCTCCCGAAAAGAAAAAAACGACAAAAATAATGCAAGCAAGCAAAGCAAACATATCAAACAAGCGAAAAAAAACAAAAAACACCACCAGCTGCTAATTATAACTTTCCCTGGGATTTCCACCCCAGCACGCATTAACTGGATGTAGATTTTTATTTGCAAGCTTTGTTTTGTTTTTAGTTGTTGTGTTCATTTTTTTCATATTTTTATGAATTCATTTATTCACAAAATTATACGACGCATATTTTCCTGATATTCACTTTTTTATTTCTTCATTTCGTTTACTTGATAATCTATTCATTCGGTTTATTCAACTGCGCAGATATTATCCATTCTCTCTTTATTTACTTAGTCATTCATTTTTTCACTTGCAAACTTTAGTTTTTGGTTGTTGCTTTGTTTGTTTTGTTGTTGTTTTTGTTTTTTGTTTTTCTTTTTATTCATTTATACGGCGTAGATTTTCCTAACGTGTTTTTTTTCTTCTTCTTTTTAAATTAATTTTGGTTTCTTAATAATCTATTTCAATCGGTTTGATTACGTAGATATTTTCCATTCTCGCTTTACTTATTCATGCTTTCATTTAATGTTGATTAAATTGGACATGATGGACAGAAAAACAAGGTTGCCAAGCATCAGCCCAGATAACGTGTTGTATTGTATTGTATTGTGTTGTATTGTGTTGTGTTGTATCGTGCTGTGTTGTATTGTGTTGTATTGTATTGTAACTTTTTGTGTCACGACAAATTTCATTGAAAAAAATTCGGGCTGTTCGCCGGCTAGAGCGTGTCGCTACAGCACATCACCAACCATGTTTGTTTGGGGGTGAAGGTGGTGGTGTTTTTTGGTGGTGGTGGTGGTGGTGGTGTTTTTGTTGTGTGTGTGTGGTTTTTGTTGTTGTTGTTGTTGTTTGTATGTTTTTTACTTTCTCTGCAGGTGTAAGTGTTCTACTGTCAAGAGTGGATTTTTTTCTGCAGAATTTTAGCACAGACAACTCCTTCGTCGCCTTGGGTTCATTTACGTGCCCTAAGTACATGCTGCACATGTTACTTCCAGTCTATCGTCTCATCCGAATGATTAGCACCATGACTACCACTCAAGGTCATTGTATAGAGGGAGAGTAAGTAAAAGTCTCGGTCCCTTTTGTACTGAAAGCTGTGGACACTCACTTCCTAATCGGGCGCAGTATCACTAGGCCACCTCTCTCCTTTTTGTACGATTAGGCCGTGGGTTCCAATCTGTGATGATACACAGGATGTAAAGAAGACAAAGCACGGTGCTTGCTGTCTAGTGGTCGGTCCTCTGCAGACCCTGTTGTGAATACACTGAGTGCACAATGACCGATGATAGAAAGCTCATTTTTCAAACCCTTGCCCATTCGCCCTGAAATTGTCCGCCTCCCCTTTCACCAACAGTCGGGCTTTTGTTTTCTTTTTCTTTTTTCCCCTGCCCCCTTTCTACTCTCTCTGTCTCCCTGTCTGTAGTTGTCTGCACGATCCCTTTTTTTTTTTTCTTTTTTTTTCTTTTTTTTTTTTTGTCTCTGTCAACTCTCTCTCTCTCTTTCTGCATCCCCTGCAAGCGGCTTTCACTGTAGTATTTTTAATGAGGGGGTGGAGGCGGAGGGGGGTGGAAGGGTGACAAGGACGATGAGGCCTTTGATGCCAAGGTAGCAGGGCAGTGTGGAGTGAAACAGAGCCCGTGGACATCAGTCAAGCCTGCCACTGAACAAAGATACGTATCTGAATTCGCGCATCTCCTCTGCGCGGAATGGAGATTGAGTGAGTGAGAATAGCACTCTGGGAGGGCGGGAAGAGTATGGGTGTGGGGGGGGACGGGGTCGGGGGGGGGTGATGTAGAGGAGTTGGGGGTTAAACGAAAACAGAGACCGGAACCTGTCTCTTCCTGAATCTCAGCTTTCGTTCAACGCACGTCTTTTTTTTGTTTTATGCTAAAAAACCTTTTAAAAATCATGCAAACATGAACTCAGGAATGGTTGTGGATCAAAATGTTTGTTAACTGTTGAATCGTTACAGGTTTGTTACTTATGTTGCCAGCGCCGTATCGTTGGTTTACAGGTCGTATCGTGTTGTGTAGTATTGCACCTTGTCGTATCTCTCTTTTTTTTCCACAGGCGCTAATCAAATGAATATCACATATTAAACATTAAATGACTGAATTTGAATGTTCGCCAAAAGTACATTGCATCGGGTCGGATTGGAATATTTTTAAAGGTGTAAAATTCAACGTACTCTTCCATCAGAAAAGTGCTTCCGTGTGTGCCCCTAAGCATGCAGTATGTGGGGGGTGTGGGGGTGGGTAGGTGGAATTGTGGGGATGGAGAGGATGGGGGTAGGAAGCAGAGGGGTTGGTGGGTGGGAGTGTAGGTGGGAGGATCCCGGCATAGTTTTACCTCAGGATGTTGTATTTTCGTGCTGCATTACCTGATCCTACCCCACGCAGCGTTACCCTTTGGGTTGTTTTTTAACGAGGATGACAAGAGAAGGGGGAATCAGACCTTTGAGCCCGGCCAGTGATGGATAGGATTCCCCAGACAGCTGGCCATTATCACTTATGCCTCATCGTGCAAGTGATACATACTGCTGAACTCTCCCTTCTTATCTCTTCTTTGGGGAGGGGGGTTGCGGGTGCGGGGGGGGGGGGGGGGGGGGGGGGGGGGTACTTTGTCACGTTTACGTATGCGTTGGACTCGTCTGTAAGCGAGAGAGACGGGGTAGTCTGAATGACGAGCCTTTGAATGCACAAGCAATTTATATACACGAATAATTTCCACTCTGACTGATACGTTTGTATTGTATACTATTGTATTGTTGTTCATGATATTTTGGTCGATGGATTTTTACCTGTAAAAGCACGAAAGACGTAGGCCTGTTGACATTCGGAAATACAATAATAATAAGCCGAGGTCCCGTGTATAGCAATACATGGGCCATTGGAAAAGAACCCATGGCAACATTGTTGTCATCTTGCGAAATTCTGTAGAAGAAATCCACTCTGATATATATCTCAGACCTTTAGATATATATATATATATATGCATACACTCAAGACCTGACTATGTGCATTGGGTTATGCAGCAGGTCAGGCATCTGCTTGGCAGGTGATGCGTAGTGTATAATTAGGGATATGTCCGAAAGCTGTGACACCTCCATAAGAAACTGAAACTGACGACAAAAGGAGAGTGAGGACATCACGGTGGCTGGGAGGACCAAACCAGTTAGTATCAGAACAGGTGTTTTACCGCGGTGCAACAGATTTATATCCTTACACCCCCCCCGCCCCTCGCCCCCCCCCCCCCTCCCCGCCCCACACCGGGCCTCTGTCTTCCCTTGACCTCTCCCCACTCACCTGTCTGTTCGTATTTCTTGCTACTTATAAGACATGGTTCCTGGTACGTAACGTAAAATCTTTCATGCTTCCTCTCTCTCTCTCTCTCTCTCTCTCTCTCTCTCTCTCTCTCTCTGTTTCCTAGAAAAATAACTGCGCTTGTGTGTGTGTGTGTGTGAGAGAGAGAGAGAGAGAGAGAGAGAGAGAGAGAGAGAATGTGTGTGTATGTGTGTGTGTGCATATATATATATATATATATATGTGTGTGTGTGTGTGTGTGTGTGTGTGTGTGTGTGTGTGTGTGTGTTGTGCAAACATGAGAACGCCCTCGCAGTCAGCTGGATTATACTTCTTTTGGCTTGGCTGATTATTTGGATGGAATAAGAAAATGCATGTCCATTTACGCTAGTTTTAATACTCCCCACACACACACACGCTCCCCCATCCCCTCCATAGTACGATATTAAACGAGTTCTTTTTTTTAATAGAATGATTACAGATACTGACCATCTGTCAAAAACCACAATGAAATGACACCGAGCTGTAGCCAAAAGCACATTGCACAGAGTCCACTGCACATGGGGAAAAAACAAAAAAACAAAACAAAACAAAAACCAAAACAGACAACAACAATGCACCGTTTCCATCAAGTTCAGGTGCCTCAAACAGAGCGGACACAGAGCGGTAGTCCAAGCGTGAGGGTACGGCACGCTACAATAGACAACGCCACCCGCGTCGCTGCAAATTTTACCGTCCTTCACCTCTTAGTGGCCAGTGCGTTGTCCTCTCCTGTGTCCTGTCCTTTCCTCGCTGTTGTGGCAAGGGTGATGGAAGCAGAGGGCAGGAAGGGGGTGGTAGGGGTGGGGGACGAAGAAGGATGCGGAGTGGGTGGGGTGTTAGCTACCTGTCTAGGTGATTAACCAGTCTCGATGTACCCATCATAGCTGCTGAGTGGTATCTTGCTATTGAGCACGATGCAGGACAGGATGCGAGTGCAGGAAACTGCGAGACTGTGGCGATCGCAGGACAGGAAATGAATACCGGAAATTTACGTTACGGTTATCGTGTAGGACAGGAAGTGAATATTGTAAATTGTGTCACGGTGTCCCGCTGGACAGGAAGTGAACCCAGGAAGTTGCATTATCATAACGCGCAGGACTGGAAGGGAGTGCAAGAAACTGCGTTACAATTAGCAATTACAATTAGCAAAGTAGAACAGGAAGTGAATACAGGAAGTATCGTGAGCATGCAGGACAGAATCTGAATAAAGGAAGTTGCGTTACAATGGCGTGCAGGACAGGAAGTGAGACGGGAACTTGCGTTATGATAGCGTGCACATTGCGATCATTCCATACGATTTCTCGATATGAGAGTGTGTAGCGTAAAAATAATTTATATCGCAACTAGCAGTTTATTGGTCTTCAATAATTATGTACACTTACAATTAGTCTTGTCATATGTAAGCGTTAAATTATGGTGCCTGTAAACTTCTTCATGTTCAATGTCCATTTCAATTTTTGGATCACATGTTTCTCCTTTATAGTCGGAAAAGAGAAACAATTTCACAAGTTCACGACCACTGTCTGCTCAGTGGTTTGAGAGCATGGAAATGATTAAAATGTAACTTTGTTTTTTTTTAAAAAAGCGACATAAATCAGAATACGGGACTGTACCCTGTTCTAGGAACACAGGAGCGGAACCCCAGCTATTCTCAGTCGCACTGAAAAAGAACAGAAATCGTAGCAACTGAGAACACTTGGCCTTTTAAGCTATCCTGTTCTTCACGAATAAGATTAGCTAGCTTTGACTGAGGACAGTTAGCATTTTTTTCTGTTTGTTTGTTTCTTTTTTTTTTTCTTCTTCTTCTTCTTCTTTTTTCTTTCTGTTCAATAACAGTTTCCTTATGTTTATCCATACGAAAATCTGACATTCAAACTGCGGATAGAAACAACACGTGCAACTCTCCAACACTGCTTCTCATGTGTCAATCTGCGTTGCTGACACCAAGGTCCAGGAGATCCAATGTATTACAATTATGTAGCCTCAGTTTCAGGTGGCATCTTTGAAGTTGGGGGAAATATGACACGAGAGTCCGTGGCCCTTATCTCTCTCTCTCTCTCTCTCTCTCTCTTCCAGTTTTCAGTTCAAAATCTCGCCCTAGTTTTATCGATGCTGGACATCTGAACGTGTCCGCTTTATAAAAGGGCAGTAAAGCATCAAGCGTTTATATGTGTGAGGGACAATGCCTTGCGCGGTGAGGAAGCCCTTCGTCTGTGCAGTCAAGCATCAGCATTTATCTTCTCCTGGCATGACAATGTCCAGTTTACAGCCTCACAAGCAGACGAAGCGGGAGTTATGATTGTCAAACGGGTCTTTGAAGTATCTTCATTCCTGTGAGTCAGCTGTCTGATCCTTTTGTCCGTTTCTCATCCGATGGATACTCTCTGTTGACTTCTTGTGTTGGTTCATTTCTTTTCTTTTTTTTTTTCTTCTTCTTTATTTCACGTGGTCAGTCAGTTCGCCTCTACACTTACTTGGATACACAGTCCATGGTTTGGACTTACCTGTTTCGTGTCAGTATTTTTTGTGAACACTCACTTCACTTCTTTTCTTCTGTGTTTCGTGACTATTTACTTCATATCTTCTTTGTATTTCACAAGCATTGATTTTGATTCTTTTCCGGTTTTCACGTGAATATTATTTCATTTCTTCTCTGTTTCATGTCAAAGTTTACATTACTTCTTCATTTTATTTGGCAAACGTCTAATGCATTGTTGTCTTAATTCTATTGATCTGCTATAATCTTGTATTTTATCCATGCATAAACTGTTTCCAAAACGCAACTAATATCGGTACGACATGGCTAGAGATTGTCTATCATTTCTTTGTTGCTTTTTTTCTTATATAGACATGAACTGTTTAATGAAAGACTGTCTTGGTTCGTTGTGGCTTTTGATTATTGTCTATTTGCTCGTTTGTTTTGCATTGCATGGCACAATAATGTGTGTCGCGTGCCTCGTTGTGGCTTTTGATTGTCTATTTTGCTCGTTTGTTTTGCATTGCATGGCACAATAATGTGTGTCGCGCGCCTCGTTGTGGCTTTTGATTGTCTATTTTGCTCGTTTGTTTTGCATTGCATGGCACAATAATGTGTGTCGCGTGCCTCGTTGTGGCTTTTGATTGTCTATTTTGCTCGTTTGTTTTGCATTGCATGGCACAATAATGTGTGTCGCGCGCCTCGTTGTGGCTTTTGATTGTCTATTTTGCTCGTTTGTTTTGCATTGCATGGCACAATAATGTGTGTCGCGTGCCTCGTTGTGGCTTTTGATTGTCTATTTTGCTCGTTTGTTTTGCATTGCATGGCACAATAATGTGTGTCGCGCGCTGTCTTGTGTTGTTTGTCGCCTCGTATCGTGCATTGTTAGTTTGTGATGCGTTCTTTACTTTCTTTTGAACTGCTATCTTTAAGTATAACTTTGTTTCCAACATCTCTGAGAAGGCCATTTTCGGACCTACGAGTATCATTATAAAGCTCACCATAACATCTCTCTCTCTCTCTCTCTCTCTCTCTCTCTCTCTCTCTCTCTCTCTCTCTCCATACATACATACATACATACATACATACATACATACATACATACATACACACAAGTGTGGGTGGGTGGGGGGAGCTCCCACGACACACAAGAAAAAGAAGCTGGGTAAAGAAATAGAAGCAAGGGAGGTGGTGGGGGTGGGGAATAGGTGGAAGGGAGACTGTGATGATGAGGAAAGGTGCCGGGGGGGCGGGGTGGAGGGGGGGGGAGGGTAGTGATAGGGGAGAGGTAGGGGAGGTGATGTGCATGGGTGGCTTGTCAGCGAGGATGCCAAATCGCGAGGAAACGAGGCATGAAAAGAGAGATGGCCAGTGACAACATGACGCGACTGGAGGGCTCGCTGGAAGTGGACAGAAGACGTAGAGGGCACTGAACTGATGGTAACAGGGTCTTTTGGTTGTTTGTTTGGTCTCTTTTTTCATTTGTTGTTTTCTTTTTTCTGTTTTCTGGGTTTCCTGCTTGGTGTTTTCATCTGTGTGGTAGACGAGTGGGAAGGTGAGGTGAGACAGCATGGAAGGGAGACGGGGTGAGTGTGGGGGGGGGGGGGGTTCCCAGGGTGGGAGGTGAGTATGGGCGAAAGAGAAAAGGGAGAAAGGGAAATGGCCTAGGGACTGGAGAGAGACAGACAGACAGACAGGGAGAGAGGGAGGGAGAGAGAGAAAGACAGGGAGAGAGAGAGAGAGGAAGACAGGGAGAGAGAGACAGACAGACAGACAGACAGACAGACGGAGAGAGAGAAAGACAGACAGGGAGAGAGAGAGACAAAGACAGACAGAGAGGGAGACAGACAGACAGAGAGGGAGAGAGAGGAAGACAGAGAGAGAGAGAAAGACAGACAGACAGAGACAGGGAAATCGACAGAGAGAGAGAGAGGGGACGAGAGAGGGGTATGGGGGCTGTGTAGTGGCAAAGAAGAAGGGGATAGTGGGAAGAGCGACAGACAGATTGACATTTTAAGAAACAAGTTGATGCTGTTACTCAGTCGTTGCTCTTTTACCTGAGCACTCATAAACAGACTTCGTGATAACAGTATGATGATAACCTAGGGATAATGACACTGCTGAATACATTCATGTTTTCCACAAACAGCGAGAGAGATAGACTGACTGAGAGAGAGAGTTATTAAGCAACATGTGACAACCAAACGAACAAGGATAATACAAAACAAAATGAAATGAAATGAAACGAAACAAAAACAAAAACAAAAAAAAAGGAAATAAAATAAAAGCCGACGAAACAGAGTTCAGCAAGAAAGAAACAAAGAACCACAGTGTGTATGTGTGTGTGTGTGTGTGTGTGTGTGTGTGTGTGTGTGTGTGTGTGTGTGTGTGTGTGTGTGTGTGTGTGTGTGTGTGTGTATGTGTGTGTGTGTGTGTCTGTCTGGCTGTATGTGTGTGTGTGTGTGTGTGTGTGTGTGTGTGTGAATGTTAATGTTAATGTGTGTGTGTGTGTGTGTGTGTGTATGTGTATGTATATGCGTGCGCGCGCGCGTGTGTGTGTGTTTGTGTATGTGTGTATGCGTGCGTGTGTGTGTGCGTGTGCATGTGTGTGTGTGTGCGTGTATGTGTGTGTGTGTGTGTGTGTGTGTGTGTGTGTGTGTGTGTGTTAACCCGTAGTTAAAACACCGACGTTGACGAAAAGACCTGTCACAGAAACGTGCAACAAAAATGACATGTGGCAGGCTAAACGCAAATTTAGTGATCCCCCAAACACAGCTGCCTAAACTGAGCCCGAGGGAAAGAAAGGAAGAAAAACGAAAAATAAAAGATCAAGAAAAACACACACACACACAAACAGAGCGAAGTGTGCCTGTGATTGATCGTCTCATAATCGTTCTTTTCTCGCCTACCGTTTCTTCTTAGGCTCAGTAACTGGTATTCCATGCCAATACTGCACCCACCCACCCCTGACAAAACTGGCTCCAGTTAAATTTTGCAATGTTTTATAATCTTCTTCATGACATTTACGACGTTTGAGGCCCATCGTTCTCCGTAATGTATAGTATAACATACCTATTATATTATAAGTTAAAAAGACAGAGAATATTCACATTTAGTTTTCCTTTTAATTTCTGTAACATATTGAAAGAATTGAGGAAGAAAGACAGTAGGGAAAAAAAAGTTGTTGTGCACGTTGAAGGTTTAATGGTAATCGTCTCGGAACGTTTGGTACTGAGAGATTCTGTTCGGTGATTATGATCAGAACTATTGGAAAATTTGGTTGCAGACTTAAATTGAAGAAAATGATATGTACTAATGAGGGCAAAATGAAGATAACAGGATGACGACAATAACAGTGAAAACAATGAATGGAAAAAAAACAGAAGGTTTTATATATATATATATATATATATATATATATATATATATATATATATATATATATCGTTGTTGGTTTGTTTTTGTTTTGTTTTTGTTGTTTTGTTGTTTTTTCTTAAGGGGGGAGGAGAGGGGCTTGTTTTTTATGTTGTTTTTTGTTGTTGTTGTTGTTTGTTTGTTTTTCTGGGCAAGGATTGTGCATGTTTACATGTGTGAGTGTATGTGCGAGAATGTGAACAATTTTTCTTAGCAAGAAACACAATTTTGAATATAATATCCAAGCGTTAATATATCATATTTACGGGCACGGAAATCCCCATGTACACATCAGGGAATGGTAGATATTTTCGAACTAAAGTACAAAAAATCCCACAAACCTCTTAACGTCCCCACCCTCACCCCTCCCCTGCCAGGACTTAGGGACCAACAGCAAGTTCTCGCCCCTGGACGTAACAGTTGTGCCCCTTGAAGCTTTGTGTTGAAAGCCGCAGTGACGACATTGGCGCTCACGCTCCGCGGCCGGCAGATCGCTGCCGGTTCGGAAGTTTATTCAACGGATCATCCGCCTGTAGAGGGGGTCACCTGGCTGGGACAGCTGTCTGACGGGCGCAATAGCTGAGTGGTTAAAGCGCTGGACTTTCAATCTGAAGGTCCCCAGGTTCGAGTCTCGGTAACGGCACCTGGTGGGTAAAGGATGGAGTTTTTTTCCGATCTCCCAGGTCAACATAATTATGTGCAGACCTGCAAGTGCCTGAACCCCCTTTGTGTGTATACGCACGCAGAAGATCAAATACGCACGTTAAAGATCCTGTAATCCATGTCAGCGTTCGGTGAGTTATGGAAACAAGAACATACCCAGCATGCACACCTCCGAAAACGGAGTATGGCTGCCTACATGGCGGGATAAAAACGGAAAGCCCCACTCGTATAATGCACGATTGAACATGGAAATTGCAACCCACGAACAGCGAAGAAGAAGAAGGAAAAGGATATATCTGTCTGCCCAACGGAAGGGGCAGGGGGAAATGAGGATGGAGTCGTTGTGCTGTCTGTCTATGTTCAGTTTGCACGGACCCTTTTTCCGAAACAATAAAATGATTTTTTTTTAAGTGAAATGAAATGAAATACAATAAACTTTCATTGTGTGTCCTTCCAGGCTAATCTCCATGCTTTTAAAGTTACCATCCACAAAAGTGACTGGGTATAGTTTCAGTTTCAAAGTGTCAAAACGTGCGGAATCCATTTCCGCCACACCACGTTTGTTTAAGAAATATATGAAAATAATATATGTGAAAACGGGGGAACCACATACATGACCTACGCATGAACCTCATGTGCAGGTCAGGCCTCGAGACGCTATCCTAGGTAACATTAACGTAAAGCGTTGACTGACACAGAACGAAGCACAATAAATGAACAAAATAAACGAAGAAGTAAACACGTTAAAATGTAATACAAAAAAAAAAAGAAAAAAAGAAAAAGAAAAAAAAAGAAAGATACAAAGAAGGCAAACAAAAAAATAAACATGGGCCACGTTCAGCGAACATGTGCACACCCACACACGCTTGGGTACTCACACAAGCGTGTTTATGCGTAAGCACACGCCCACTCACACGCAAGCGTGGAGATGCACAAGCGCAAACGCGCGCGCGCGCACCCACACACACACACACACACACACACACACTGCTTGTTTCCTCTCTCTCTCTCTCTCTCTCTCTCTCCTATCCTATCCTATCCTATATTAATATATGTATGTATGTATATATATATATAATTTTTTTCATTGGTGGCTTGATGTAAACAACAACAACAACAACAAAAAAGCAGTTGTTGCTTATTCAATCTACCATCATGAAATACAGTCTTGACTTCACACACACACACACACACACACACACACACACACACACACACACACAAACACAGAAGACACATGCACCAATTTAAAAAAAATTACGCACTCACAAAACAGAACACTCTCCAGTCTACTTTATACCATCTCTCCTCTTAACAGTAATAGTGGTCGTGGCGGTGGATGTAGACATAGCAGTAGTAGCAGTAGTAATGGTGGTGGTGGTAGTGGTGGCGGCGGCGGCGGCAGCAACAGCATCAGCAGTAATATAGCCCCTCATGTCAATTCATCCCGAATCCATGGAACATTCCAGTAACCGCTGTTGATCGTGGAAACAACAATTAGTTTGTCTGTACACGAGTAGTAGTAGTAGTAGTGGTGGTGGTGGTGGTGGTGGCGGCAGTTATAGCATCAGCAGCAACATGGTTCCCTCATGTCAATTCATCCTGAATCCATGACACATTCCAGCACAACATTAACTGCTGTTGATAGATAGTGGAAACAACAGCTGACACATACCAAATCACACCAGCAGATATAATTATCATACGTTGCAGCAGCAGATGTGGTAGCCGAAGCTCTCTAGAAACAAATAAAAGGACGTTGAAGGGAAACGTAGTAGTTGCAGGGGCAGTCGCAGCAGCAGTAGTTATCATTGAAGTAGTTGTAGAAGTAGCAGCAGCAGTAGTAGTAGCAGTAGTTGTCTTTCGGATGTGTGCAGCATGCACGTTGCGCACGGCGAGAAAAGGGTTAACTCTAGCAAAATTCTGTAGAAAAATCAACTCTGATAATAAAAGAACTATATAAACCTGTACATAAGGACAGAAAAAGGAAAAGGATACATGCATGGCGCTGGACTGTGGCGACACGTTCTGCCCGGTAAGAGCAGCCCGAATTTTGTCTCTGTGATTTATTTGTGTGAAATAATGCAGTACAATACTGCATTGTATTATTCCTCACGGAGAAATAATTATATTGTGATAAAAAGTAATATATACCACTACTACTACTTACAATTACAATAACAATAATAATCAGCAGGATAATCATAATCATTACAATGATATCAATCATAATAATCATAATTGTCTTGTCATCAAAATCACCATCATTCAGTCACTCTTTCATTCATTCGTTCGTCTCTTCATTCCTTTGTTCATAAACAAGCACTGTCTTTCTTTCTCTCGAGGTCGTCAACTCAACAAAAACACTTCTCTCTTCACAGGGTCGAGGCGACTTGACACGCAGTCACTGTTCTTCCTTTGTTGTTCCGTCAACATCAGGTCTAACAAAGCCATTGACTGGATGTTGACACAGCAAGCACACCGCATCTGCCCCGCGTGTGCGCACAACTCCCTTTGATTTCTCTCCCGCTGGCGTGCTGTGGTTTTAAGTTAAAGCCTCTTTCAGACTTGACGACAAGTTTTTCCAGTTTCCGTTGCAGTTTTTTGAAGCTTTGTTCGGACAAACCCATGTACGCTACACAACATCTGCAAGGTAAATGCCTGACCAGCAGCATAACCCAACGCACTTCGTCAGACCTTAAGTGCATGCATATCTGTCTATCTATTTATTTATCTATCTATCTATCCGTTGTTGTTGTCTTCAGTTTAACGTCTTTCCACTTGAAGTGATATTAGACGGAAAAAAAAAAAAAAAAAAAAAAAAAAAAAAAAACCGTGGGGGTAGGGGCTGTGAGAGGGGGAGGGGTAAAAGTGTGTGTATGTGTGGAGGGTGAATAGGGAGAGACAACGCTAGGAAAAATGGAAACGTTATAAACGCCAACATCAAACAAATATAACATCTATAACAAATGTCCTATAGGACTATGCAGCAAACCTTCTGCAATAACAAATAACATATTGGAATTGTTAATAACACATTCAAAAGAACTTTTGGTGAAGTCTGGCAAAAAACATTTTAGATTCTGACATTCGAATATTACATGGTTGCTAGAAATATGTTCTCCACACATACATCTGACATCTTTGCTGAACTTTGTTACAAAAGCGTTCAGTTTTATCCTGTTTGATAATGTATGAATCTGCCTTAATCTTATTGAATTACTGTATGTATTTGACTGATTGATAGTTCCCGGTTGTTGACCATTAATTACACTATGGTTTAAAGCTTTGCCGTTTTCTTGGTATAATTCTCTGACTTTGTTCCACGATGTTTTTTCTAGTATTCGATAACCCTCTTGTACAGATAGAGTCACATAAAGTTCTATGGTTCCCTGTTCGTTCTTTGCACCTTTTCTTGCTGTCCTGTCAGCCCATTCATTGTAGAGAATACCAAGATGTGAAGGAACCCAGAAAAACGTAATATGTGTTCCTTTCAAGCTTAAAAGATGTAAAATGTGGCTGATTTCTAGTATGATTTTAGATTTGTTCTTACAATTTGGTGAGTTTAAAGCACATAATACAGATTTGGAATCAACGCAAAACAAGACTTGTAGAAGGCAAATTGGAAGATCAAGAATATGATTTAGAGCCATAAGAACAGCAATAAGTTCAGCAGTGAATATTGAACGATTTTTACCAATATAGTATGATCTTTCCGTTTTCAGTTCTGGTATAACGAAAGCTGAACCTGCTTGGCCATTGTCTAATAGTGAGCCATCTGTGTAGATCTGTAAATGATCACGGTATCTATTTTGAAGGTGTACTCGGACTTCCGTTGCCATGATATTCGGATTTTCATTCTTATTAATGTCAGTATGATTAACATCAAAATGTGCTTTATTCATCTCCCAGATGGGGTATGGACTTACGGTCTTCTGTGTGTCTACGTCATCTGAATTAATTTTAGATTTTTCGAACAGGTTTGACACAAACGTGCCAATGGGAGTTAAATAAGATATGTTTTTAGCTCTTTTGGGGAAGTTGTTTTCGGATGTAATTTTTACTTCCTCTGATGTATAATTTTCAGTTGTTGAGCTTCTCAGTACGTATTTAGCACATGCGAGGTTTCGGTATTCATCTAAAGGTAGTACTCCTATTTCTTTGTATGTTCCGAGGGTCGATGCATGGAAAGGTACACCAAGGGCAAGTCTATATGCTTTGCAGTCTATGCTTTGAAGTTTCTTTAGCAAATATTTTGGAGCATTGAAAAAGACTTCTTGTCCATAGGATAGTTTGGATCGAATAAGTGATGATGATAAATGTTTCAAAATCGTTGTATCTTGTCCCCAGTATTGTTTACTCACAATTTTGAGTAAGTTTAAAGATTTTCTTGCTTTTGTTAATATATATTCAATATGGCTGTTCCAAGTTAGTTTTGAAGTAAGTATCAATCCTAAAAACTTAACAGTATCTTTATACTGAATTGTCTCATTTTCAATCTTAAATGTTGGTAACTCTTCTGGGTTTGTACCATTGTTAAAAAGCATAATATGTGTTTTTTCTGATGATAATGTGAGACCATTATCAGCAATATATCTATTTAATCTATCTATTTCTCGTTGGTATATTTTCTTGATATAGTTTAAAGCCCTTTTGGATGTATTCCGTTTCATAGTTACATTCATCCACATACATATATCATCTGCGTATTGCACTAGGATCACATCATTTGATAAGTGTTTGGGTAAGTCATTCAACAAGATATTAAATAAAACAGGGGCAATAACAGAACCTTGGGGTAATCCCATGTGAAGAGTTTTAGGATTTGAGTATGTATTCCCGACCCGTACCTGTATACTTCTTTCACTCAGGAAATCTTTGATATAATCATAGAGATGTCCTGAAAAGCCAACAGATTTCAGTTTAAAGAGTAACTTTGCATGCCAAACTTGATCATAGGCTTTCTTCACATCAAAAAAAGTTGCAAGAACGTTTTTCCTTCTAGCGAATTGTTGTTTTACATGTGTTGTAAGTTTTACCAAATTATCAATTGCAGATCTACCTCTCTGAAAGCCCGCTTGGTTAATTGGGATAATCTTATTTTTATGACAATAGTACATCAGCCTTCTCAAAATTATTCTTTCCATTAGTTTACCAGTATGTGATGTTAGTGCAATTGGCCTGTAACTGCTCTTATCTGTTTTGCATTTTCCTTGTTTATGAACTGGTATCACAATAGACTGTTTCCATTGTGCTGGCATTAAACCATCAATCCAACACTTTTGAAAAATGTCAAACAATAAAACAACAAAATTTTCTGGTAAATGTCTCAGCATCTCATTTGAGACTGCATCAAGTCCTACAGATGTTTTCTTTTTAGGGAGGGATACTAATGCTTCTTTAACCTCGTTGAGCGTGAGTGGAGCATTGATGTACTGACTATTATCAGGACATGGATCTGTATAATCACTTTTGCTCTCTTCTTCGGTTCTGTGTTTTCGGTTTTTAAGTGAGAGACCTTCCAATCGCATAGACTCCGAGAACATTTCTACAAATGTTTCTGCCTTCTCTACATTGGACGGGAAATCTTTGTCTTTTATCTTAATAGGACAAGATGGCAAATTTATACCTTCTTTCATTTCATTAAATTTTTTCCATACCTTTTTAGTATCTTTATGATCAGAAATCTCCCTATTACAGAAGGAAGACCAATATTGTCTTTTTGCCTGTGCAATGACCATGTTGCTATGATGATTTGCCTTTTTCTTTTCAATAAGATTCTCTGGTGATTTGTTGCTCAGATAAGTAATAAATTTAGATTTTTTATTATCTACTGCTGCTTCGCAGGCTGGTGTCCACCAAATATTTCCCGAATGACTGCTTGATTTAAGTGAATTGTATTTTGGAATTGATATGTCGGCAGCTTGTAAAATGGTGTCAGTAAAGAATGAATACAATGTATCTATATCCGCGGTGTTTATGAACTCTGTGTTATAGCTAGCAAGCATACTTTTGAATTTCTCCCAGTTTCTCCCTATCTATCCGTGTGTGTGTGTGTGTGTGTGTGTGTGTGTGTGTGTGTGTGTGTTTACCTATCAAAGTGGATTCCATGCAGAATGTTGCCAGAGGATAGCACTTTTACTTGCTTGGGTTCTTTTTCAGTGCACCGAGTTCGAGCTGCACACGGGACCTCGGTTAAATCGTCTCATCCGAATGACTAAGACGCTCAGTGTGACTTTCAAATCAAACTTGGGGAGAGAGAGCGAGAGCGGGAATCGATCCCAGACCCTCAAGATAGTTTTCCAGAGACGTGTTTGTTGCCAGGTTAATGCATGGTTAATGGGTGTCAACAAACGTTCGTTCGCAATATAAACACTCACCGGACAAATGTTCACACGCTATACAGTTTGTAAATGATTTCAGATTAGTCCTGTCCCTAAACCATACACCGACACCATACACACATGAGTATGCATGTACTCAAGGCCTGACTTGTCTGAGTTAGTTGCCCATACAACTCGAAACAAAGAACTGGCAGACAGAAAATTAGACAAATAGACAGACACATATATACTCCAACTGTACACACACACACACACACACACACACACACACACACACACACACAAACACACAAACACAAACACAAACACATGCAGACACACACGCGCGCGCGCGTAAGGGCAATACAGACAAGAGAACCATTCCTTTTTTTCAGAAGTTTTATTTCGTTGCTTATTGGTTCTCCATAACTTCTAGACTGGAAAAAAAGGGAATTGGCTTTCTTTTACCTTCTTTATATTTTACTAGGCATTAAAGAATATCACTCTTTCATAAGGCAACAATTGACTTTAAAAACGAATAGCTTATGCCATCAGATTGTGGTGTATTGTATCAATTACTAGAAGAACAATACCACAAAAACGCAAATGAATAGAAAGAAGAGTTCAAGTAGAAGAGAATGTTAGTCCTAGTCCTATATTACATGTCAAAATGAAGGCGATTTGTTGACTCGGGCCACAGATACACAGAGCTGTTTCCTCTCATATAACTTAACTAGTTAAGTAGTTTCTTCGTAGAAGAACACCCCCACCCCCCACCCCCACCCCCTCTCTCTCTCTCTCTCTCTCTCTCTCTCTCTCTCTCTCTCTCTCTCTCTCTCTCTCCGGTCTGTACTGCCACATTCTCATGACGAGGAGCACATAGTGGAACCGAACATTTTGCTTCAACGAACCAAAGACCCTCCATCTATGAAAGCAACGGCAACTTTAAAATCTTTAATGTCTTAGAATTGGTGACACAGCCTCATCGGGAGAAAATGACCATGGGTTCAGAACCTTCAGAATCAGTGAACATGTGTATTGTTTTGTGTGTATGATACCAACATTTTTTAAAGACAAAATCGTTCCTGTAGAGATTCGTGAATAGCAAGAGCAGCAGTCCAAACCTGAGACACAGACATGCAAAAACACAACCACAAAACACGTAGACATACAAAGATACATAAACATAGAAACACACTCACCCGTACGCACGCGCGCAAGCACACCACATTCATACATATATACAAAGAGGAGATAGACAGACAGACAGACAGACTAAATACTCAGACAGAGAGATAATATTGTGTAAATCAAAATTCAGTGGTTCCAACAACATGTTCAGTCATTTAGATGTACTAATGAGAAAACCCAGAAAGAATAGTATCCTAACATGTAGTAATCACAGTCACACAATGCACTAATCACAGTAGACAGATTTCCATATAGTCTGAACAAATAAATAGTTATCCAAATCATCTGACTGGGTTCTATCTTAACACAGCCAGGTATTCCCTGGACGATAACTTATAACATTCCCTTTTAGCAAAGCAAATAAATACAAAAGCATGAACAAATAATGCGTAGCTTTACTACAAATAAAAGAATAAAGACTAATATGAAAAACACATAAACATATCACATAAACCTTTTACACGATGAGTTCCTAACAGGTACCATATCTGTCGCGGAAAATTCATTCGTGTTTATATTTCACATCTTCATGCGCCTCTGTGTGTGTGTGTGTGTGTGTGTGTGCGCGCGCGCGCGCGTTGATATACATACATATATTTATGTACCGGTCTATCTACTTGTCTTCCTGTCTGTCTGTCTGTCAGACACACACACACACACACACACACACACACACACACACACACACACACACACACACACGCACACACACTTCCACATTTTCACCAACACACGCACAGTGGCGACATTGTCAATTCTTTAAAAACTATTAAATTTGGTGACAATATTTTGTTTCTGCATACACCATCACCTTCCCCATCCCATCCAACCCCTTCGCATGCGCGCACGGCACACACACACACACACACACACACACACACACACACACACCACCACCACCACCACCACCACCACCACCACCATCACAAGCGCACATACACACAAAGAAATGCACACTTTCATAGAAACACACTCAACCACAGTCAGACAAACGCGCGTGCGTGCGCACGCACACACACAAGCAGACAATGCGCACGCGCGATCAATTCACTGGCGTTATGGAGCACAAAACTATCAACAAAGTTTAGTCTCTGTAGATCGAACATCTCAACAAATTAATTAGTCGCGCGTTACTACCAGTTGTACCAGCCAAACAAACAACACATAATGAATATGACAGAAGAGGAAAGAGAGAGATTTGGTAAAGACAGAATATAAAAGAAACTCTTGGCTGAAACAGCATCTGATGATGTCCGCTGCTCTTTCATATCTCAATGGTGATAACTAAATCATACGAAGGTATAGTAAGAGCAAAATACTGACAGGCACACACAGACAACTAGATGCAGAAATGGAACCAAAGATATAGAAACAGACAGATAGAAACACAGGTGTGGGTGATGGGAGACATTAGACAAGCATACAGACTGACAGAGAAAGACCGAGACAGACACTGAGAAACAGCAGGCAGAAGAATAAACAGTGCGGTGGTCAGGTGGTTAAAGCGCTCGATTCTTGTCCGAGTTTCCTGAGTTTGATCCCCGTTGCACCTGATGGGTTTAAGGTAGAGATTTTTCCGAGGTTTTTGGTCAACAACATATGTGCAGACATGCTAGTGCCTGAACCCCCTTCATGTGTATACGCACGCAGAAGATCAAATACGCACGTCAAAGATCCTGTAATCCATGTAAGCGTTCAGCTGGTTTATGGAAACAAGAACTTACCCAGCATGTACATTCCCGAAAACGGAGTGTGGCTGCCTTCATTGCGGGGGGCGGGGGGGGGGGATACACAAGACGGTCATACACGTAAGGTGTTACATGTCTGTGTGAGTGTATGTGCGTGCGTGACTGAAACCACAGGAAACGAATGAAAAGTGCATAATGGCAGATGTCAGTCGGCTCTATACAGGGAGGAATCCTCTTGTGCAAATGACTCCGTGTTTTGTAATGTGTATAGAACTTAGTCTCTGACCGAGGATAGGTACTATGTAAATATCCATATCATCATCATTATCATGAAACCGTGAAAGAGAGGGGGTTCAAAGCAGACAGACACATAATGGTGATATCAATTGTTGTTTATTCATACTTAAACTTCTTTTAAAGATACTCACCAATACTGATGCCTCTAAAAACCATCGATTAATGCTCACTTACTTGTGTCTTGATGATAAGAATTGAGCAGTACATCACTGTATGTTCCAGCCATTTAATCGACAACGAGAAGCAGATCTTCAAAGTATCTCTTTTCGTAATGGCTTCTTCAGAAGTACCAGTGACGTCAGACACAACCTTTCAAAACGTGTCAGCGTGGCCTACTTTCGGAAACGTATCATATTTGGCCAAACAGAACAACGCCACCGGCTCAGCAAGCATTCTCATTGAGATCACGACAATGTTGTGGTATGTTGCACCCCCCGTGCTTCTTATCTGTGGGACTTTTGGCAATGTGATGACGATGGTGATCATGCGAAGGATGCGACAGTCACACTCCACTGCCTGTTTGTCGTTTTACTTCACGGCTCTGGCTGCGTCTGACCAGTTTCTACTCTTGGCGTCTTTACTATGGTTTACAGTGATGATGACGTTTTCTTGGCCCGAATCTTTCCTCCGTTTGTTATGCCCCGTTCAAAAGTTTGTCTGCTTCACGTGCTCTCTGACGTCAGCGTGGTTTCTGGTGATGATGACCTACGACCGAGTGGTGTCAGTGGTCGCACCCCATCGCGTGAAGGTTCTGTGTACTGCGAAAAGAGGAAAGTTCATCGTTGCCACCACTGTGGTTATTGCTTGCGCCTTGAACTTTTATATTCTGTTTACTTATGTCCACTCGCCTGAACACCAACAATGTCAGACTTCAAAGACATACAGAGACTTTGTATATGTAATGGAATGGTTAGATCTTTTTGGGGCATCGGCGATTCCATTTCTTTTCCTTGCTATCGGAAATTCTATCATTGTGTGGCAAGTTATCAAGTCTGTGCGGCTTTCTCGAAAAATGAAACACGGTGTTAATCGACTGGGCACGTCAGACACTGCCAAAGTGCATTCTGTGAGTTTCACCCTGATTCTGATATCAACAGCGTATTTGGTGTTAACTTTTCCGATTTGTGTTTATAATGTGGTCACAAAAATGTTTGATGTCAACGTGTTCAGTCTTCTTCTTCTTCTTTTCGGTCGCACTTGTCACAGAGTCAGGCTGGCCTGCGAGACAAATGTCGTCGTGGCTTCCAGGTCTTGTCTGCAGCCGTAGAGCTTGGTGCGTAGTGGGGTCGCTTCTGGCCACACGGTGTCTCTCAGTCCCTGGTGGAGGGGACAAGTCTGCAGAACATGTTCTGGTGTTTGGTCTTCAAGACCACAGGGACAGGTCTGTGATGGTGCCAGCTTCAGCTTCTTGAACATGTGTGCGTTAAGGCGGCAGTGTCCTGTGCGTAAGCGCATAATTGCTACCTGCTGCCAGCGTTCAAGCTCGTGATATGCATCCCTTGTGGCTTGTGGTCGTAGTGCTGCCTTCACGAGGGTCTTCTTTTCAGCGAAGCTAACACTGTTGTTTGGTTGTCTTTCTTTCGCTCCAAGTTTGGCGAGCTGGTCCGCAATTTCGTTGCCTGGAATTCCGCAGTGGGCTGGAACCCATTGCAGGACTACTCGTCGTTGCTGGGCAACTTCTTGTAGTTTCTCCTTGAGACGAGGAAGTTTATCTCTTGCAAGGGCTTCCAGGACAGACAACGCATCTGTCAGAAAGACAACTTGTGGGCATTCGCTCTCCGAGTCGTGAACCATTGAAGCGGCCTGTATGAGCGCCTGAACCTCAGCTGCGTAGTTTGAACAGTACTTTCCTGTAGGTATCCTTGCTGTGGATGTGTGGTGCTCAGGAGACTTCATGTACACTCCTGCTCCTCCGTCAGCAACAGCGTTGGTTGCAGAGCCATCTGTGTACACGTGAATCCAGGATTCTTCAGGGTACCTTTCAGCAATCATGGCTTGTGTCAGAGTGCGTTTGGCCGTGTCATCCTGAGAATCTCCTGGAGCGACCTGAGGGACTGATGTTGAGATATGAAAACTTGTGGAGTCTTCATTCCATGGCTGCGGCAGGTCGTTGGGACTCAGTGGAAGCGTCGATGGAGGCACACCATCCCGGTGCGCCCTGGCAAGTCTCTTGCTTTCATGGATAAAGCTACTGCGCTTGAGGCGGTTCTTTGTCAGTCCGTTCATCCTCTTCTTCATCGGATGATCAGGCAGGCACTGGAACTTTTCTGCTTGGACCATGATTTTGGCGTCTCTCCTTTGTGCAAGGGGTTGTATGGCAGTAACCTCCTCCATGGCCTTGATTGGTGTGGATCGCATGGATCCGGTGATGATGCGTAGGGCTTGATTTTGGACCCTATCCAGAGACTGCTGGTGGGTCTTCGCTGCAGTAGACCAGGCTGTTGAGCCGTACTCAAGGTGGGGCCTGACGGTTCCCTGGTAGACGCGCTTGAGTATCGTTTCGTTTGCTCCCCAGCTGGTTCCGGCTAGCTTTCGCATGATGGCCAACTTGCGTCTGGCTTTTGCTTCAGCACGTTTGATGTGTGGCTTCCAGGTTTGTCTCTTGTCGAAGGTGACACCAAGATAGGTAGCCTCCTCGTCACTTCTCAGGGGTGTGTCGTCCAGTTTGATGGTTCCTGGTTTTTGTTTTGGTGACAGTGTGAAGAGTGTTGTAGAGGACTTTTCTTTGTTGATGGCTACACACCACTCCTCTGCCCATGCTGCTAAGCGGTCTGCTGCTAGCTGCATTCTGTAGGTGGCGGTAGTGGCATGTTCCTCCTTACACCACATCACTAGGTCATCAGCGTAGAGTGCAGCATGGATACCTTTGGGAAGTGTTTCAATGAGGTCATTGATGAAGATCAAGAAGAGGGAAGGGGAGAGGACTCCTCCCTGTGGAACTCCGTGTCGCAGCAGTACTTTCTTGCCTTTGTGTCCGTCAACTGTGACCCTTACCCTGCGGTTGTGGAGATAGGATCTGATCCAGCGCATCATGTTCCCTGCGACCCCACATCTCTGCAGCTTCACGAGGAGGCCGTCAGTCCAGACTTTATCAAAGGCCTTTTGCAGATCAATCCAGGCAGCAAGAACTACCTTCTGCTCCTGGAACGCATCTTCTATTTCTTGTGCGAGGTAGGTAGCTTGGTCCTCTGTGCTGTGAAACTGACGAAAGCCTGCCTGTTCAGAAACCAGGATGTTTTCAGTCTCGAGATACCAAAGCAGGCGCTGGTTCACCATCCTTTCTAGGGTCTTCACAACGCAGCTGGTCAGGCTGATTGGTCTGTAGCTGGCCGCCTTCTTCTTGTCCTTTCCCTTCTTAAGGATAGGAATCATGATGGCTTCTCGCCAGACTTGAGCCAAGGTCCCAGTTTCCCAGCTGTGGTTGTAAACCTCCAGAAGTTTCAGGACAGCGGTGTTGCCGAGGTGCTTCAACATCTCGTTAGTGATCCCATCTGGCCCTGGGGATTTCCTGGTTTTTAGTTTCCTCAGAGCTGTCTGAAGCTCGTAAAGAGTGAGGGGCTGCTTCATGAGTTTCACATCGGTGTTGTGGGTCCGTTCTCTCTGTTCCCTTCTTGCTTCTCTTGTTTGGAGAGGGCTGACAGGTACATTGCTCTCCTCTGCGTAATTGTCAGCAAAGCGGTTTGCTGCGCGTCGTCCTGTCAGTAACTCTCCGTTCTTCTCCAGCGTAGTTGTTTGAGCTCTGCTGCCTTCATCATTGAGTTGACCTACAACTTTCCACAGCTTCCTTCCATCTTTCTCAAGGTTCAGCGCCGCTGTCTTCTCTCTCCAGCTCTGGCGTCTCGCTTGTACTTTTGCCTTGAGGAATTTGGCTTTCGTCTGCTGAAGTCGCAGGTGGTTCTCATCTGATGGATTTCTTTCTGCTTCCTGTCTGGCTTCTGTCATCTCGTCCTGAAGTTCTTGAAGCTGGTTTGACCAGTAGGGTTTGTAGTCTTTGCGAGCTCCACGTGGAATACATTCTTGGGCTGCTTGAAGGATGCAGCCGTTCAGCTCTCTGACAATGTTATTGATGTCTCTGCCGTGGACGTGGATGTCCCTGGTAAGAGCATTGGTGCGGTGTCTGAAGAGATCCCATTTGGCCTTCTTGTAATTCCAGCGTGGGGGCACAGGAGTGTTGGTGGTGTTCCTGTTGATAGTGATGAACACTGGCCTGTGATCGCTGCCTCCCAGCTGATCCCCTACTTTTCTGCTAACGTCTCCGTGGAGGTCGTCAGTGCAAAAGGCAAGGTCAGGGGTAGTGGTGGAGCGCCATCGTCTGGAATAGAAGGTTGGGGTGTCGCTTGGGGAGTTGATGAGAAGGAGATGATGGTCGTCTTGCCAGTCTTCCACTTCTTCACCTCGGCGGTCCATATGGTCGTAACCCCAGCTCTGGGAGTGGCTGTTGAAGTCACCCACAGCAAGAAAACTTGCGTCTGGGACCTCTATGGTGTCGAGGGACAGTGGACGGTCGTCGGGGCAGTAGAAGTTCAGGATGTGCAACTCTGTGTCATTCAGTTTGGCCCTAATCGTTTGGTACTCGGCATTCTCCATGTGGACAGCTGATTCGCAGGAGTGTATGTTGTTCCTAACAAGGGTCAGGATACCACCTTTGCGTCTTTCTGCTCTGTCCGACCTGAAGCACTGATAGCCTCTGACTTTGAATGCTTTTCCGCTTTGCAGGTGGGTTTCTTGAATGCAGCAGATGTTGATGTTTTTCTCATGCAGGAGGTGTTCTAGCTCCGTCTTTTTGTTCATGACTCCTTCTGCATTCCAATGCATAACCATGAAAGGTTGACGCTTCTTGGATGAAGTTGATGTGCTGCTAGTCGCATTCCTCCGCCGTCTCCTGGCGTGCCAAGACGGACGAGGGTGACCTCCAGTCGCTGAGGGCGGACTCCGTTGAGGCGCGGAGCCCGGCACTGCACCACCCTGGAGGGACCTCAGTGGGCGAGCGCCATCGGTTTCACATGATCTGTCCAACTCTGTCTCTTGTGCGTAATTGCATGGCACTGTGGTTTGTTAGAAGGCGCGCGCTGGCCCAGTACCGCTGTCTTCAGCCCTCTAGGTTTCTGTAGGGGTTACCCCGCCCTTAGCTCATGGCCTAAAGACCTACCCTGTGAGCACAGGGGACTGACTGCCAGTTAGTCTGGCCCCTACCCCACGCGGACCTGTCCGGCTTGGTTGAACCTGCCAGGAGTAAAACTCCCGCCGGCATAGCTCCGGGGGTTGTCAGGGCACGCAAGCCCCTGCACCGCGACAAGGCGGCAGTCGTTACAGGGGAACGTGTTCAGTGAACTGTCAGATCTGGTGTTCAGCGTTGTTCTGATTCTGGGGACAGCAAACAGTGCTTTCAATTTTTATTTCTATCTCTTGAGTGGCAGGAAATTCAGAGAGGAAACGGCACGATATTTATGCTGTCGCGACAAGGATCAAGTAAAATGAACAATAAAGAGTTTATTTTCCTGTGCACGCACGCATGTGTGTGTGTATGTGTGTGAGTGTTTGTGTGTGAGTGTTTGTTTGTGTGTGTGTGTGTGTGTCTGTGTTCGTGTGTGTGGTTTCTACGAGGCACAGCAACATCTGTAAAAAAATTATATATACATATATATATGTATATTAGCAACATCTGTAAATATATATATATATATTTACAGATGTTACTAATATATATATATATATGTGTGTGTGTGTGTGTGTGTGTGTGTGTGTGTGTGTGTGTGTCAGGAAATCAGCGAGTGGTGAATGGTGTGGATCCAACTTCTCTGTCTTCCTCAGGACTGTAGATTAAAAGTATCGAGTATGAAGACCTTTGGGTCTGGATGACAGGAGGTTAATGGTTCAACTGTTGGTTGAAGCGTGAGGCAATAAACTGAGTGTAGGTGCGTGTTCTAGCTTTATCACCTTTTTGAATATCTCAATAAAGCTGCATTATGACAACCACACCCCCCTCCTTTAAGTTATGCATTTATTAAATGAGACCACGAAAGAATCTTTGGTCATTTATCCACTCTTTTTAATTAATCAAATGCAGTTCCTGGCGTGCTTTTCATCATTGTTATAGTCTATGGCTCAACACTCGGCTTATATCACAGATTGGCATAAGTTTACAGTTTACATTTGGGCCAACAGCAAAGTGAGAGCTGTATTATCAATGGTTTCTCCAGTAAATGGGAAATCATTTACAGCTTAGTCTTTTGTGAAGGACTATGACTCTCAAACTAGGAGGCAAAATTGCACAGGCTATTAGTGCTGCAGCCTTGTGGGATAGTTGGCCTTTGGGAACCATCCCAACGCGGACTGTCCTAAAACCCTCTTGGCCGAGAGAGTGGGGATGTAACGTGGGCAAGACACTCTCCACTGACTATCATATATATGTACATAGTTTCCAATACTTAAACTCGTTTTATTCGGTCTGACACAGCTATGGGTGGCTGTCATGAACTACCAAATATGATTCAGTTGAGTGACTCTGTTGGATGCGACGTACATAATTGTTGTGGCGATTGGTCTGAATGGAGTGTTCTGTGTGTACGATTCCTGCTGAAGATTTAATGGTTTGTCCAGTCACACAGAGGACCTCCCAAGTCTGTTAGTCAAAGGTGCCGTACCACTGCAACTCAACCATTCTGCAGCTGTAGTGATTGAAAAGCATGCAGCTCTCGCTGGCTTGCCATCTACAGTAAGTGCGACATGCGCAGACCATCGCGTCTCGGCTGAGGGACAATGTTTCCGGGAGAATGACGGGCGCAACAGCCGAGTGGTTAAAGCGTTGGACTTTCAATCTGAGGGTCCCGGGTTCGAGTCTCGGTAACGGCGCCTGGTGAGTAAAGGGTGGAGATTTTTCCCGATCTCCCAGGTCAACACAATTAAGTGGAAACCTGCTTGTGCCTGAACCTCCTTCGTGTGTATACGCAAACAGTAGACCAAATACGCACGTTAAAGATCCTGTAATCCATGTCAGCGTTCGGTCGGTGGGTTATGAAAACAAGAACATACCCAGCATGCACACCCCCGAAAACGGAGTACGGCTGCCTACATGGCGGGGTAAAAACGGTCATACACGTAAAAGCCCACTCGTGTACATACGAGTGAACGTGAGAGTTGCAGCCCACGAACGAAGAAGAAGAAGAAAAGTCTCGGGGAGCGGGTTGTGGAGCTACCTAGCCTTCCCTTCTTGCCTCGTGAATGGCTGCGCAGCACTGCACTGGGAGTGAACGGGTCCTTCTTCTTCCGCGTTTCCTGGCCACGCTAGATTTTCAGTCAGGTCAGGACAGCGAAGTCCGCGGTCCGTCGCAGGGACCCAACCGGTCCCCACAGTTTCTCTTGGAGATCCACCGGGCTGGGCCATGCCTGGCGTCTCAGAGCGTCGAAGATGGGACAGGACTGCAGGATATGGGAAGGGGTCTGTGGGCCTGTGCCACAAGGGCACTGGTCAGTATTTGATATCTTCAGACGGCGGAGGTGGGAGAGGAGCTGACAGTGTCCCGTTCGCAGTCTGAAGATTGTGACCTGTGCCGCTCTGTCCAGCTCATGGATGCCGTCCTTTTCGTCTTCCGTCCCGATGTCCAGACGTTGGCGCCATGCTTTCCTGAAGCTGTCTCTCAGTATTGTTTTTGCCTCGCTGTTACATACTGGGTGGGCTGGCTGCTCTAATTTGCTGCCTGCCTTAGATAGGCGGTCTGTCTCTTCATTGCCCCCTATGCCACAGTGGGACGGGATCCACTGCAGCACCACAGCAATTCTCTGTTTGAGGAGATTCAGTTCTTGCCTGATGTCTCTTAAGATCTGCTCTCTTCCTGGCGCCTGGAGACTCTGCAGGATAGACTTGCAGTCAGTCAGGAACACTGTGTTGGTGGGTAGTGTGCCTTCCTGGCTGAAAGTCTGGGCTGCGAGTAGCAGAGCACAGGTGTAAGCACGGAAGTTGGTGGACATGGTGCCTATAGCCCATGTCAAAGGGAACAGTGGGACAGGGAGGACAATCATATACAAGAAAATAGCGTTCATTCGTATTACAACCCACTACATTTCCAAGCCTGTAAGAATGCACATTACCGTGGTCAGTATATTATCGCCCTGTAAACAGTACAGAGGTGAATGTCAATTTTTTTTCAAAAGTTATTCAACAACAATAGCAAAAGTAAATCAATGATCAGATCATCGTGTAAACAGGCAAACTAGTCAACCACTTGCAACTCCCTTCGCTGCCGCTCACGGTCATGGCAAAGCATTCCCAATCCCTGGCTTACACGTGCACAAAAAAAAATAGGTGAAACTAGTCGACTGCTCAAGCACAACAACTAACAAATCACTCCAACAAAATCCACTCCAACAAACCACAAACTTCCTTAATAACTGCCCTAACTGGAAGTCTCCCTTCCACATCAAGCAAGGTCGGTTGTGTAGATCACCCAGCCATCGTCATTACCCCCAGCCCCAACTTCACTAATTAAAGGTCCCCACAGCGAGAACCTAGTCATCAACAAAATTTGATTTAATCTCGGGACGTTGTCGTTTCCGATGAGCGGTCGCCCGGAGCAAGAGAAGTAGGGTACGGTCAACTCGAAAATAATTACCATTCTGGCCAAAAGGACTGCCCGGTGTTATCATCAGCATCAGCAATGCTTTGTCCGAGAGCAGGGTGTCCGGTCTTGGGCCGTCGATGGCCAGTTTGGACACCTGATCGTGGTCATTGTAGCGGATGACAATGACAGCGGAGGGTGGCTAGTGCAGACTCATCACCGGTCAGTCGGTGTGGCCAGGAGTGTGCTGACAGCTCTGTGTATACCTGCCCTGGGTGGATTTTCACCTGGGGTGAGGTACTCAGTGGCCGTGAGCAGCACAGAAACGGGCTATTTTTAATGTTTTACAAGCTGAATTTGTTTTTACCTTTGTTTACTGATTCAAAATAAGTATATGGTATCTTTGGAAAGATAAGTCTTTTCTGTCACAGTTTTGTGTTCGTGTGATTTTTCCCCCTCTGTTACATTAGCCGCGCAATTAAATGGCAACACCCGAAGTGAAAAAAGCAAAACGTGCATTCTACACAAAACATGCACAGGCGTGCGTCAAAACATCACAAAACAAGTTATAATTTAATCTTTCACACCTCAAATATTCAAAAAGTTCATCTTGAACACTCATATAAAACACAGCTTTACACACAAGCACAAAACAAAAGAAGATGACGAGAAGCACACACCGTCACATTCAACACAGAATTCAAGACGTGCGCCTCGTCAGTATCGTCGCCTTCTTCGTTATTTTCACTTTCATTTGTAACGACTAAGTCTTCACGTAAATCGTCTTCGTTTTCTCCGTATTCATGTTTATTTTCTTAATGGTTTGCTCGTCATCAGAACCACTCGAAACATTTTCTTAAAACACTTTTTCAAGTAGCGCGACCACCTGTTTCGCTCGCTTCGCCGCCATCTTTGCAGCAAAAAGACTAGTGTCGAGTGTAGTGTTTTCAATGTTTGTGGATCTACCGGATATTAAACAGGTTTAGATCAAGGGAAGATACTCTAAAGCCAGATGGGTGATCGCACAGCGGAATGATATGGGTTTTTCCCGCAGACCGGTAGTGGGGAGTTTTTGTTTCGAGTCAAAGCTCGGTACGGAGATGTGCGTGCAACGTCCTGCCCAGCCCGCCGCTCCGAGCATATGTGCGTGGAACGTTTTAAAACCTCAATGTCAGTGAGGGAGTGATCATGAAAAAGAATCTCAGCAAAAACCTAAGGCAGTCTGCATTAACTCCAGTGCTTATAAATACGTTCGTTCAAGTTGCTTTTTTTTTCATTTCTTTTCGAGGGTTTGCTTGTTGATGTGTTATTTTTATAGCATGTTCGTTCTGTGTAGGGTATGATTCTTTTTGGTTATGAATAATTATTGTATGAGTGACGGGCATGAATACCTGCAACTGTTATTCAATCGACATTCCGTGAGCAAGGAAAGCGGTGCACATCCAGATTCAAGCCTCCTTATCCTCACCTCCACAAGATCTTGAGTGGCATTCTGGGTGCTAGCTGACACTTGGTGAGACAATAAAACGATGCCCCGTGTGTGGTACGCACCTCGCGCATGTAAAAGAACTTATGACAACAAATGAGTTTATGTGGCACAATCTACTTTGCGTGGAAATGCTCTCTCTGTATATACACATTTGTCTATCTATCTATCTATCTATCTATCTATCTATCTATATATATATATATATATATATAGAGAGAGAGAGAGAGAGAGAGAGAGAGAGCACAAAAAATGGTGGGGCAGCACTGTTGCAACAAACTGTTCCCATGGAAAGTGGCCCAAATTTCATTCAGACAAACCTGTTACAATACGATACAATACAATACAATACAATACAATTAAGTGCAATACTGTGAAGTGCAACACAATACAATACAATAGATAAAAAGATAAGCGAAACACACACTAAGCGCTTGATTTATATTACGTGCATTATAATACCGAATCTTGTTCTTCAGCGTTGTCTCAAGATACATGTAAAGACGGGGTTATCGAAAGAAAAGCAGCTCAAAACAACATCAACAACAACAAAACAACAAACAACCATTTAACCCTGTGGTTCAACAGACCTCCAGTGACACTCCGGGTACTTCCTAACGTGTAACCAACTCGAGGACGATAATTAAAAGAGGTCAGAACAGATAAACCTTATCTAACCACAACATAGATAACATCACCTAACTGCAGTTGCGATACAAAAGTACTCTCGTACTACTACTTGGACATTACGCTCATGAATCTATCTGTGAATGCGCAGATGACTGAATAGTCCAATCTGCGCACGAAATGTTCGCTGACAGTTGGGGCAGACAAAGACAGGCATATCATTGTCAGGGGGCTTGTTTGCCCGTGACTTTCTGGCCTGCCTCTTCTGATTAGCTGCAGCAGTCCTGTTGGCCTCGCACAACTTGGCACCTTTGTGCACAGCAGCGCGCCATTTGTCACGGTCCACTGCAGATTCCTCCCAGGAGTCAGGGTTGATATCAAACGCTTTAAGAGAGACTTTCAGAGTATCTCTGAAGCGCTTCTTCTGACCTCCGTGTGATCTCTTCCCTTGTTGCAGCTCGCCATAGAAGAGCCTTTTGGGCAGCCGATGGTCTGGCATGCGCGCCACGTGTCCAGCCCAACGTAATAGCCATCTCAAGGACAACAAAAACTGGGGGGTGGGAGGGAACTGTCGAAAAACTCTAAATGAAAAGTTTTGATTATAATGTGATTCTGACAACTGATGCAACCAGGTGATATTAGCATCCCTATCATATTTAAACGGTCACATAATAAATGTTAGTAGTTAAGAGGCAGGCAGACAGACAAGCAAACAGGCGTAAAAATCAAATTGATGACTGTGGCCGTCAACGCAGTGAAAGTGAAGGTAGACATTGAGGCAGACAATTTGAAGCAACCTGGTTAAATCAAAAGTCAGAGAAACCAACCTGGAATGGAATTTCTTGTTTTGATTCAGCTTTAAAAAATGTTATGGTTATTCACCCCCCCTCGCCCCCCCCCCCCCCCCCCCCCCCCACCCCCACCCCCACCCCCCAACACCTCTTCTAACTCATGTTGGGACAATTCTTTTTAAATTCCTGGTGTTCCCATTTATTTATTCGACTGTAATATGCTGTGTCAGTGAATTGTATTGTACTGCATTGTACTGCATCGTATTCCCATGCCTTGTATATCTCAAGGGTGGGCTGAACTGAACACTGGTTTATTGATAGTTCAATTATTTAATGTTTTATTGCAAAGACAGACACCCAACGATTACCAAAGATAAGTAGAACACTTCAGGTTGGGAAGGTGTTGGAGGTGAAGAGTTTGACTTTTTGGCAGATGTTCCACGCAAATTGCATCAAGCTCCTCACCAACGTATCTGCTATAGGTTGGAACGCTCCTTGCATATTGCAAAGGTGGCGTTGCGAATGGGACCTCGGACTGATTTGCACAACAAAAACACGCTGCATGAAAAAGCACGCCACCGCAAAATCTCATTTATGCGTATTAGCTTTGTAGAAAGAAAAAGAAAAGTAAAGGCAAAAAGAACTGTCGCTTCGAAAGAAACCCCCTGGAAGGTCTCTCTCTGTATGAAACTTAACCCCCCGGCCGACAGACGCCGCCGGCACACGGCAGACCATTCAAAAACCTATTAAGCATATTCAAATCAGACCCCAGACCACGCCCCTGTCGTGTGCAGGGATTGGCTGAGGGTCAGGGCTGGGGGGGGGCGGGGGCGGGGGGGGGGGGGGGCAGGGGGGGGAGGCTGCAGAGCAGCACAGCAGCAAACACAAGGCTCCCCCACTCTTGTCCTCGACAGTGCCGCTCTTCTCATCAAAGACTTACCTGTGTGTGAGTGCACAGGGGGTGGGAGAAACAGGTCAAGTTGTGGGGGGGGAGAGCGGGGACCCCTTGGGGGCGCAGGTATGAAAGGAGACCGTCCCGAGGAAAGCCCGCCACGCGGTCCTGTGCACACTATATGCCTATAAAACGGGATCCGGTCTGCGCTGTGCTAGTTGGCCCTACTGCTCTCAGTGTGACTGCACTGCCGAGGTGGGGCATATGGTTTTAAAACCTCATACTGGACTTGCTGCGTGGTGGCAGTGAATCTCCTAATATAACTGTACCGTGCTGTGGTGGGGCGATTTTGCTTTGTGGATATCAGGCCGTCTGTGGCAGCAAGAACTTATTTACAAACTGTTAGTTTATGCATGATTGTTGGCAGGCATTTGGACAGTCCTGAATTGTAGACCTCCGCTTGCATGACTGAAATCTGGTCTTTTAAAAGCATGTCACAAAAGGGGGTTTATAACTGTGTTTGATGTGGGACCAAATACAAGCTGCTGTCGGAGGAAACCCAGCGAGTTCAGTTGTGTTGAGCTGGATCATTCACTGCGGCTGGCCGTGGCTTCAGTCGGGTCATCTGATTCAGCTTGTGGCAGAGGGCCCGTCCTGTCGCTCAGCAGAGCTGTGAACTTCGTTGTGATAATATGAGCGGCTCATGTTTCACGCTATCTGTGCATTGGTGATCTTTATTGTGCTTACCTTCTTCATACGGACAGTGAATGGTACGGTTTTTACAACTTTCTTAAACTTGAAGACTGTGCAAGATTTAAACAGTGTTAAACCCATGCTGTTGGCTTCAGCAAACTTTTAACGGTTTACTTTGGCCATAGTGGAAGTAACATTCTTGGGTTTATTTCCCATAACGAGCAAACGTCAAAATTAACATTTTATTCGAACAGATTCAAAATCCAGTAGATATGAAGCAGCTTTGTACTTCGAACGACTCCACGTGCTAAAACTGTCAGATGAGGCGCAAAAAGGAAGAAGAGAAGACCAGCAGACGACAGCGAGGCAGACGACAGATAGGCGTGCTCGCGAGCCGAGTCAGACTTGGAGGCAGACGACAGTGGGGCTTGTGTGAGCGAGAACGGATAAAATTCCACGTCTGTTGTCCTGTGTCCTGCTCGACGGGCTTGTGAGCCGCACGGAGTGAGGCTGGTTGAAATAAAAAAAACAACAACAGAAAAGAAAAGAAAAACAGCTCGACGCGACACGGAGTTGTCGTACAATGCGTGTAGTTTGTGCTCAGAACGCACTTGTCCAACCCTCATTCATTCACAGCAGGCGGGAAGTAGAAGTGTAAACAGCCAACTTTTTGTTGTTGTTTTTTGTTGTTGTTTGTTTTACAACTTCAGAATACTGTTCTCCTCTTGCACACCACGTGTAAGTTGGTGCAGAATTCGGTGAGTTTCTACAACTCGACGACCTCAGTGACAAGTGAGAGGTGTTTGGAGACGGGTTGGCTTCAGTAGGATGTAGGCGACAGTACCGACAGTTTCCAGGCGGACAGTTTCCAGTTGTGTGTTTTTTTCTGCTGACCACAATGATGGGCAGCTTGCTGTGTTACCTGCTCGTCTTCTTCGCTCTTCTGCTGGTGTGGGCAAGTGGAGATGGCGTGGTAAGTGTTAATAACATGTCAGTTATACTTTCAAAGTTACATGAGTACATATATACTTATTTAGCAGTTCGTTAGCAATATTAATTAGCCTGTACACATAGACTCGCATGTTGGTTGATATTGTCTTCTTTTTTTTTAAATATGACATGACACGTTGTGTCATGATGAGTCGTACGCTTATGCCATCGTCGTCTATTACCCACTCCTTCTGCTCCTGTGTTTGCACACGACTATGACTAGCCATGCCAACAATGCTCAGGTAATTTTAAAAGATTTCCCACGCCACTTCTCCACTTTTTCCACCAACAGCCAAGTTTTTTTCGTCAGGAGGTGGTTGTATCAGTGTGTGTGTGTGTGTTTTTATCAGCAGATCTAGACTACAATGTTAAAGTAATTTACTTAGCTTCTGTAACTAAAACATTTCAGCCCCTACTCCACCATAACCTCACAAAGGAGGAGAGAACTTTTTTAAGTGTCTGATACGGACAGTAACTACAAAACTTTCCCTCTGTGTACATGTGTGTGTTCTCACCGTCTCTCTTTCAGTTTAATTGTCATGTTTAACTTTGTGTTAGCATGTCAACAGGTATTCTATCAACAGGTATTTTAATGTATTTTGCTTACTGATTCCCCCCCCCCCCCTCTGAGTTTCAAGGACAGATGGCCTGCAGAATAAACAGAGACATGTTTAATATTGATAGTAATACAGAGTCCCAGTGTATTATTTATTTTTATCAGAGCTATTATTTTTGCAAACAGCGTGAATGAAATAGGGTCGAGTACCCTGACTTGGACTTGATAATGATTTATCAAAAACAATAACGTGACTCGAAAGGATTATATGTTACTTTAATGATCGACTATATTATTTACCAGTATCATTATTATTATTTCCAGTTCTATCAGCGGAGAGTACCACTATCACATTTTGCTTCTGTTGCTACCACTGCTACCACTGCTACTGTTGGAAATGTTAATTACATGGTTCCAGTTCGATCATCACAAACACAAGCATTTATGTAATTACTTCTACGGCAGCTAGTAAATTAACGGCTTCTACTGCATGCAGTAGGCTGCTTAAGTTCAGAAAAGGTCACTTGGACTCTCTCTCTCTCTCTCTCTCTCTCTCTCTCTCTCTCTCTCTCTACAAATACACACCTCTCTCTCGTTCCTTCTGTCTCTTTCGACATATCCACTTGTGCGTCAGTGTACGCGCGCGCGCGCGTGTGTCTGTGTAACGTCTGTGTGTGCGTGCGAGCGTGTGTGTATGAACGCATCAGTGTGTGTGTGTAAGCGCCTCAGTGTGTGTGTGTGTGTGTGTGTGTGTGTACGCGCCGCACGTTGTGCATGTTTGCGCGCGGACCCAGTCAGTTTTGTGATATCACTGCACTCTCCTCGTTCAAGGCGGTACAAGGTACGAACAGAGCTTTCTTGTAGTGTGACAAATCAATTTGTGATCGCGTAACAAACCTTTCGGCTGCATTCAGTGTAGTGCACATTACGGATCTGGAGCTGTCTCATTCCAGTGCTGTCCGTTTGGGGGATAAAAAGAGTACATCAGCCACTGTCAGAATCAGACCGCTTGATCTCTCTGTCTCTCTCTCTCCATCTGGTTCTCTGGGTATATGAAAATATTGTCTGGTGTCTGTTTCAAAGAAGTAATGGGCGTTTATCTTACGAGTTTCATGTATCGACAAGCACGCACGCACTCTCGTTTATGGGCAT